>NC_135927.1:3237500-3837500 GCF_964058835.1 Carex rostrata | reverse complement strand
TTTTAGGAAGGCCGATTGGCTATTATCTATTAATCTATGCATAACTACCTCTAGCCTATTTGTCAAGATCTTGGAGATCAATTTAAAGCTGCAATTTCCAAGACTAATAGGTCTGAATTTATGTATAACCTTGGCATCATTTTCCTTTGGGATAAGGCAAATAATGGACTTGTTCAATTTAGTGAGATCTAAGGAATGATGGTAAAAACCTTGACAGAGCACTAACAGATCATGTTTGACTAAAGACCAGAATTTCTGATAGAATAAGTAGCTAAACCCATCTGGTCCAGGGGCACCAGAGGGTTCAGATGCAAATAAAGCTAATTTAATTTCTGCCTCTGTAATAGGAAGTTCTAAAGCTGTATTTTCTAAAGATGTAACCTTATCGGATTCATCCCAGAATTGAGAGTCCAGAAACCCAAATTTGGTTCCTTCTTCTCCTAAAATAGACTTATAATACTGCATGACATGTCTTTTGATATCTGACAAGTTAGAAGTACTAGTACCATTTATCTCTAAAGAGTTGATTCTATTGCCCTTATGTCTATGTGTGGCCATGGTGTGAAAAAATTTGGTATTAAGATCTCCTTCTTCCAACCATTTTTGCTTGGATCTATTCTTCCAATAAATTTCCTCCTCTAGGTATATAGTATCTAATTGAGATTTACATCGAATCCATTCTTCTTGTTCATGGGAATAGAGAGGTCGTTCTTCTTGTATTAACTCCAGATTATGGATCTGTGTTAATAAGGAAGCCTTGTCTCTCTTTTTTTGACCATAGTAATTTTTGGCCCAACCAGAAATTTTCCGTCTCATAAATTTAAGTTTTGCATTCCAACTAAATCCTAAATTACTAATATCTAGGGGGAATTCGGACCACCATTTCTCAATCAATCTATTGAATTCATCTATTTCTATCCATGAGGAATCAAATCTAAAAGTATGAGAGTGAGAGGAAGGGGTGTTGGAAGTATGGAGGAGGAGTGGACAGTGATCCGATCCAAAAGAGCTGAGATCTTGAACCTGACTTGTAGGATAAGTAATATCCCAATCTAGAGAAGTAAAGATTCGATCTAGTAAAGCATGAGTCCTTCCATTGGACCAAGTGAATCTTCTAGTTGCTAATTTATGTTCTATTAAGCTATGTCTAGAAATGAACGAATTGAACATGGAACTAGTTGTGATATCAAAATGTGGACCAGATTTTTCTGATTTATGTCTCAGAACATTGAAATCACCACAAAGAACCCACATGGATGTAGAATCCTGTCTAACTCGATCTAATTCCTTCCACAATTCTTTTTTAAGAGTTCTTATGACAGGACCATAAACTACTGTCAGTTGCCATACTGTGGAATCGATTTTATTCTCAAAATGGATATCTAAACAAAATCTATGCAAGTGACAAGCGAGAATTTTGATCTTATTACTATCCCCTCCAAACAAAATCCCTCCTGACCTACCCCTAGCTGGTATCCAATGCCATATATCTAACTTGGAAGAAATTGTTTTTAATATTCTATTGGAAAAATTTTCCTTTTTTGTTTCCTGTATAAGGACTACATCTATTTTATGTTGACTAAGATGGTCCTTAAGTATCTGTCTCTTCCTACTGGAGTTAATCCCCCTAATGTTCCAATTTAGAATGTTAAGAGTCATGAGGAAACTATGTGATCTACCTGACTAGCTTGGATGGTAGCTACAGTATGAATATTATCTACTATGACCTTGTCACTGGATTTGGTTTTATTGAGTAAATCCCTAATAAGGAGTTCATATCTATCCCTATCCATTGACTGTAATGCTGTGATTATTTCAGCCTTATTCTCAGGGGTATATCCTAAGTGAATATGGTAGACTTGAAACAATTCATCTATCTGTTCTATAGTCAATCTTCTAAAAGGAAAACTATTGACAAGTGGTATACCTGTCTGAGAGGTACTATCTTCAGCCTTCTCCCTGGCTCGTTTCTTAGCTTTGCCTAGAATGGACCCGGCTCCACCTTGAGCATGGATCCTCAAGCTTTGTCTAGTGAGACGGAGACCATGGTGTCTGCTAGCAATTTCTTGTATATTGGGTGTGGTCAACTGCTCCGAGGAGGAGTCTGAGAGGATTATGGGCTTCTCTGGGCTGGCCCCAGTAGGGCTAGGTGGCCGTCGTGGGGTAGGCCATCTAGGGCTCAGGCTTCTCAGTCCCCTCCTGGGACCAGTTGGACCAGTGTGGTGAAGTTTGTACGGCTGAGGAGGAGAGAGACTGGTACTCTTAACTCCAGATTGGATACCAATGCTGTGCCTTCTACTAGTTCCTGTCGAGCTAGCTAACATTCTGGTAGCTGTAAGTTTGGCAGCTGTTTGTGTTCTGCTTCTTCCTCTGATGTGTTGAGTAGGAGGGGAGTGTCCCTGACTTCTCCCTCTATTGGCAGGGATAGTACTAGGAAGAATTGCAGAGCGGTTACCAAGTGGTGGGACTGATTGGGCTTTCTGTTTCAGTATTCGAACGACCTTATGGAGGAGGGGTTCTTCATCGCTGTCAAAATCAGCAGGGGGATCAGTTGGCTGCTGCGGAGAGGTGGTTTTTTGGGGCTGAGTAGAATCTGGTGGGGCCTGTGTGGTAGTGGTCAAGATGGGAGTTTGTCTTCCTCCATAATACTGATTGAAGTGTGCTCGAAGGCCACCATCATCTTTATCAGTCTAGTTCTGTTGTTTTCTTAATAATATTTACGTACAAATCAGAAAATATCTTGAACTTGAACAGGGTTAGTTGTAGAGTGAGACTACGGTACTATGCATAGCGCATATTGGCCCGTACTATTGATCAAGATCCCAATTTTTAAAATACAAAAAATCGATCTGAACCATTCAACATTATCTCCATATAAAAATGTACTTGTAGATCCAACTTCATATTTTTAAGAACTTTTTTGCTACTTTTTTTAAATGTAGAAAATCACTTGATCTAAATGTTCATCACCATTTAAAACTAGTGATTTTCTACCTATCTAAAAAAGTAGTAAAAAACTCTAAAAAAATGTAAAACATAGTTTGCAAGTACATTTTCATGTGATAATCATGTATGTATCCGCAGCTAAGTTGTATACTATACTGACAAGTAGATACAAGTAAAGTAAATCCAAACAACTATTGAATGGCAATGAAGGCTGACCTGAGTATTCTAACCGTTTGGCAGCAGAGAGATGAAGCTATGAGCATTAGATGCTGAGGTGGCAGCCTCGACCTCAGCAATGGTTGCGTCAGGCTTGCCATATAAAATATTTTCGAGGATAGTCGTTGCAAACAGTGCAGGTTCTTGATTCACCAACCCAATTTGATCTCTCAACCATCTTAAGTGTAGAGTTTTTATATCAACATTATCCAGTAACACTTTCCCTGAAAATTTTAATAAATGAAAGTTGTAAGACTAGAGAATTACTCAATTTGTGATATTAAAAACCAGGAATTGTAAAGAAAAGAGAAGAACTATAGGAGAAAATTGTGCTCCTACAAGCTCGGTCCCGTGATCAGAAAATTGCAGTAAAAACCTGTTCTTTAGTAAAATCACTTTCTATAATAGATATAGATTATAATGCTATAGATTTGAGAACTAGCTTTCCAATAACTGATTCATATTTAATTTAAATACCTTATTTTTTACTTTTTTTATTTATTTATTTATTTTTATTTACTTCACAATTACCAAATCAATTCACTCCAACTCCAAGTTACCAGTTACCAGGACTTAATTAATACAATACCAAGAGATATGATAATATCATATTTACCTTGATTGGGATCATAAAAGCGCTCGATCAACGCCACAACAGTACTCTTGCCTGACCCGCTTCCTCCTACCACTGCCACAGTTTTACCAGCAGGGAAGAAGAGAGAGAAATCCCTGAAAATTATCACATCTGGTCTTGATGGATAGCTAAAGGTCACTTCTTTGAATTCTATGTTTCCATGAACCTCATCGAGGCACTTGCCATCGTCTTTTTCCTGGAGAATTGTCGGCTTCTGACGAATTATTTCTAATAGTTTGTAACCGGCAATTTTACCCTTGCTAAATGCACCTAGGTTAGAGAATGACTGTCCGAGACTCCTGTAAAAAGAAAAATTGTAATAATTATTATATAAGAAAATGTATTTTATAACAGTGAGGTTATGGTACTATGCATAGCACAGATTGGTACGTACTATAGATCAATATTTTCATTTTCAATATCCAAATAGTCAATCTGAACTGTTAAACATGATCTCCATATGAAAATGTACTTGCAAACAAAATTTTACATTTTTTATGAACTTCTCGTTATTTTTTTAGATAGGTAGAAAATCACTACTTTTTAATGGTCTAGAATTTTTAAATCAGGTGATTTTCTACCTATCTAAAAAAATAGTAAAAAAAATATTTATGAGCAAAAGAAATTGATGGTATAATATTTGCATACAAAGTTCCCAAGCTAAAATACTATATGATATGTTACTCATAAAGGGAAAAAGTACTTGTGGCTGTGTGTAATACCTGGAAGTCTGGAGTAGACTGATTTCTTAACACTGTATACTTAACAATGCCTAAAGTTTTTGAAACCCGGTACCAATCATTACTGGTTAGGTACCATGTCGGTACCAACAATAAACAATCTACCACAGTTGTGACAGCATTGGATCAGGTATCAGTGCGCAATGGCCAAAAACTGTATCTTACACTCAGTTCTACAGAATCAACAACAAAAACCAAGCAATTATAAAATCTTACAATCCACCAACAATTGCAGAGAAGATAGTAGTGAAAGCCTTGCCACCATCAGTCTACCCATTTCTGATGAAGACACCAGCGTACCAGAAAACAAGGGCCCACGACATGCATGCAATGCCATAGGTACAGCCAATGCCAAGACCCTTCGCCATGCCGGCCTTATACCCCAATTTAAGCATGAATCAAGATCAGCCTATCTGGATCGGCTATATGAAACAACCGATACTAATACCTATCTGGATCGGTTTTCTGAACAAAACCGATCCTAAAAACTAATCAGATCGGATTTTTTAGTCAACCGATCCTAATTTGTGAACTATCAGGATCAGTTTTTTTATAAAATCTAATCCTGATAATATTAGGATTAGTTGTTTATAAAAACCGATTCCGATACTATCAGGATTAGTTCTTAGAAAAAACTGATCCTAATAATTGAACTATAAGGATCGGTTGTTATCAGGATTGGTTATTTATAAACAACCGATCCTAATATGTAATTCATGTAAGTAGGTTGTCTTGTAACTTAATTTTTTCATGTTATATGTAAGTTAGTATCTTATTTCTTTTTCATGTTACATGTACCAAAATTTTAATATTTCTAAAACATGTCATAATATTGGTTCCTAAAGTATTAATATATCTTAAGCAAGTCATAAATTATTTTAATAAATAACTTTAATTATCTAATAAATTATTTCATAAAATTTATCTTATAAATTAGAACATAAAGAAAGTAATATATTATATTAGAAATTAACTTATAAGTTATTGTATCTTACAAATTGTTCCTAAAAGATGGGTTATTTTTTTTAATAAATTATCTTATTAAATATAAGTTACAAAAATTTGTAACATCAAATAAGTATATAAAAAGTCAGATATTTCTTTATTTTTTATATTTTTAATCCAATACAGAAATAATAAAATTAATTAGAAGACTTTATTTTTTTAAAGTATCTGGATCGGTTCTGTCTAAACAACCGATCCAGATAACTATATGGATCGGTTCTCTGTTAAAAACCGATCCAGATAGTTATCTGGATCGATTATTATATAAAGAACCGATCCAGATGATATTATCTAAATTAACTTATAATTTTTTTTAAAGTATCTGGATCGGTTTTGTCTAAACAACCGATCCAGATAGTTATCTGGATCGGTTCTCTGTTAAAAACCGATCCAGATAGTTATCTGAATCAGTTATTATATAAAAAAATCGATCCAGATGTTATTTTTCAAATTTTCTTTTCATGTTATAAAAGTAAATTACATATAAAAACAGAGAGCAAAATGTAACCTTGATTTATTTATAATTGTTACATGTCATGGTAGTTATTATAGTGGTTGCTATGGCCAATCATACACAGATACATGTCAGTGTTGCTATTAGTGTCAATAGTTATTAATTGTTGACGACTGTTAATTGGTTGATACTAGTTGCACTTAAATACATGTCTGCCAATTATGATACGTGTTGAGAAATTAAGAAATATAATTTTGAGGAAAATGAATTTTATTGAATGTTATTTTTTAAATTTATTCTATATATTTATACAAACTAATTAAGGCTCAAGGAGCCGTTATTGTAACATTGATTTTGTTTCTGAAATACATACAAGGACATATTCTCTTCTTCTTCTTGTTTAATTCTAGCCCTTAATCTACGACGATGATTAATCTCAGATTGTAAATTAATATCCATCAAATATTCTTCTATTTTCGTATATTTTATTTTATTAATTTCTATGAATAAAAAAATTCTCCTTGTTTATATCCATTTTCTTTCTTGGTAAAAATTTATTTTGTAAAAATTTTCTTGTTTATATCCATATTCTTTCTTGTAAAAATTTATTTTCTTTCTTGTTTATATCCATTTATTTTGTAAAAATTTTCTTTCTTGGTAAAAATTCTCCTTGTTTATATCAATAAGGTGTGTTACCATAAAATGATGCAATTGTATCCCTCCTCATCTCCATTCTATTATTAAGCACGTTGAGTGTCCGATCCGCCAACGGCTATAATTGAAAGATGAAATTTTGAATTTGATTTCAGCCCTCCAATTACATAATTTGTCTTCTTTTGATTACATGCATCTGTTTTATTTATAAAAGTCTAAATTTAGTTAAAAACATACTCACCACATGTGCTGCCACACGATACGTTACAATTAAAATTGAACAAATTCTGAAATTTAGCGATGTATTTATATGTTTCCTTATTTCTCATATTCAATTGAGAATACTCTATCTTCCATTTTCTTATTTCATTGTTTCCTTACTTCTTCTTCGTTTCTATACGGATCACAATGGAAATCATTTTTTTTATTTCCATATTTCTCTCTCTTTGTTTCTATACATATTGGTGTGGGTAATTTAGAATATATTTTCAATATATAATATGTCAATGTGTGTGTGTGTGTGTGTCTATTCTAAACTGGAAACAAAGAAGAATATAAATTGGAACGTGTGTGTGAATGTATATTTCTCTTATAATATGTGTGTGTGTATATATATCCTATATATACACACGATAACACTTTTTATTTAGTTTTTTGATATCATATTATATGTCGATATTGAATTGTTGTATGATATTTGATATTAGATTCGAATCGAGCTATTATTTGATATCATTGGTACTTAAAAGTAAAGAATCATCACATCATCAAATTGATATCAGAGATCACGATTAAAGTTAATTAAAAATACAGAATCATCTAAATTTTCTGTTAACATGTGGCTTAATTTTTAGATAATTATTAGTTTCATTAATATATTAGTTTCTTATAATATGTCCCCGTTGCAATGCACGGGTATGATACTAGTTTATTATTATTATAATTAATCATGTTAATACAAATATAAACATGTGGGAAAAATTAAGACACTTAGGTTATGACTGGAAACACAACATGCATGTGAAATAGAAAATATAATTTGTAATGTGAAAAAAAATAAGGATGAGTAGATGGTTTTAATTATTGGGTTCACTTTCACTTCGAGAGAAGTTAAAGCTGATCGGTGGTCGGTAGGTCCAAATAGAATAAGGAATTCAAGCCTTAATTATTTTATCAAATGCGGATTATAATCATGTCAGTTTAACATTTAAAATTAGACCTCTAAATGTAAACCACCTATTCTTGTTGCTTAAGAGTAATTAGTCTTCTAATGATCCCACTGTCAGTGACTACTTTTTTTTTCGGATCATAATTCTAAAAAAAAAAAATACTTTTAGGATCGGTTACTTATAGTAACCGATCCTAAAAGTACTTTTTTTTTAGAATTAGGATTTGAAAAAAAAAAGAACTTTTAGGATCGGTTATTTATTAATAACCGATCATAAAAGTTTTTTTTTTTTGAGAATTAGGATCGGTTCTAAGCTAATAACCGATCCTAATATATAATAATTAGGATTGGTTCTTAGCTTAGAACCGATCCTGATACTATCAGGATCGGTTTTTAGAGAGAACCGATCCTAATGCTTATGTAGCGCTAGGGTTTATTTTCGTTTTGCGCCTCTGTACTGATCCAAAATATTTGAGTCTATTTGAGTCTCAACTCATCCCTCTATCTCTCTCCCTCTCCTCCGTGTCTCTCTCTTTCTCTATCTTCGTCTCTCCCTCTCCTCCGTGTTTCTCTCCCTCTCAAAGCCGCTCTCCCTCTCGCCTCACCCTCTCCGCTTAGTAAGCTTTACTATTAATTTTAGGTTTATTAACAAAGTAGATTTGAATGTGATTTAAGAGCTTTGATGTTAATTTGTCTTCCATTTGCAAATTTTATTTTGAACGTTACCTTGTTGGTATTTTTTTCAGGCTTGCAAATTGAAGTTAGGGGATTTCAATGGTGCTCTATTAGATACTATTTTGCAATTCGTGAGAGGGAGGGTCATGCTAAGGCTTATTTTCGGCAAGGACAGGTTCTGAAATTTATTTGATATTTGTGTTTTTGGTGCCAAAATTTATTTATATTTATCTAAAGCTTTAGTTTAGGTAAACTTTGCATGAACATGAATTTTTTGTAATAATTTAAGATGTGTATGATATTTAATTTAGGATGTGTATATGATATTTGATTATTGCTTCTTACTGTGCAAAAAAAAAAAATTTAGGATGCTGGCCAGCAAAATATATATGGAAGCTGGTCAAATAAATAAATAAAAAATTTAGCTTCAATTAAACATCAGGATCGGTTATTTTAAACAACCGATCCAGATTATTACTATTAGAATCGGTTGTTTAAAATAACTGATCCTAATTCTAAAAAAAAAAAATTTAGGATCGGTTATTGTTTAATAACTGATCCTAAAAGTTTTTTTTTTTAGATCCTAATTCTAAAAAAAAAAAACTTTTAGGATCGGTTATTTTATTAAACAACCGATCCTAATAGTTACTATCTGGATCGGTTGTTATGTATAACCGATCTTGATAGTGTAACATCTGGATCGGATTTGGTTTTTTAATTAAAACCGATACTAATAAAGTAGAATTTGAATCGGGTTTAATTAAAAATGATACTAATTGTTTTTTTTAATGGGTATTAAAAAACGGGGGAAAAAACTATTAGGATCGGTTCTCAGATATAACCGATTCAGATAAGTGCTTATTAAGATCGGTTGGTTAAAAAATAAAAAACCGATCCTGATAGTATCAGTATCGCCTTCATCAGGATCGGTTATATTCCGATACTAAAATGCGCATATAACCGATCCTGATTCTATATTTTCCACTAGTGTTTGAATTGCATCAAAATATGAATTCAGTGCTTTGGTTTCGCCCACGTAGGAATAAACAGTTCTTACTTGAGCAATTACCTGTAACAAATGGTAAAAAGGAGTAAACGAAATATGTACAAACACTGCTATGGTACTATGCATAGCATGGATTGACCCGTACTATGAATTAATATCTCTATTTTCAAAGTCCAAATAGTCGATCTGAACTGTTTAACATGATATTCATATGAAAATGTACTTGGAGATGAAATTTTACATTTTTTAGAATCTTTTTACTATTTTTTCAGATAAGTAGAAAATCACTTGTTCTAAAAATTCTAGACCATGCGAAACTAGTGATTTTCTACCAATCTAAAAATATAGTAAAAAAATTCTAATAACTATAAAATTTAGTTTGCAAAGTATATTTTCATATGCAGATCATGTTGCACGATTCAAATCAATTATTTGAATTTTACAACAATGTTTATGAATAGTTTATGAATAGTTTAACATGATATTAATTATTGAAAGCACCAACCTGACGACTATGCTTGAACAGTGGTAGTAAGAAAATAGACCACATGTTATCAAGTCCTAGTTCATGCAACTAATAGTCAGTGGTCATGCATGTGCAAATCATTGGATTCCATAAATAATCAATCATTGCTATAATGGGGACCATTTCTGACAAATTCACAGAAATTAACTCTTATATTAGAGTACCCATTCATTGCTAAAAGATTTGATTAAATAGAAAAAATTAATATCCCAAGCTGAAGTATATTAATTACTAATCTTACAGAAAAAAGGTTATGTGATTTCTAAACTAGATAGTAATTTTCTAAAATACACGTTTGTTTTATATTATACCTGTTCGGCTCCAGTAAGGGCATTAGCATAGAGATGTTCTTCAGTTCCGTAAACAAAAATAAAAATCAGGATGTAGGCCCCACCATGTAGGCCGGAACTGGACAGGATGGGCGGAAATAAATCAGTATTTTATTAGTTATCAATATTTTATTTTAAATTGATTTTTATATACAATTTAATTAGTTATCAATATTTTATTTTAACAATTATCTAATTGGTTGTCACTATTATAAAAACAATTTAATTAGTTATCAATATGACTTACTTTTTTGTTAACATTTGTTATATTTTTTGAATAGTTGGACTTTACAACTTATAAAATACTAGTCAAAATTTTGGTATGAACAAAATAATGTAAAATAATATAATAGATGATATTTTATAATAGATGAAAATGTACTACCGAATTCGTTTTCATTGGACAAAATTTTGTGTCACAAATGCAAAATAATATAAAAATGTATTATCTTAATCGATTTCATATCATGACAGAAAACTAGAAGATTAGATAATACAAAAAGCTTTTTGCGCTCCCTAATTAAATGTGTTTGAATATTAAATAATTTAATTTATAATCTTATTAAGTATGTACGTATCAAGTTCAAATGAAAAAGATTAGAAAAGAGAATGATACGGAAAGAATAGCTCGCTAATCAATTTCATTTTTTAAATCTCCAAATTAGATAAAATGTAAACATAATTTCACTTTTGTTTTTCTACGCTACACTGTAACAACAACAAAAATAACTACAAATGCTTGAAATATATTTTTATTGAATAGAAGTTTCAGAAAACCGTGTAGATAATAATAATTTTAGTTTTTATAGTTATATATCTTATAGGAAAACAAGTAGAAAGTAGTTTTTACTCGTATCTTTATCCATTAAGCTAACATAAAAAAACATTATTAATACATGTACCAAATAAGCTAATTGAAACAAGTCTTACCCATACCCGTCTTATTGTATATAATACAAGTCAGATGAACCAATAAAAGGCCGTAGAAATTAATTGAAATGAATTGTAAAATTGATTTATTTCTTAGAACCGCGGCTTAGTGCAGTAGCATGAGTTCTTGTCTCTCTTCATTTAAGCAGGTTCAATTCTTGATAATAACATCTAAAAGATGTTGGAGTATACCAAAGCCCTTTAATAATAATAAAAAAAAAATGCTTTGTTCTTGGGGAAGTATTGTACGTTGCTCAAGTAGAGTCACCTAAATTCTCAGTTTACTTACAAAACAAAAATAATTGTGTTTTTATCGATGGCCAAGTCTACTCCTTTGTAACAAAAGAAAAAAAAAAATAGTTTTATTGATGACCTCCTTTTATAAAACTATGACTTAATTTTTTGAAACATAAATCATACTATTACTATTTGGATGTCATTTATGCCACAAAAGAAAACAAACTATACACCAAAAAGTCATCAATAAATTATAAGATCAAATGTTAATTTCAATAAAAATATTAAGAATATCTTTGACTAAGATGCTCCAGGTACTTATTCACACTCTCCTTGCTCTAATGTAACAAAATCGCATATCCAATTCGACCGAGAGCTCCCCCAAGTAACTGCAATACAATAGAGATATCTAATAAAAGTACCATAAAAAGTGTGCAATACACACACACAGACACACACACATATACTTTAATATATCGACTAAAGATGATCTAAGAGTAAAAACGTCAAGCTAACGCATTAAATTTCTTAAATTTTGACATTCTTTTAATTTACTACAATAATTATATAGACTTTATTCCAACCAAATTTTAATATTTAAAATAAAAATGGTATCTTAATAAACTGTTCCGATTGTTAATTAATTTGAATGTTGTCCGACATTACATCTCAATTCTTATATTATGCACGTAGTTGTCCTGATTCTCTAATGGGTGAGATTGAAAAATGAATTTTCAAATTGAATCAACCCTCCAATTACATAATCTGTCTTCTTTTGATTATATACATCTATTTTATGTGTAGAAGTTTAAATTTAGTTAAAATCATGCTCGACACACAGACTACTACATGGTTTATCACATTAAAATTGAATAAATCCTTAGCAATTTGTTTCCTTATTTTTCCTTACACCTATCTTCTATTCTTCTAATTAAATTATTTTCTTGTTTCTCCATTTTCTCCATTTCATTTCCCTACCATTTATAAAAACTAATTACTCTGCGTATGCCACATTTTGTTAACTCTCAATGAAAGTTCTTACAATAATTAATTGTCATTAATATGTGTAGACTAACTTATATATAAAGTTTTTAAAATGCTGAAAAATTAACTCACATAATGAACAAATATTTTAAAATACAATCCAATGTCTTTTATGAAATAATTATTAATACCACAATTTATCTAGAGAATAATCATTATAATGAATATAAAAAATTATTAATAACAATATCACAAGGTATTCTTTATGTGAAGTTATCCAGAGGAGAGTTTCAATATAACAAATTTAATGTACAATTTGTGTTGAAAAATTTCAAATATAAACAAAAAGTGAATTTTGCTACAAAATGTCGTAACATTATAGAGAATTTTTTATTTTTAGAAATTATTATTAAATAATATAAGAATATAGATTCCGTACATTAATTTTTTTTATGGCTTAGCAGGCATTGAGTGGGTAACTCGAATTTAAATTTTGAAATTGAGTTAGTAATTTGGGTTCAAAGTTTAAGTCGGAACCACTAATTCGGCTTCAAAGTTTTAATTCAAATCACTAACTCAGAGCCTTCTAGACCTTTAAAAATCTGATGTACTCAATCAATTTTCTTATATTATTTAATAATAATTTTTAATTCAAAATTCTTCCAAAATTTTTGTGCTATAAAATATTCAAAGTTTACTTTTTCATTTATATTTGAAAATTTATAACTCAAATTGCACATACATCTCTTCTATATAAATTACTTTTTTTTCATTAAAAAAAATATCTTATGGTAATTTGTTATAAATTTATTTTACTTGTGGTATCATAATATAAGAATGGAGATTTCATAAAGAAAAACTCAAAAAAAAAAAAATTTTGACCACATGAGTCAATTTTTCTATGCATAGAAATATTAATGACAGACCAAGTATTTAATTATTGTGAAAACTATCATTGAGAGGTTCAAAACGTGGCAGAAAACATGGCAGACCAGGATTGGTTAGTTTTCATATATGGCAGGAAAATTCTGCCCACTGGTGGGTAGAGGATTTGATTCCTTCATTTCTCCTCTTCCTCTATAGTTTCAACAATGAAAATGAAAACAATCATATTTTTCTGTATTTTGTTTAGGGCTATTGTATTTCTGTGAATAGATAAATATCATATCTTGTGCTAACAAAAACAATAGATCTTTCTAATCTGAAGAGAAAATGAATAATATCTAGAACTTTCGTGTACAGAAATGATATGTAGAGAAATTTCTATTGTTAAAATAATTTTCATGAAAAATATATATGTAGAGAAAATCCTTATTTGAATCATTTAATTATATATTTTTTTTAAATTTGTTTCTTCACATATCATCTCTTCTAAATCGTTTAATGACCTGTCTCGCTTGTGGAGAAAATTAGATATTAAATCGCAATGATATTTCAAAAAAAAAATCATGTTATATTTGATCCTTTTTATTCATTTGTTGTTGTTTATTTTATTGTTATTTATTATTTGGATTTCCATTTTTTTCAATTTATTTTTTATTTTTATTTAATTTTTTTATTTTGTGTGAATGTCAAATAAAAAATCTTTTCATATTCTATTCAATCTTATAATATGTTTCCATTGCAACGCACGGGCACTATACTAGTATTTATATATAGGTCGATTAAGTGAAATTTTGAGCAACAAAAATATAAAACAATATAAATAAAGTAGACATATTAGTTCCGCTGGCTCACTTTTAGTTGTGGCACTGCATCAAACTCTAAATTGTCGATTGCAACAAAAGAGCAACTTATAATAATGATTACCTTCCTTTTAGTTAAATAATACTAAGATGGGTATCATGCATTCACATGGAAATCAATTTTTGATCAGATCTAAATTGCAATAAAGTAACATACATGCCTCAACCTTTTTAGCATTCCGAAGCTACCTAAAGAGTCAAGTGGAAGCTCAACTAAAGCAATATAAGGAGTTAGAATAGTAAAATACACAAGATGCATGAACCGTATCTTTTTACTCTAGTTAGAATAGTATATTCATTAAGGGTTTCTAAAACCATTATATGCTATGAATAATATGAGTACAATGTGATGATTTTATTTGTCAATCCATTTTATAATCTTAAAAGTATTTTTAAAATTAAGTTAAGTTATATTTGTAATTAAAAGTTATATTATAAGTTGTTGGAAATTGTATTCTTTTTGTTTTTGTACACTACACTGTCACAAACAACAAAAAAACCGTGTCAGTACTAATGCTTGAAATATATTTTTATTGAAGAGACGTTTCACAAAAAAATTGTGTAGATAATAATAATTTTAGTTTTTTATAATTATATTATAGGACAACAGGGATGAAATAGTTTTCCCTCGTATCCTTATCCGTTAAGGTAATATAAATAAACTTTATTTATTAATATACATACCCCAATAAGATAATGAAAATAAGTTTTACCCATACCCGTCTAATTCAATACAATAAAGGTCAAACGAACAGATAAAAAGGTGTCATTGATTGACATCCCTATGAGGACCTCTTTATCTATAAGATAATCAAGAGTCAAGTTGCAGAAATGAATTATAAAAATGCTTTGTTCTTAGAATTGCGGGCTTATTGCAGTGACAATGACCTAATTGTTTGAAACATATATTGGAATGTCATTTATGCCACAAAGGAAAAAACTATACACCAAACAACCACCTATAAATTATAAGATTGAATGTCAATTTCAAAAAATATTAAGAATACCTTTGACGAAGTTGCTTCAGGTACTAATTTGCAATCTCCTCAGTAGTCTCTCCTATGTGATAAATTATTTTTTTATTTTTTTATTTTTTTTATTTTGTGTGAATGTCAATTAAAAAATCTCTTCATATTCTATTCAATCTTATAATATGTCTCCGTTGCAATGCACGGGCACTATACTAGTATTTGTATATAGGTTGATTAATTGAAATTTTGAGCAACAAAAAAAAAAAAATGATACCTCTCCATTTTGTTTATTGATATTTTTAATTTTTATTTGCGGTCACTTAATTAAACATTAGTAATTTCTCCAAGTTTTCACTTTTCATATTTAAATATTTATATATAGGTCGAGTAATTGAAATATTAAACAATATAAATAAAGTAGACATATTAGTTCCGCTGGCTCACTTTTAGTTGTGGCACCGCATCAAACTCTAAATTGTCGATTGCAACGTACAAAAGAGCAACTTATAATAATGATTACCTTCCTTTTAGTTAAATAATACTAAGATGGGTATCATGCATTCACATGGAAATCAATTTTTGACCAGATCTAAATTGCAATAAAGTAACATACATGCCTCAACCTTTTTAGCATTCCGAAGCTACCTAAAGAGTCAAGTGGAAGCTCAACTCAAGCAATATAAGGAGTTAGAATAGTAAAATACACAAGATGAACCGTATCTTTTTACTCTAGTTAGAATAGTATATTCATTAAAGGTTTCTAAAACCAATAAATGTTATGAATAATATAAGTACAATGTGATGATTTTATTTGTCAATCCATTTTTATAATCTTAAAATTAAGTTAAGTTATATTTGTAATTAAAAGTTATATTATAAGTTGTTGGAAATTGTATTCTTTTTGTTTTTGTACACTACACTGTCACAACAACAAAAAAACCGTGTCAGTACTAATGCTTGAAATATATTTTTATTGAAGAGACGTTTCACAAAAAAAACTGTGTAGATAATTATAATTTTAGTTTTTCATAATTATATTATAGGACAACAGGGATGAAATATTTTTTCCTCGTATCCTTATCCGTTAAGGTAATATAAATAAACTTTATTTATTAATATATGTACCCCAATAAGATAATGAAAATAAGTTTTACCCATACCCGTCTAATTCAATACAATAAAGGTCAGACGAACAGATAAAAGGGTGTCATTGATTGACACCCCTATGAGGACCTCTTTATCTATAAGATAATCAAGAGTCAAGTTGCAGAAATGAATTATAAAAAATGCTTTGTTCTTAGAATCGCGGGCTGATTGCAATGACAATGACCTAATTGTTTGAAACATAAATCATACTATTAATATTGGAATGTCATTTATGCTACAAAGGAAAAAACTATACACCAAACAACCACCTATAAATTATAAGATCGAATGTCAATTTCAAAAAATATTAAGAATATTTTTGACGAAGTTGCTTCAGGTACTAATTTGCAATCTCCTTAGTAGTCTCTCCTTTCTATGTGATAACAAATAACACCTAATTGCACTGGGAGTCTGGGATCTCCACCAAATAACTGCAATACAAACGAAATATTAAATGTGCTTTTGTCGATCGTCAAGTAAACCAGAGAAATTATCTACTCTTTGTAATAAAAGGAAAAAAAAAATCCAGTTTTATGCATGGCCTCCTTTTACAAAACTATGAATTAATTGTTCGAAGCAGCATCATACTACTATAGTAGGGGTTGTCATTTATGCTGCAGAGTAGCATCATACTATTGGGATGTCATTTATGCTACAAAGGAAAAAAATTATAAATTATAAGATCAAATATCAATTGCAAGAAATATTAAGAATACCTTTGAGCAAGTTGTTCTAGACACTTATTTGCAGTCTCCTATATAGTGTCTCCTTCCTCTGTTGTAACAAAATATAACACTCAATTTGACTGGGAGCGCCACCAAGTAACTGCCATACAAAATAAATATTTAAAAAATTACTGTAAATGGTGCACAACTGAAATCTGACTTTAATTTCGGAGTAGCAAAAATTTGTCAAATCCTACCAACTTGAAGGCTGTTGAAGCTTGAAACTCTAGACCTTAGAGCCAACAGATAGATCAGGTGCCACCAACAGATCAGGCCAAAACAGGACAAAATAGGAAGGAAATCAGTAATGGAAATAGAAATGAATCTCATATAGAGAGAAGATAAGAGACACTCACCCGGTACCACTGTAGGAGATTGTAATACTTCTTATAGTTTCAGGTTTAGCATAGGAGAAATGACCCGGTGGACTCGGCAAGAGAAAAGAGAAGGAGAGCGTAAGTGAGGAAAAGGGGAGAAAGTAGGGGTTGATTGATCAGGTGAGGTGCTAGAGAGGAACTTATGGTTGATAGGAAGGTTTCATATATAATGAATTTAGAACTTTAAAATTAATTAAAAGCTAAGCAAATATTGCCTTTCAAGTAAATTGCAGTCTACGTTTAGAACTTTATTCCTATCCTCTAATTTGAACCCTAATAGATATCACCACACGTGTGATTTTTTTTCATAAATTTTTTAATTAATTTTTTTATAATTCCATTTTTTGTTCATTTGCAATATCCACCATTTATACATAATTTACTTGAAAGAGAGATGAATTAATTTTAAAGTTGTCCAATATTACATATTTATATATACATCGAGGGAATAATTGATATATTGAACAATTAATTAAAAACTAAACATGATACCTCTCCATTTTATATATGACAGTTTTATTTTAACATTTTTTGTCACTTTATTAACATTAATAATATATCCAACTTTTCACTTTTTATATATTTATATAAATAAAGTAATATGTCTATCGCAGGCTTACTTTTAGTTGTGGCAACGCATCAAATTATATATTGTGGATTGCAACAAAAGTGCAACTTATGATAACAACTAAGATGGGTATCATGCATTCACATGGAAATCAACTTTTGACCAGATCTAACTTGCAATAAAGCAACATACTGAAGAGTAAAGAGCAAGCACAACACTAGCATTCCAGGGAGTTAGAACAGTAAAATACACAAGATGAATCCTATATTTTTACTCTACGTACACAAAGTGAACCTTACTATATATATGCTCCAACCAGTTGGATAAAATATTCAAAATTATATCAACCATGCGAATTGTTATACATGTGTAGAGAGAGAGTTACTGTAGTATTAGACACAAAATATAAAGTATAACACAATATAATCAAACATACAAACTGTTCTACTCCAACTGTTAATTAACTGGGCTGCTTTGTAATTTAGGCCCAATACAACTTTTAATTAACAACCACGACACTTCACCATGCCGGTCAGCTTAATTAGTTACAAGTTCTTTATTATTAAATGTACAAAAATTTTATAGAAAATGAAATACACATTTTATTACTATTTCAAGTTTCAGTTGTAACACCACACTTGTAGAATGTTGTAACTTGCTAACAGAAGTTAGTATAGAATGATATCTATACTTTTTGTCCTTGTTGCTTTTTGGTGACCTAGGGAGAAAGTAATATACTTCTTGTCTTTGTTGCTTGTATATATACATTCTTTTGCTTTCAAATGAATTATTTTGCTTTTTTTGTGGAACAAGAAAGTAATATACATTCTTTTTTAATAGAGAGGAGGATAAGAGGCGTGCATTTGTGCAAAGAGCAATATTCAAAACCTGTTTTGGTGGCTAGGGCTCCACATGTTTCCTTCAAAGAGAGAGAGAGAGGGGAAATAAAAAGAGACAAAGAGCGATCGGACAGAATAACAGTGCTGACACAGTTAACTAATTAGTGACAAATTTACTTATGTAAGGCAAATATTTATTTATGTAAGGCAAATTTACTATTTGTAATCCACTATTGTAACAAATTACTTATATAGGACATACCGTTAGTTACTTCTTGGCCAGTTGTATGGCAATCAAATGGTAATACAAATTAGATCATTGGAATCCAACTTCAAATATCAAATAACAAATTAAAAACATGACATACTTATAAAATGATTCAAACGTCAATCCAACCATAGCAGAACTCAAGTGAACAGGAAATCCAAACCTCAAACCTAAATCTTTACCGTGCCAAAATCAAAATTAAGTGCCAAACTAAAACCAAATCAAAATATGAAATCCCCATGTAGAGTTGTATGATGGATCAGTTTCGTTTTTAAAAAAATTCAAATTATTATTGTAGAGTTAATTAAGCCAATAGAGACATGCGGTTCCAGTATACATATTATTTGTAATTCAAAACTAGGCATTCCTTGTACTTTTTAATTAACAAAATATTATTCCTGGCTGTTACAGAACAACTGAAACAAACATGCCATTTGACAAATAATGTAAAAATATAATATCACCTGTTGAATGGGTTGTGAAGCTCAATAAATCTACCTGATCGTGGGGAATAAGGTCGTCTTTTCTTTGTTGAGCAAGGCATGCATCAAGCAAGGCATCTCCAAGAAAGTGAACAAAAAGAGGGAGGTGACAAGGAGAGAGAGAGAAAGAGAGAAAGCATGCAGATACTTCACTTGGCAGCCGCTACCATGAACTTTTCTATAAAAACAAAGAGTGTATACTTGGCAGACAAGGTTTCGAAAGAGTGGAAATTCGGATGATACAATTAATGTTAATATCCAACGAGCAATTTATCTTTGCAATTTGAGCACTGGGTTTTACATTTCTTACGTATTGTTATATCTTTATTGATTAGCCCAATGTTACGTGTATACAAAATAAATGATAAATAATTACAACAAAATCTTTGTGTTTTCGTATTAAATTACTATAGTACATGTATGAAAGGATTAGCATGCAGTTTGAAACTTTCAATACCAAATATTATTTTCTTTTCATAATCTTCTTCAACTAATTATGTCTTCTTTTATCCTTTTTTTTTATTGGTTTTGTGTTATAATTATATTTCACATCTTTATAATTGTTTTCAAATTTCAAACAGTCAATCTGAATCTCTCAACATGATCTACATATTAAAATGTGCTTAGAGACTAAATTTTATTGGTTTTGTTCTTCCACATTAATTATGTCTTCTTTTATCCTTTTTTTTTATTGGTTTTGTGTTATAATTATATTTCACATCTTTATAATTGTTTTCAAATTTCAAACAGTCAATCTGAATCTCTCAACATGATCTACATATTAAAATGTGCTTAGAGACTAAATTTTATATTATCTTTTATGAATAAAATTTACTATTTTTTAGATAGGTACAAAATAAATGCTTTTGGACCATTCAAAACAGTGATTTTGTACCTATCTAAACAATAGTTAAAAAATTTCAAAAAATATAAAATTTAGTCTCTAAGCACATTTTAATATAGATGTCATGTTGAATGGTTCCAGTATACATATTATTTGTAATTCAAAACTAGGCTTTCCTTGTATTTTTTTAATTAAGAAAATATTATTCCTGGCTGTTACAGAGCAACTGAAACAAACATGCCATATGACAAATAATGTAAAAATATAATATCACCTGTTGAATGGGTTGTGATGCTCAATAAATCTACCTGATCGTGGGGAATAAGATTATCTTTTATTTGTTGAGCAAGGCATGGATCAAGCCAGGCATCTCCAAGAAAATGAACAAAAAGAGGGAGGTGACAAGGAGAGAGAGAAAAAGAGAGAAAGCAGATACTTCACTTGGCAGCTGCTACCATGAACTTTTCTATAAAAAGAAAGAGCGTATACTTGGCAGCCAAGGTTTCAAAAGTGAGATTTGTTTGGAAGCCCCTGCCAAGATTTCAAACAAGAGAGAGAGAGAATGAAAATTATCACTGAGAAATTGCAAAACCTATGGAACTCCGACGAGGTAAGGGTTCTCGTCCTCGTCAGCCTTGGCATACAAATTGCTCTCATCTTCTTGGCACCGTTGCGCAAACGCATCACCAACATCATGCTCGCGCTCGCGCTCTGGCTGTTGTACCTGACTGCTGACAATGTTGCCACATTAGGGCTCGGTAACATCAGCCATCAGACTCCTGGAGGAATTGATGTCAGTAGCGAACTCACCGTCTTGTGGGCACCGTTCCTCCTGGTTCACCTCGGAGGTCCCGATACCATCACATCATACTCAATCGAGGATAACGAGCTTTGGTGGCGTCACCTTTTGGGGCTAGTTTTTCAAGTTATAATCACAGTTTATATATTTATCCAATCACCACCAACTGGTTGGCTGTGGATACCAACAATTTTCGTGTTTATCCCGGGACTTATCAAATTTGCTGAGAGGACCCATGCTCTCCGCATAGCAAGCAAGGACAATATCAAGGATCAAATTATCTCAGAACTCCGCCCAGGAAATAGAACTACGGAAGGTACACATACCCCGAATACCGTCCCAGCAAATCGAACTACTGAAGGTACATATATCCCTGCCTTCCACTAGCATCCAGTTAACGATATTAACTCCAGCAAAATGTTATTATTCTTGCTAACAGTATCATAAGATTTGATTTAATTGTTCTCCACTCAGGTAACACGGATAATACTACCCCGAATCCCGTCCCAGCAAATCGAACTACTGAAGGTACATATATCCCTGCCTTCCACTAGCATCCGGTTAACAATATTAACTCAAGCAAAATCTTACTATTCTTGTAAAGAGTATCTTAAGATATGATTTAATTGTTCTCCACTCAGATAGCGAGGTTAATACTCTCTCGAATGACGGCCAAGCAAATGAAACTACTAAAGGTACATATATCCCTATCTTCCACTAGCATCCAGTTAACAATATTAACTCAAGCAAATTGTTATTGTTCTTGCTAATACCTAAAGATTTGATTTAATTGCTCTCCCCTCAGGTTTTTGGGGCAATCTCATGGTTTACATGGGCAAGCTCAAGGGTAACATGGGCAAGCTCATGGGTAACATGGGCAAGCTCATGGGTAGCATTCAGTCAGTACTCTTCCCACCAGAAGACACTATAGGTACATATATCCCTACTTTCCTCCAACTTCTGGTTAACTGTGTTAACTCTAGCGGAATCTTATCTATTGTTAAGACTACCTTAAGATTTAATTTCAATATTATGTTTATTTTAGAGAATTGATTTGACTAAAAGCTTTATTGCTCAAATAGTTATATTTACAATGTATAATCTCAAATCAAAATATGTAAAATCCAAGTCTTTCGACCCATTTTAGAGAATTGAATTGAATATACATGATTGCCGTTTATGGAAATTATCAGTAGCGGGCGAGAAAGAAAATGTTAGAGATTAATAAACTTAATTAGTAGTCAAATATATTAGTTAATGGTGGGAACTCTTTAAAATTGTCATGAATGTAATAGTTACGGGCGATAGTTACGGGTGGAATTCTCTATGTGCATATTGTGGTCTTCTAGAATTACATGTCATTTAGTAATAGTAGAGTGTGTAAAAAGATTCTATGGGTTTATATAATGTATAAGAAGTCTTTCAAATGTAAGAGATTAAGATAATATTGATAATAGAAGAAATTTTTTTTATCATAGAGTGTTCTTTTTTCTACTACTAAAATATATTAAGTTTGCATCTATATTAAATCGATTTTACCAGAGAAGAGAGTAAAGAGAGTGGTTAATTTGCAAGATTCAAATGTGGTAAAGCTACATGTACTTGGTTATATATATATTATCTCAAACATATTTAAATATGATGAGTTTGGGAATTTAAGGACAATATATAGATTATTGTCAAAGAAATTGCTTAGTTGTCTGTGTGTATAGTTTCGAAATTTACAAGGTTCTAAATTTAAAAATATACAAGTATTATTTGTGAAATTTTCAAACAGTATGATATATAATAAAAGTAAAATAAATTGGGAATAGAATTGGGAAAGATTATAGAAGTTAATTAACAAGAATAATTTTAAATAATAAAGTATCTCGTAACATATTTGACAAAGTGGGTATGAATAAGAATTTTATTCATTAACTTAACTAGATGGATATCAGTAAGTAAAAAAAAAAATTGTTAGCTTAACGGGTAAGGATATGGGTAAGAGTTATTTGGTACCATTACCCAATAGAATAATTGATAAATATCAATTTATATATGATAAACTTGTATTTACACATATAACTATATATTTTTTATTATTATTACTCAATTGATATATCGACATTTTTTATTATTTTTTATTTAGTAATTGTATAGTAAAATTGATTTATTCAACATCTTATATATATAGTTTTTAAATTAGTAATTTCTGACAAAAATTATTTATACAATATTTTATATTGTTATATTTGATTTAAAAAATTTAATATTTAAAATAATAGGATAACAATTATAATTTTATATTTTATGATATTATGATACATAACTTGTTATCGTTGAATATATTTATTTGTTTTTTTTTTAGATTAAATTATATAAAATATTAACTCATTCGATACCCTTATCCATATTTAATTTTGTAATCGTTATTTTAATGGGTAAAGGTAGAGTATGAGTAAGGCTAATATTTCATAGGTAAGGGTATGTAAGGTATGGATAAGACTCATTTCATATTGACATTTATATCAAAATATCACTATCAGACCCATACCGTACCCATTGACACCCCTAGGAATTAATATTTTTCTAACCAAAAACATATAGTATTTGTTATTATTATTTCAGATATTTTGGTTTGTTTGGTTTACTATTTGTTGTTCAGCCATAAAAACGGGATGTTTTCTTTTGTAACAAAAGTATTGAAAGACCAATTTTTTATTTAGTAAAGGAAATTATCTTATGGGATTGAGAGACTTGCTGTGTGTGTGTGTGTGTGTGTGTGTGTGTATTTTACTTATATGTATTAAAAAATAGTCGGTTCTTATTCTAGCTCAAACTGTCAATAATGAACCATGTATTGTACTCCCTCCCAACCTGTATTTAAATGTCAAAATGAAAAAAAGGTAACATTAGTAATTGACAGAGAAATGACTAATTAATAAAATATGAACTTTATGCAGATATTCTAGTTTCATCCTTGAAAGACTCCTCGAAGGACATCCATGAAAGCGAGCTTATTTTGGAAGGCTTTCGCTGGTTCAATATCTTCAAGCGCTTGTTGGTAGATGTAACTTTTTCCGCAGATCTGTTAATGAAGAGTCAGGATCGCTTCTCAGATCTCAGCACCACTGTAGCCCTTGACTTGGTCGCTATTGAGCTCTCATTCCTATATGATTACCTGCATACAAAGGCAGTCCACATGCACTGCTTTTCAGGCCGTGCATTGCGCTTTTTCTCTCTTCTCTCCATCATTTTTGCATTCGTTGTATTTCATAATCTTGACATGCAAAAGTATGTATCTGGAGATATTATCATAACCAACATCCTATTTGGTGTAGGCCTCAGCCTTGAGGTCATCGCTACCATACTTCTTGTATTCTCAGACTGGACAGTCGTGGCACTTAAAAGGACGCAAAAGAGCGATTGTGTTGCTAGTTGTATAACCGCATTGGTGAAAGTAATTTCGAAGAAGGGAAAACGTCGGTGGGCCCACACCATTGGGCATTTCAATCTGGTACATTTCAGCCGGAGAGACAGGGACACTAACTCAGCAAAGATTATGAGATTTCTAAATTTAAAAAATAAATGGGACAACATGTGTGAGAGCAAATTGATCCCCTTTCCGGATAAGTTGGTGGAAATTATGGTCACTGAGGCAAAAAGGAGAGCGCAAAACGTGCATATATACAAGGTGTTAGTAGAGGCAAGAGCATATAGGGGAAACAAAACATTGGAACGTCACAACCAACTGGAGAAACTGGAGTGGAGCATGAAAATGGACTTTGATGAGTCCATTATCTTGTGGCATCTTGCCACAGACATTTGTTATTATCAAGATGAAACTCCCAACAAACCTAATCCACAAAAACCATGTTGCCTCAAATCTTGTTTCTCTTCCAAACAATCCAATGAAAATCAAGAACCTTCCCACCAATCCAATGGAGAAAATCAAGAACCTTCCCACAAACCATGTTGCCTCAAATCTTGTTTATCTTCCAAACAATCCAATGAAAATCAAGAACCTTCCCACCAATCCAATGGAGAAAATCAAGAACCTTCCCACAAACCATGTTGCCTCAAATCTTGTTTCTCTTCCAAACAATCCAATGAAAATCAAGAACCTTCCCACCAATCCGATGGAGAAAATCAAGAACCTTCCCACAAACCATGTTGCCTCAAATCTTGTTTATCTTCCAAACAATCCAAGGAAAATCAAGAACCTTCCCACAAATCATGTTGCCTCAAATCTTGTTTCTCTTCCAAACAATCCAATGAAAATCAAGAGCCTTCCCACCAACCCGATGGAGAAAATCAACAACCTTCCAACCAACCCAATGGAGAAAATCAAAAACCTTCCAGTCAACCCAATAGAGAAAATCAAGAACATTCCGACCAACCCGATAGAGAAAATCAACAACCTTCCAACCAACCCAATGGAGTAAATCAAGAACATTCCAACCAACCTAATAAAGAAAATCAACAACCTTCCAACCAACCCAATGGAGTAAATCAAGAACATTCCGACCAACCCGATGGAGATAATCAACAACCTTCCAACCAATCCAATGGAGAAAATCAAAAACCTTCCAGCCAACCCAATAGAGAAAATCAAGAACATTCTGACCAACCCGATGGAGAAAATCAAGAACCTTCCAACCAACCCGATGGAGTAAATCAAGAACATTCCAACCAACCCGATGGAGAAAATCAAGAACATTCCAACCAACCCGATGGAGAAAATCAAGAACATTCCAACCAACCCGATGGAGAAAATCAAGAACATTCCAACCAACCCGATGGAGAAAATCAACAACCTTCCAACCAACCCAATGGAGAAAATCAACAACCTTCCAACCAACCCAATGGAGAAAATCAAGAACATTCCAACCAACCTAATGAAAGAAAGAAGATACCCATAAATTGCCTCAAATCTTGTTGTTCTTCCAAACCCAATGGAGAAAATCAACAATCTTCCAACAAATCTTGTTTATCTTGTTTATGTTGCAAACAACCCAATGGAAAAGAAGACACCGAGCGTGAAGTTAGTTGGATGACATCCAATTACATGATCTATCTCCTAACCCAGCAGCAGTCAATGATGCAGCTCGGATATGGTAAGACACGATTTGAGGCCACATGTGCTGTTGTCAAGGAGAAACTTAAGGGTAAGGAAAAGCTCAATCCCAAGAATGTACGCGATGTGCTTATGAAGAAGGAAGAGAATAAAGGGGCCCAACCAAACCTTGGGCAGAATAATGAATCGGTACCAACTGACAGCAGTCAACCAACAAATAAAATAGGCACATCAGTATTGAAGAAGATATGGGCAAAGTTGAGAGAGTGGGTATGGGGTAGGCGGGAGTATGAGGATGACATTGGAGAAAAGGTATTAAAGGACAGTGTTCGACTTGTAGAGGATTTACAAAAACTCAAACCAGAAATAAAATGGAAGTTAATTAGCGAGACCTGGATGGAGATGCTGGGATATGCCGCCATTCATTGCGATTCATACCAGCATGCCAAGTCCCTCAGCAGGGGTGGAGAATTACTCACTCATCTCTGGTTGCTCATGTCTCAACTGGGAGTTGTTGACGAGCACAAGGTGCAGCAATACCAATCTGGTACCGTCTAATTCTTATATAATAATATGTGTTTCTTTTCTTTTTTTGAAAAACGTGTTTCTTTTCTTTTGTGAAGCAAATAATCAGTCCTTTTTCCGCTATAGGCAGAGGATTCACTTGTTGGATTTTTTTTTTCTTTTTATCGTTTCTTTTATATGTAACATGATTGTTGTTTTCTATGAACTGGATTGGAGTGTTATGCATGGTCATTTTAATTTACTTGTATTTTGTTTTAATTTATCATGTGTTTCATGAGAAAAGAAAATGTGGTAATTAAGTAGAATGCCTGCATCTGGATGAAGTGTAATTATTGACAGGGCATTCTGTGGGTACTGCAATGTTATTTTATGCCTTTCTAGAGTGATAGCTTGTAATATTGAATTCTTATGAGTTTAATGTAAGTACTTCAATGTTATTCTATGCCTTTTTAGAGTGATAACTTGTAATCTTAAATTCTTATGAATTTAATGTAGTAGTTTCATTTATCTATCTCGTGCGGTTTATTTTTTGTATTAGTAACTAAGTATGATGCATGCTAACCTAGTCTGTATGGTGATGGTCATACCATAATGATTGACATTTGAAGGTTGACCTATAAAGAATAGTATAGAATTATCTAGACCAATAAGATTGATCGACCGATTGGGTGATATCTTATGGTTTGATCTCACTTAGATACCTAGTATTCTTTAGATCTACAGATAAAGGGTTGCATTCTATTGATTGCTAGCTAGTGGAGTAATCTCAATTATTTCAATTACATACGATAATAAAGAAGGACATAAATGTGAAATTGATTAGAGTCTATATTCCATCCTCTTACCAAACCTTTTCGATTAGTGTGTTATAACACAACAATGAGCAGTACTAATATAGGATTAGCAGCCCTTAGATTTTCACATGAAACCAGAAATCAGATCTCACACGGTTCTCATTACACCGCTTGCAATATCTCTAGATGTAGACACTATGTTTATTAGGTACTCGTAATCTCCCCCAGTTCTGTGACAAACCCCATGCACTTGACATGTACCAGAAACTAGATTAAATGAGTAAGATTGACAGAAAATAGATTAAGCCAATCTCCTTCCTTGACATGTAAAGCACGTGTAAATATCAGATTAATATAACAAAAACCCATCCTTCATTTCTAAACCCATTACTAGTGCTGTCTACTTGGCCCATTTTCCCTTTCAAAATTTTCTAGATTAATTGTCTAGATTACATGCTTGGTTTCAAACAAACAGAATAAGAAACCTAATAAACAGTACACTCCTAGGCTAACAAGTATTTAGTTTTTAAATAACATGAAATTCAAATATAACATAAAAGAAAGAAATGATAATGAGCATTCTTTTAAGCCCCAATTCCCCTCTATCTACAAAACTGGTTTTAGTTACCTCAAAATTCAGCGTTAATGTTGTAGTTGCAAAAGTCGGGTGTATGCCCCGTCAGCCCTAGAAACCAACTCAGCATGGCTCCCATGCTCTACAATTTTTCCGTCCTGCACCACCCCAATCGAATCAACCCCACGTATAGTTGAAAGCCGGTGAGCAATTAACACGGTCGTGCGCCCTTTCATGATCCGCTCTAATGCCTCTTGCAAAACACACTCTGACTCTACATCTAAAGCACTAGTTGCCTCGTCTAGAAGCAACACTGCAGGGTCTTTCAAAACTGCTCTAGCAATTGCAATTCGCTGCTTCTGGCCTCCTGACAACTGAACCCCACGCTCACCAACTGATGTCTTGTACCCGTCAGGAAGTTGACTAATGAACCCATGTGCATTTGCCACCTTTGCTGCCTCTACTACCTCTGTTTCAGTAACACCATCTTTCCCATATGCGATGTTTTCAAATATGCTTGAAGCAAATAGAACCGGCTCCTGTTGCACTAGACCAATTTTTAACCTAAGGGATTTCAGGTTGAGTCTCTTGATGTCTTTACCATCGATCATCACCTTCCCAGCCGTTGGATCATAGAATCTCTCGATCAAAGCAATTACTGTGCTTTTTCCCGACCCGCTTGCACCCACAAGTGCTTGACTTTGCCCAGAACGAATTCTTAGGTTAAAGTCCTTTAAAATTTGCACATCAGGCCGTGCTGGGTATGAAAAGTCAACCCGCCGAAATTCAATCTCACCACGCATAGACTCAACCGGATCAGCCTCCGGGTCATCCGGTTCAATACGGGTTGGGCGGTTTAAAACTGCAAAAACCGACCGGATTGACTCTCCACCACGTACAATTTCAGGGGCGAGGCTAACTGTCTCAGCAACTGAATTGGCAGTTATAACCAAAACAACAAAGACTTGTATAACTTTGGAAAAGGTGGAATGGTGAGACCTGACAAGGTGGGCTCCGAACCAGAGAATGAGGGCTTCGGAAGCATAGAGAGAGAGTTGGGATAAGCCAAAGAGGACACCAGCAGTCTGGGACCGACGCAAGCTGTGGCGGAGCGGGACCCGCAGCTCATGCCGAAAGAGAGAAACTATCTTGTCCTGTGCATTAAATGCAGCCACTGTCCGGATGTTGCTCACGCCTTCACCGGCAATCATGCTTGTTTTGGCATGTGCCTTGGCTGTATCACCCGCAAATCCCTTCATTGAAAGTTGCTGGGTGAAGAAAAAAAAATGTCAGCTAATATAAATTAGCAGTTTTATTACTTGAAATCTATATATCTGGTACATTTTCTTGAAATTTCTTTTAACAAAGAAATGTCAAAGAAAAGCATGGGAAAAAGGCTGCCAGAGAGCATCAGCTTTTGGTAGCAAATGCACTCGCAAGTAGAACTGGCAAAAAAGCTCGTGGCTCGTGGCCCGCTTGGTATTCGTCCGTGACTCGATCGTTAACAGCTCGTTCATTAGTGGATCGAGTTAAAAAAATATATTCTATTCGTTTCTATATGAAACAGGTGGGGGTTAGCCACTTTTATCAAAAAAAATATATATATTGTTTCTACAAATAAAATTACTTTTTTTCAGATATAATTAAAAATATTGCTCAGAAGCTCTACAGTGTCTCTATCCTCTTTTTTCAAACTGTTCTGACACAAACCCACAAAACAGCAAATAAAAATTGTCAGTCTTTCTAACAAGGTGGGCCAATGGGACATTTAAGTGGGCCAATGAAGGAACTCCTGCATAAATTAAATCAGAAGCATCCAAGAAAATTAAATTAAGTGCAGAGTCTTGGATTTGTTGGCCCAATAAAACAAAACAAGATTCCTTTTTTAAATTTTTGCAGAGAAACAAAAGATATGTTTCCTAGAAAAGGAAAAAAAAAAAAAGGTCGTTCAAATGTTTATCCAAATATAATCTAAAAAAGGGAAAATAATTGATATGGATAAACATAGCAAATTTTCTTTAAAGTGGATGGGAATGCAATAATATTTCTTTCAAAGGGTAAAATTATAAATATGAGGCAAAACATGCATAATATTTCTTTCAAAGAGTCAAATTATAAATACACTTTGAAGGATGTTTAGGTAAAACCACCATATTATTTTAAGAGTTGCAGAGAAAGCAATTCAAATTAAGTAACATATGACTTTGAAGAAGGTGTGTGGTACAACATGTGAAGATTTTTTTAAAAAGATGTAAATAAAAGTACATCAGGGACTGATTTAATAAACAAGTCAAAAGAGGAAAAGGCATCTTGGCAGAGAAAAAGCACATGTGTAGCGTCAGTTTAAAGTTATGACAGCATGACAGAGTAACAGTGTGGAGCCCAGAGGAGGGGGGACACTTGGCTGCACAAATTGGTGCTGATTAGATTTATTTCTTTTGGAAAGGATACTTTGCTCCAACATCTTGCCTTCCAGTGTTACTTCTTGGTCACTTACAAATGGGCCCCACCATGTTTTGGGTCATAACGAAGTAAGTCAATTGCAATTTGCAAATACTTTGACTTCAATTTTTAAATTTCATAATCAAGAAAGTCTCTATTGGAACCATCACTTTGCCTAATCTTTTAAAGAGATTACTAATAAAATCACCATTTTTACACTTCTAGTAACTACAGATCCCTAAGAGTTGAGCCAATTTTTTTGTAAATAGTTACCTGGGCAAAGTTGGCGAGGACTAACAAAGGAAAAGTGACGAGAATAAGCAAAGCAACCCTCCATTCAATAATAAATCCAACAATGAAGGAGGTGAGAAGCGAGGTCATGTTTTGCAAAATGACCGAGATTCTTTCGGCAATGGCTGGCTTCACATCTGCTGCATCTGTTGCCAATCGTGCTGCTACTAAACTCGAGTTGTTCTCCTCCTCATCAAACCACCCCACTTCATTCCTCAATATCACTACAATAGCAAAAGCGATACTATTAGAGTACTACATAAAAGTATGCATATAAAAAGAGATGGTCCGATTCAAACCGCTCACCATGATATGCATATTAAAATGTGCTTAGAGACCAAATTTTTACATATTTTGGAAATTTTTTACTATTTTTTTAGATATCTACAAATCTATGTTCTTTTATGGTCCAGAATTTTCTGAAAAATAGCAATTTTGTACCTCTCTAAAAAATAGTTAAATATTTCCAAAAAATTGAAAATTTGGGTCAGTGAGCACATTTTAATACTAAGATCATGTTAAAGGGTTCAGGTCAACTATTTAGCCCATCTCGATGTAAAAATATTTGAAAAACTTCATTATGGTACGTAGTAGTATACCAGTAAGCATCATTCGCCGAACCCGTGTTGTGAGATTCTCTCCCATTATACTAAAGAAGTAGTGTTGCACCAAGTACGCAAAGACTGCATAAAAACCCGTGCCTATGAAAACAAACACAAACTCCCTTGTTTTCCTCTCCATGGCATTGATATCTCGGTAATAAAACACCTCTATCATATTACCCATAACAATAGCAAAAGTGGGTCCAATAAAACCCGATAGCACCGATCCGATGGCACCCAAAACAGCATACGGCCATTCCGGTGCATTCATTTTCAAGAGTTTGAAGAAATAACCCTTCGGTGCAGGGTACTTTTTGACATTATCTGCATTTGATATCATCTCAATTCTACCATCAGCTCCAGTACTATAGGAGTAACTCAAGTTTCTCAAACTTCCTGATCGAAGAGAGAGAGATTTTGTAGAGAGAGAATGGCTAAGCCGTGAAGAGCGGGAACGGCAGGTTGAGGGGGCTCCAAAATCTCGATTTCTCGCCATTTCTTGGAACCTGATTAGGGATGCGTAGGCCCCATTTGACCCCTTTGTTAGAAGCTCCTCATGGGTCCCGGTCTCAACAACCTGGTATTAGACACATGTTATAATTGTTAACAGAATTAGTTAGCAGAAATGGTTAGAAATGTTGACTAGTCAAACTAGTCATTAGGACCTTAACAGAATTCGGTTAGGATTGTTAATCAACCGAATATCATCTCTATATATACAATTAATTTGAATATCTATCTCTCTCCCTCTCTCCTTTCTGTAAATTCTTAAAAACTTTACCTGGCCTTGTTGAATGACAGCAATCATGTCAACATTTCGGATTGTAGAGAGGCGATGTGCTACAACCACAGTCGTGCGGCCAACCATGAGGCGATCAAGTGCTTCTTGCACTATATTTTCAGAGGCCGTGTCTAATGCACTTGTTGCCTCATCTAAGAGGAGGATTTTGGGGTTTTTTAGCATGGCACGGGCAATTGCAATTCTTTGCTTTTGACCACCTGACAGCTGGAGGCCTCTCTCTCCGACCTGCAATATTTAGGATATTATGTAATTCAAATAAAAAAAATAAAAATAAAAGATATGCACATGCTTTAGCGTCTTTATCAGTCTAGTTCTGTTGTTTTCTTAATAATATTTACGTACAAATCAGAAAATATCTTGAACTTGAACAGGGTTAGTTGTAGAGTGAGACTACAGTACTATGCATAGCGCATATTGGCCCGTACTATGGATCAAGATCCCAATTTTTAAAATACAAAAAATCGATCTGAACCATTCAACATTATCTCCATATAAAAATGTACTTGTAGATCCAACTTCATATTTTTTAGAACTTTTTTGCTACTTTTTTTAAATGTAGAAAATCACTTGATCTAAATGTTCATCACCATTTAAAACTAGTGATTTTCTACCTATCTAAAAAAATAGTAAAAAACTCTAAAAAAATGTAAAACATAGTTTGCAAGTACATTTTCATGTGATAATCATGTATGTATCAGCAGCTAAGTTGTATACTATACTGACAAGTAGATACAAGTAAAGTAAATCAAAACAACTATTGAATGGCAATGAAGGCTGACCTGAGTATTGTAACCGTTTGGCAGCAGAGAGATGAAGCTATGAGCATTAGATGCTGAGGTGGCAGCCTCGACCTCAGCAATGGTTGCGTCAGGCTTGCCATATAAAATATTTTCGAGGATAGTCGTTGCAAACAGTGCAGGTTCTTGATTCACCAACCCAATTTGATCTCTCAACCATCTTAAGTGTAGAGTTTTTATATCAACATTATCCAGTAACACTTTCCCTGAAAATTTTAATAAATGAAAGTTGTAAGACTAGAGAATTACTCAATTTGTGATATTAAAAACCAGGAATTGTAAAGAAAAGAGAAGAACTATAGGAGAAAATTGTGCTCCTACAAGCTCGGTCCCGTGATCAGAAAATTGCAGTAAATACCTGTTCTTTAGTAAAATCATTTTCTATAATAGATATAGATTATCATGCTATAGATTTGAGAACTAGCTTTCCAATAACTGATTCATATTTAATTTAAATCCCTTATTTTTTTACTTATTTATTTAGTTTATTTTTTTTTAATTTACTTCAGACTTACCAAATCAATTCACTCCAAGTTACCAGTTACCAGGACTTAATTAATACAATACATCAAGAACTTAATAAATACAATCCATCAAGAGATATGATAATATCATATTTACCTTGATTGGGATCATAAAAGCGCTCGATCAATGCCACAACAGTACTCTTGCCTGACCCGCTTCCTCCTACCACTGCCACAGTTTTACCAGCAGGGAAGAAGAGAGAGAAATCCCTGAAAATTATCACATCTGGTCTTGATGGATAGCTAAAGGTCACTTCTTTGAATTCTATGTTTCCATGAACCTCATCAAGGCACTTGCCATCGTCTTTTTCCTGGAGAATTGTCGGCTTCTGACGAATTATTTCTAATAGTTTGTAACCGGCAATTTTACCCTTGCTAAATGCACCTAGGTTAGAGAATGACTGTCCGAGACTCCTGTAAAAAGAAAAATTGTAATAATTATTATATAAGAAAATGTATTTTAGAACAGTGAGGTTATGGTACTATGCATAGCACAGATTGGTACGTACTATAGATCAATATTTTCATTTTCAATATCCAAATAGTCAATCTGAACCGTTAAACATGATCTCCATATGAAAATGTACTTGTAGATAAAATTTTACATTTTGTGAACTTCTCGTTATTTTTTTAGATAGGTAGAAAATCACTACTTTTTAATGGTCTAGAATTTTTAAATCAGGTGATTTTCTACCTATCTAAAAAAATAGTAAAAAAATATTTATGAGCAAAAGAAATTGATGGTATAATATTTGCATACAAAGTTCCCAAGCTAAAATACTATATGATATGTTACTCATAAAGGGAAAAAGTACTTGTGGCTGTGTGTAATACCTGGAAGTCTGGAGTAGACTGATTTCTTAACACTGTATACTTAACAATGCCTAAAGTTTTTGAAACCCGGTACCAATCATTACTGGTTAGGTACCATGTCGGTACCAACAATAAACAATCTACCACAGTTGTGACAGCATTGGATCAGGTATCAGTGCGCAATGGCCAATAACTGTATCTTACACTCAGTTCTACAGAATCAACAACAAAAACCAAGCAATTATAAAATCTTACAATCCACCAACAATTGCAGAGAAGATAGCAGTGAAAGCCTGGCCACCATCAGTCTGCCCATTTCTGATGAAGACACCAGCGTACCAGAAAACAAGGGCCCACGACATGCATGCAATGCCATAGGTACAGCCAATGCCGAGACCCTTCGCCATGCCAGCCTTATACCCCAATTTAAGCGTGTTTTGAATTGCATCAGAGTATGAATTCAGTGCTTTGGTTTCGCCCACGTAGGAATAAACAGTTCTTACTTGAGCAATTACCTGTAACAAAAGGTAAAAAGGAGTAAACTAAATATGTACAAACACTGCTATTTTGAATTGCCTCAGTATGGATTAATATCTCCTTTTCCAAAGTCCAAACAGTCGATCTGAACCATTCAACATGATCTTCATATGAAAATGTACTTGTCGATCAAATTTTACATTTTTTATAATATTTATACAATTTTTTTGGATAAGTAGAAAATAGCTTGTTCTAAAAATTGTAGACCAGGCAAAACTAGTGATTTTGTACCTATCTAAAAAAATAGTAAAAAAATTTTAAAAACTATAAAATTTAGTCTGCAAAGTATATTTTCATATGCAGATCATGCTGCACGATTCAGATCGATTATTTGAATTTTACAACAATGTTTATAAATAGTTTAACATGATATTAATTATTGAAAGCACCAAACTGATGACTATGCTTGAACAGTGGTAGTAAGAAAGGAGACCACATGTTATCAAGTCCTAGTTCATGCAACTAATAGTCAGTGGTCATGCATGTGCAAATCATTGGATTCCATAAATAATCAATCATTGCTATAATGGGGACCACTTCTGACAAATTCACAGAAATGAACCCTTATTAGAGTACCCATTCATTTACTAAAAGATTTGATTAAATAGAAGTTTATGCAGTATTTTAATCAATGCAAACTTGGTGACCCACAAAACTTCAAAAGAGACACAAAAGAGATCGGCGCTAGTGGAGCTTAAAGTATAAGTAAATCAAATCAAATCAAATCAAATCAAGCAAGAGGGAAAAAAAATAAAAATAAGAAGTCACTTAAGTCGTGGTCACTTCAAGAGCCATGGAATAAAGAACCGAAAACTCTAGAATTATTTTAGGTACAATCCTTCAAAATTGCAAAAAAAAAACCAATTTTCAAACCCGTAATTACAAAAAATTAATATCCCAAGCTGAAGTATATTAATTACTAATCTTAAATAAAAAAAGGTGATGTGATTTCTAAACTAGATAGTAATTTTGTAAAATACAAGTTTGTTTTATATTATACCTGTTCGGCTATTATACCGGCATTAGCATAGGATTCACGGCTTTTTGAGGTGAGGCCAGTAAGGGTATAAGCATATAAACCACCAGCAAATGCTATTCCTGGAATAACTGCCACACTAAGAAGTGCTAATCTCCATGCTGATACAAACCCGACCACTAACCCAGCCAAGAAGGTGGCCAGATAATGTATGAAGTTACCAACCTACAAAATTTCAAATAAAAATATCTCATAATACTATTTTCTATATTGCTCCCATAAATTAGGTGATTAAAGAGTATCAAACCACATTTTTCTTGGGTGAAAAATATATCATAATAATATTTTCTATAATTGACCTCAAAAACCAACCAATTGATATCTGACATTTTTCTTTAACATGCTACTATTTTTTTATATTTTCAATAAAGGATAAAATGGCTACTTCATAAATTTAAAATGAGTTTTGAATTTTTGATAGAAAAAGCAATAAAATGGATAAATTTGTGAGTTATTAAATTTTAGAAGGGTAATATGATATTATGATGTTTATAGATGGAAATATTCCGAAGTTTTGAGGGGTATACATGAAATTCCCCCAACTAAGAGACTCTTAGAGGCTTAAATTTTATACAATGTTGCCTCAATTTAGCTATTTTCATCCTAAATTAGCCCAATTAACTTCCTAGTTAACACAATTTTTGCAACTAAAAGAAATAGATAGATACCTTTTCACCAATGGCATCTTGTACCAAGAGAGTATCAGTAGAAACACTGAAGACTATATCACCGGTACGGGCGTCAGTATCGAAGAAACCAACATCTTGTCTCAGCACAGCTTCTAGGTACCTCTTTCTAAGAGCGCTTACCTGCCGCTCTCCAGTGTACATCCAACATGCAATCTCTGTTCAGATTTAGAAAAAAATAAAAAAATCAGATAATTAACCCTTTAATATTTCTCTAATAAGATTATCCCCTCAAAAATTATTAAAAATGAACTGAACAAACTGAACTAAATTTCAGTTTTTTCGGTTGAACAGAAACAAGTACATTAATTCTTAAAAAAAATCGGTTCAGTCTAACTTGGTTTAAGCCAAACCAAATAATATACATTATGTTGTCGTAATTTTTGAATTTCTTAAAATATTTGGTTCGAACGGAGGACGGGTTTAAAATTTTCGGTTGGTTCAATCTAGCTGCTTTTAAATCATAAACCGAACCAATTCATTTAACCGGAAAAACTGAACCGTTTAAACCGAACTCTCTCGGTTCAGTTTAAAACCGATTAAAGTGGACCCGATAAACACTCCTAACTATAACCATTATCCCTGAAAGGTGTTTTCAGTATTTCATATTATTCAGGGTTGTAAGCGCATAAAGCCATTTATTGGGATATATGTGGTGCCCACAGAACGGTGACAAGGACATGTCTTTGAATGGCCAACGGGAGCAAAAGGACGAGAAGACCAGAAGCTTGTCGTTTCTCTGCACAGTTTCAGTGAAAAGTGCTCTTTTGTATATACCACCTCCAATAAGAAAATAATCTACTTTGTTTCTTTTTTTCAAATTATGGACGAAATAAAGAACATAATTACATGACATTTCGAATATTTTAAAAACCATAATTATTAAAAAGTAAATTTACAGAACCAACTTGATTGATTTTTTTTTTTTGTTACAAAAACCATAAGTAGCTATTCGGTATATCTCATTTACTTTTAATCGGTACTCAATAGACTATTCGGTACCTCCCAGTTTCACAATTTGTTGATAGTTTCTGCCAAGTAAAAAGGGTAAAATTAAGTGATACCCAATAGCTTATTCGGTACTTGTGGTTTTTGCCCAAAAAAAAATCAATCAAGTTGGTTCCCTAAATTGTATTTTTTTTTAATTATGGTTTTTAAAAAAAAAAATTGAAATTTCTAAAGCAATTAAATCAAATAGAAAAAATGCGGCTTGTAGTTGAATATCATATACATTTAAAAAGGGAAATGAAGTGCTTACCTAAGTAGGAAGAGAAGCAAACAACCAGTCCAAGGTACACGAAGTAAAGAGAATACTGAAACAGAAAATAATCGATACGGATTATGAAAATAACAAAATTGAAAGGACATTTGTGGAAATATACAATTTTATAACGGTACAAGGAATTAAGGAAAGGACATGCATTTGCATTGATTTACTAAAACAATCTCTCCTCCTCGAAATCTACACTGCAATTTTACAAATATAACCTTACATTATGCACTATTCTCATTATTCTCACCTTGGAAACCTCATCGGTCATTTTGCGAAGGTTATACTGGTTCTTCCCAAACCCATTGATCAATTCTCCGAAGAGAAGAAAGAAGGCAGGCATGGCGGCACCGTGCGCCACAGCACCGAGGCTTCCTGCAGTCATGAGGAGGTGGTCCCACTTGTCAGCGAAAGAGAAGAGCTCGTAGAATGCACAGCTCTGTTCTGGTCTCTTCTTCTTTGCTTCGATCGAGTCGCATGATCCTCCCTTGTTCATCTCGTCACCCATTGAGTTCCTCTTTCTCTTTCTCTTTCTCTTCAGATCAGTAAGAGAAGGCCATTAGTAAGATGCTTTGAGCTTTGGTGTAAGAGGAAAGAAATGTCAGGCTTTTCTCGGTTCTCTGAGCGGAGAAGTAATAAAGAGAGAGGCGTTGGGCTTCGTAAATAGTGTGCAGAGAGGAGTTCATATATCCTGAGGTAACTCGAATTTCCTGTTTAGATCCGAACAGTCCGATCTGATTTGGCATGAATATCAAAGGGTCCCCGTGCCTGGAGTCTGATCGGACAGTCGTGATCTAAACTCAAAATCTGAGTTACTTGAGAGGATAAGGTATCCTGCAGAGAAAAGGCACAGATTTCACGTTGAGAGAGAGGGAGTGAGGAATTCTTATTATCTGCATTACCGCACCTTCTAAATTTATATCTGATCCGTTCATTACATACTAGCACAAATCTGGAAGGAATTCTGTGCGTTACAGCCTTACAGGCGAGGCAGATCTAAACTCAAACGGTACGTTAATGTTGAGCCAAAAAGTGACTGCGTTTGATGTATGATGAGAGTGTAAGACCATGCTTGGGATCTGGAAGTATCTATCATTCATCCACTGTGTTTGTTTTATAACTAATCTTGCCTTTGAATACAGATCGGACGGTTGAGATTCTGTCGGACGGATGCTAGTCAAAAGCCTGTTGGATTTAATCCGATGCAAAGGAACGAGTTCCGGTCACATGCGGTGAAGAGTCAGTATTATGTTTGTTTTGAGATTCGTGCAGATCGTATTTAAATGGTTTGGATTTTCCATAAAGTCACGCAAAGTTTGAGATATCTCAGAGGATACGAATTCATGCGGTGAATGGGGTAAATAATTTAACAGAGCAGCTTTGGCTTCATGCAGCGTGCGAACCTGGTGTAGAGCTGTTTAAATTCTATACTCCGTGCGGTGCATGAATAAAAACCTAATCTGTTAAATCTTTTGGAAGATTCAAAAGGAAACTTTATTTAACTAACAAGAATATAAATTTAAAATAAAAAATAAGAATATTGTTTTTACAAAGCCTCCTATTTAATCTTTTATAATTACATCACATGATGGAAATGTAAAATAAATTGAGATACTAAAATTGGACCGACCATTTTTTCTGTAGCATTAAAACAAATTTAACTGTTTGGAGACAAGCTTCTGGTCTTTTACTGAGCAATAGAATTGGAACAAGTGCCATAATTACTCAACATTTAATACATAAAAAATATTTTTAACTTCATCATATATTTCTATAAATAAAATAAATAAATGTAAAGGTTAAAATGTTGAATATGTTATGATTCAATTTTCAACAACAACAAAACTTATTGAATCGACTTCAAACTATGAATCCAAACCATTCAAACCGACCTACTTCATTAATTGTGTGTTTATATGCAAAATTTATAATTTTTTAATTTATTTAGTAATCAAGCGACCGAATATGAGAATTTTTAAGTTAATTTTAATGCATTTATTTTTCAACATTTTTGACGGTTTGACTAAATACTAAATAATTTTTTTAAAAAAATTGTATGTAAACGCAATGTAAAGTATATGTTTGGACTTATATACATTCGGAATTTAATTTATTCCACATAACATGCATAGAACAAATTTATGTTACATTGATTACGCCTATACCCGAAATTTTTAAATATACCATTATTCTAAAAAAGATAAACCAAACCACCACTTTCTCTCAAAATTTCGAATTTTGACATGGCCGCATTCCCAAAATGCGGCCACTTTTCTACAAGCCGCATCTAGGGGATGTGGCCACCTTTTTTTTTTTTTTTTCTTCTTTCTTCTTCGTGTAGTTTAATCTGAACGGGAAAAAAAAAGGGTGGCCGCATCTAGGAGATGTGGCCCTAAAAAAGGTGGCCGCATTCCCTAGATGCGGCCCAAAAAAAGGTGGCCGCACCTAGGGGATGCGGCCATGTCAAAAATCGAATTTTTCAGAAATTGTGGTTGTTTGATTTATTTTTTTGGGAAGTATGGTATATTTAAAAATTTCAGCGCCTATACACTGTAAATAAAGCATTATTTTATGATATGTCCCATATTCTGAAATGAATCATAACAATATTTTTTTTGTTCTAAATATATGACTGAGAGTACATGAGCAAATTAAAAATTATGCTGCATGTATTTTCCGTAAATGCAAACAGATTCAGAAATTTATAATTTATAAGTGCAAGTAAAAATGGAGTTGAGTTATTGTAGTTCATGAACTAAATGGCGTGTTTTACTTTGCGTCTATCTTTTCAATTGTGAAGATAAAAAAAAAAAAAAAAAAAAAAGTCAATTCAAACCATTCAACATGATTTTCATATTACAATGTGATTGGAGACTAAATTTTACAATTTTTGGGAATCTTTTACTATATTTTCTGAATTTTTTAAAATCAGTGTTTTTCAAAAAATTATGAAATATTAAAAATAATTGATTTTAAAAATTCCGAAAAAAAAAGAGTTAAAATTTCTGTTTCTAAGTTCAATTGAATACATAGATTATGTTGAACGGTTCGATTCGATTATTTTTAAACTTTGAAATCGTAAATATGAACATGAAGTAAAGCACATCCGTTACTACGAAGTACAATAGCCCGACTCGTAAAAATGAACATAAATTTGATGAATAAAATTGACATGAGAAGCAATAATGTTTTGTGAAAACATGATTCAGTTAATAAATTTATTAAACAAAACAAAACCGCCGCTATGTGTTAAATAATAATCCTACTTTATATATATATATTTCTTAATTAATGCCATAACAAATGATTAACATATGATCAACAGAGAGACACCGCATGACTATGCCACGACTTAAAATTGTAACACATCTGACCAATTGCAAAACCTATTTTCAAAAATATTTATTTTATATATATATATATATAGGAATATGCTAGCATGCTATGCATAGCATAGAGCCCCTCCATGCAATGTCTTGAATTTCGACTTTTCAAAATCCTAATGGTCGATCCGAACCGTTCATCTTGTTCTCCATATTAATATGTATTTGGGGACCAAATTTTACATTTTTTGGAATTTTTTTACTATTTCTTTAGATTTATTGAAAATCGCTGTTTTTTTATGGTCCAGATTTGCTAAAAACAGCGATTTTCAATAAATCTAAAGAAATAGTAAAAAAATTCCAAAAAATGTAAAATTTGGTCCCCAAACACATATTAATATGGAGAACAAGATGAACGGTTCAGATCGACCGTTAAGATTTTGAAAAGTCGAAATCCAAGGCGTTGCATGGAAGGGCTCTATGCTATGCATAGCATGCTAGCATATTCCTATATATATATATATATATAGAGGTTGGCTAAGATCAAAGTGGTAGTTCCTGAGCTTTGGTGTTACTAATTCGTTTTTCAATTTTTAAATTTCAAAACGTCGATCCGAACCGTTCAAGTTACTCTCCATATTAAATTGTGCTTGGAGACCAAATTTTACATTTTTCTGAATTTTTTTTACTATTTATTAAGCTACTTTGAAAACAGCTGATCCAACGGTGGCTTCTGATTTTACTGTTTTGTTAAGCCACCGTTAGATCAACGATTTTCAAAGTGGCTAAATAAATAGTAAAACAATTCAGAAAAATGTAAAATTTGGTCTCCAAGCACAATTTAATATGGAGAACAACTTGAACGGTTCGGATCGACGTTTTAAACTTTAAAAATTAAAAAACGAATTGGTAGCACCAAAGCTCAGGAACTAAAAAAAATTAAGATTAGGTTTAGCCGTTACAACACAATCAAACACCTAATTAATTGATAAATAAATGCATGTTAAATGTAACTGGATCTTAACGCTACGGTAGTGTTCTTAAAATACTAATTTTATTTCATTTTTGTGAATTAAATTAAATAGTTTTAACTACTTTTATTTTGTATTTTTAAGAAAAATAGCCTTAAAGAGAAGAAAAAAAAACCGGACCATAATTTTGCCATCTAGATAATTTCAAATATTAATCCTTAATTTTTTTTTCAAAATAAAATTAGTCAATAGTCTGAAGTCATCCAGATCTAATTACAATATTTTAAAATGAGATCACATGATAATGATATCATTCCTAATCATGAAAAATAATAATTAATTAATGAGCATGTTGCATTCTTAGCATGCGAGTTAGTTAGTTACATCATTTTTTTACACAAACCTAACATCCATCATGTAAATATTCTTTCTCTATCATAGAATAATGTTCATTGTTAACTTCTATGTCATGAAAACAAAATTGATTTAAAAGTATGTCACCAATTTAAATTAATGTTCAATTAAAGTACCTTTTTTTTTTTCCAAATAATGGAACAGAGAAAAATTGTATTAGTATTGCATCAGCCTTGGGTGATTTTCGGATTCAAGATAAAACAGGGTTCTCTTTGCAAAAAAAAGTACAAAATAGAAGTTAAATGCACCTTTGAAATTTAGATCGTTGTGTATATATATATATATATATACAAACTAGCCGTTGATCATTTATTTCTTGGCATGTATAATGTGTGATCCTAGTAATGCTAACATTTGGACCATATATATATATATATATACACACATCTCAATTAATTATCATGGCATATATACACATGCTAGTTTTGCTCCTTAATGCAGTAATAGTACTTGGATGCTAACAAAAAGTTGCAATATTCTTGAATTTATATGACATGAATATAAATGATGGTACTTGCATGCATGCCCCAATCCACTTGTAACAAAGCGTTCAAATCTACTAAATGCCCACTTCTATTTCAGGATCCTGAAATTCCTCCTCTCTCCTCTTTCAAGAAATTGAAATCAATGTTGAAAATTTCAGCTGATCCCAATTCACTTACAAAGAGGGCAGTTGAAATATATACACTATGTCCCTTTTCTTTCTTTTCATCAACAATATTCATTTTCATGCAACATTAAAATAGTTATAAGAGACACCAATTTTTTTTAATGCCCTCAATTAAAAATAACAAATATGCCCTCGATTTTCTGCAAATTCGAAAACTACTCCAATCGCTCCACTGTGGGGAATTTCTCCTTTTTAAAAAAAAATGATGAGTAATTAAGTAGTGAAATTTTTCGTGAACTGTTTTTTTAATGATTAATATTAAATTGATAATATAAAATCCTGACTAAATAACAAAACAAAACATACACATTCTTCCTTCATACAGATGTATATGAATGCTCCAACAATTATATATAGTTTTATTATATGATCTGTGTGTAATAAAAGAAATATAATATTTTATCACGTCATGACATGTATCTTCCTGTTATAATGTATCTTTTTTTTTGCAAGTCATTTCTCCCATTTCTAAAGCACATGTTTATTATACATGTATTTATCTAAGACTTCTTTCGTAATTAAACAGGCGAAAGCTAGGGCAATTGATAAAGCAAGAGAGATGATATTTTCACTGAGAAGGTGAAAATTAACGACGAAACTTCAAACGGCCATAAAACGACACTCAAGTGTTCCATTTTTTATTGATAAATGAGAGAACTAATATTTGATATAGTGACAAAGACAATATTTTATGCATAAAAAGTTACACATTCAAAATCCAGACGGAGAATTTCTTTTTTATTGTAATAACAAATTATGAAATGTAAAAGCTTGACATATATCTTTCTTTCTCACAAAACAAAATAGTAAAAGGAGAGATAAAAAATAGTATGTGCTTTGATTCTTTTTTTTTCTTCTGAAATCTTGACAGAAGTTGCCAAGCAATTGATTCTAGTACGATCCATTTTAATGAGTTCGGATCTCAAAAGTAACTCAAAATTTGAGTTTGCTCTGGGTTGTCCAATCATAATCTGCACGGATATTGAAGGGGTCCTATAAATTTTGAATTCAAACAGATTAACACAAATTATGGTGAAACGGTCAGGATCTAAATCCAAAATTTGAGTGACTTTAAAGGATATGGATCCACATTAGCTGCACAATAATAATAATAAAAAAAAAGAACAAATAAATGGATCGGATCGGATTAGATGTTTTTCGGACTCATCTCGGGTCAGAAATTTGTCATCCTTATTTGATCCAATTACACATCAGGTAACTCAAATTTTGAGTATAGATTTGGACCATCTAACATGTTTTAGCACGAACATTAAAAAATTGTGCAATTCACTTTGAGCCGGATCGATTGGATCTGTTTTTGATTAGACGGTCTGGATCCAAACTCAAAATTTGTGTTACCTCAGAGGATCCGGATTGAAGGTAACAATGGGTAACAGAAAACTCTTTATTATATTATATATTCTTATTATTATAAATATAGTTGTGAGTAATTGTATGTTAGTATGGGCTACAAAAATTTAAAATATCTCTGCATAAAATCTGGATTCTTTTTATACACAAAACCAGTGTTCACATCTTGTGTGTGTGGGGGGGGGGGGGGGGGGGACGGGACAAATGCAATAAATACAATGGAACATGAAACATGCTTTATTTTGTTTGCTAGTGATTAAAGAAATAATTTATTCTACACTAAAATGTACAAAGAATAACATGTGAAACTTAGGTAATTCCTTTTGGACTCAAGTGATGAGAATTTTTTATTTATATAAATTAAAATAAAATAATACTAAAATGAACAAATTAGGTTTTAGATAGCAGATATTTGAGAATCAGCATTTGATCCAATGGTAAAAACAATATTCTTCATACAGAAGGTCACAGATTTTAAATTCGGCTTTTATAAATATTAAATAGTTAGTTACTTGACCTCTAATCTTTACTCAAAATAATAAATGACACATCCATTAAATTCATCACACACCACAATATTAAGGGCCTGTTCGGCATTTTACTGTTCACCGTGGGAATGAAAAATTTGCTCAGAGCTAAGTTTTTATTCCCACGGTGAACAGTAAAATTCAGTTCAAAATTTTTGATTCCCACACCCATTCCTATTCCCCAGTGGGCTGCCGAACAGGCCCTAACAGAACAATTTAAACATTGAAACCAAAAAAAGAAGAAGATAGGATTCATTGTTGGAAGTTGTTTTTTTTTTATAATTTCTTTTATGGATAAAAATCTTGGAACAATCATTATAATATTCTATATTATTTTATATTTATTTCTATAAAAGAATTATGTCCGGTGATACTCTAAATAATAAATAAATTGATACTCCGTTTATTGGAGGAGTCCGGACACCTAAAGTAACTCAAATTTTCAGGTTGAATTCGCACTGTCCGATCGGAATTCAGACTAATTTAGCCCGAGATGAAACACACAGTGCTACTTTAATATCCGTGCAAAACCAGATTGGACGGTCAGGATTCAAACTCAAAATTAAAAATACCTATATAAGGTGATATGAATTCTAAATGATGGGGAGGCAGATGCGAGTCGGAGGAGGCCATGCAAGTTGTCAGATTTACCTTACCAGTGTGTATGGTGTTATGGGGGCCCACGCTGCAGAGATAGAAATGACTGGTGAATTCGGTGAATTGACTGAGCTGAGATGATGTGCGCCATTCTCTGGTGTTGTTGGGTCGGGTTCTGGGAGAAGAAATAAAGCCCATAATTGGAAATAATTCATATCACTTGAATGTAATTACTCATAGTTTGGATTTACATCTTCTGAACCAAATCTGCACGAATGTTAAAATATATATGAGAGTTTCAGTTCAGGAGAATTGGTTTGAATTTTGATTGAATGGTCTGGATCCAAATTCAGATCATCATCCGATCAATAATTTTGTGCAAAGAGTTTTAGATCAAGTCTTATTTAAAGTTGGATCTAATTAAATTGTCTAATTCATAACAAAATGTGCAAATATTATAAATTCACGTAACATTTCAAAATTTATCAAGTTCTAAACATGTTTGCACGAATTTCAACACAGATCAGACGATTTGATACTCGGCCCATGAGTAGCTCATGGGGCCTTCGGTACATAGTGCTATCATTTCTCTTCAGTAATAAGAGTTAACCAAAACTATTTAGGTCTATGTATATTATTTGCATGTAGGCCCTGTTTTTGTGTTTTGTAATTTGGGCTGATTGTGATTTGGGCCGTTTGGGCTAATGGCGCACATTACAGTTAAAGATAAATTCATAGACAAGCACCAATATATAAGAAGGAAATACCATTAATAAAGTATAAACAATTAATATCAAGAATTGATATCCAATACAAAATTTTCATGTGTATACTTAAAAAATGAAAAAACAAAAACAAAAGATATTCCCTTAATTTTTGGGGTTCGCCTCATGTTTTTTTAGTTTTCTCATGGAGACATCATAAATGTATAACTCGTTTTAGTAAACATGTGATAATTAAGAGGCAGCTTTTCTAGCTTTTTTTGCTGGTGGAGCAGCAGGCGCAGGAGAGGATGGAGCTGAGGCCGTTGCATTTCCGCCGCTGCTTGCGGCACCCGCTCCAAGGCATGGATCAGGTTTTATAGTTCCCTTGACGTCTCCTTGAACATGAGCACATTCCGAGCTTACTTTGGAACAACCAGCTCCGGGCTGTAGAGCGATGTCCTGTAAAATGACATTTGCACATGGCACCTTCTCGCTGCAAGCTAGCTTCACCGCAACCTCAGTGTTTGAGGTCCCTTTGATGCCAGAAAAGGTGATGTCACGTATCTTCACATTAGATGGCTGCACAATATCAAATTGGCAATTTTTTTTAATTAAGACACTGCTTACAAAGTTACAATACTGTGCTATAATTGGGTTGGAGCCAGACTTTCTAGTTATGGGGGTGAATTTTATAATACACATAACAATTTATTCTAAACTATATAGAAATCATGGATAAACACAAATCTTTTGAAAAAGAGTGGGGGTCAATTGACTCTCATATGTTGAATGTGCATCCACCTCTGCTTGTAGGTTGTGTCAGTAAAAATTAGAGAAAATACTTACGCTTTTGTTAGAGCACTCGTTATCGGGACAATACAATTGATCAATGATGATTGGGTTGGAGACATTGGTCATGGTAATATCCTCAAAAGTTATGCCGAAAGCTTCGCTTGGAGGTGCCCCAGGCCATGTCTTGATCCTAACCCCATTGGATGTGTGCTGAATGGTGCAGCTCTTGACGTGAATGTTTCCGACGTTCTGTTCACCTGCTACTTTCCCCAAGCTTCCAATGCTACTCAACCAAAAAAATGTTGTTATAAATTGATTAGTTTTACTAATTGATCGTTGATCATTTTCGGTATATTGATTAAGATTTGTAGAAATTAAGCATTAATTATGTATGTTAAAAAACAAAGATGGATAGAAATGACCAAGAGTAAGGCAATGGTATTATTCATTAGCACGAATTGGTCCGTCCTATGGATCAATATCTCCGTTATCAAAATTGAAACAATCGATATGAATCGTTGAACATGATCTTCATAAAGAAATTTGCTTGTAGATAAAATTTTACATTTAAGACAATATTTTTGCTATTTTTTTTGAGCCAGGTAGTATAGCATTCGATCTAAAAATTGTAGACCATTCAAAAGTAGTGATATTCTATCTATCTACAATATAGTAAAAAAAATTTACAAAAAGTAAAATTTAGTATGCAAGTGCATTTTCATATGGAGATTATGTTGAATGGTTCAGATCAACTGTTTGAACTTTGAAAATGAAGATATTGATCTATAGTATGCACCAATATGTGCTATGCATAGTACCATAGTCTCACTCAATGACCAAATAAATTACCTGATACCATGTCCAGGACCACACTTACAACCTGTTATTTGAACGTTGTTTGTGCCTTGGCCAATAGAGATGCAATCATCGCCTGTGGCGATGTCCATGGCATTAAGGGTAATATTACTTGACATACTCATATGGATACCGTCTGTGTTTTTGCTGTCTGACGGTGCCACCACTTTGACGCCGTCGAAAATGAGACCTTGGCTGTTGTGGAGAGCAAAATGGAAGAATTTGCTGTCTTTCGATGTGATGCCGGTGACTTTTCCATTGTTACACTTCATGAACCTCATATTCTACATGTAAGTAAAGATCCAATATATAATATATATATACATGCAAAACATGTTCTTCTATATGTATACATTAATGAGTTTAGTGAGATCATCAACAAGACTTACAATTGCTTTATCTTTGCCACCTTGTGTCCATGACGCCTTACCTTGGCCATCAACGATTCCTCCTCCTTGCACGACCAACTCATGGAGAGAATCAAACTCAAGCCAAGCAGGACCCGGAAAGGCATTGTTGTCTGGTATAGCCACTAGCGTTCCCTTGATGTCGAATGTAATATGCGATCCAATGCATGGACCCTCAAAATTAACTGGACCGAGCTGATAGGTGCCTGCCGGTATCGAAAGAGTTGGTTGGCCTTTGAATGCGCACGCTGCTTTAAATGCGTCCGTGAATGCCTACAAAAATGTGAAATCAAGATTTCTTTTATAGATATATATATGCTTAATTTGATATCAAAACTATTTTTATAATGGTGAAACAATTAATATAAATGATTCTAACAATTACCTTGCTATTCGCACTTGCACTTGCACTAGTCGATGCAGAGTACTTGGTGACATCAAAGACACCCGAACCACCTGAGGCAGCTGAGGCACTTGTCGCATTTCCCGCAGCACTTGAGTCACTGGCTGGTGCTGGTGCGGCATTTTTATCATCGGCTGGTGTTGGTGCAGCTTTTTTATCATCGGCTGGTGTTGGTGCAGCCTTTTTTTTATCACCATGAGCTGTTGCCAGGACCAAGCAACAACTAATAAGAGCTATTTTAAAATACATTGAAGAAGCCATTGTCTGGGTCTCTCTCATTCACTGCTACTTTATATATTTTCTAATTTAATTATATATATTTATTTATATATATTATATGTATACAAGAGCAGCTTAGTTTAGGAGAAAAAGTTTTTGTGGAGGATGAATCATGAATACATCCCCTAGAGACTGTATTTATATAGAATCAACCTATGGACAACAGACGGTTGATTTCTGCGTGATTTTCTCACAAACGCTAGTACCGTTTTTCCAATTTTTGGTGGATTTTATTTCAAACAACTGTCAACTAATTAATTTTAGAAAGAAAATTAAGACGTGTACAAATGTTCCATCGCCTCTCCATGCTTCAATAAAGTATGAATATGATATATTTCATGAGGAGGGTTCAAATGCACTCAAATTTTTGTGCACCCAAATGCACCCTATATTTCAAATCATTTTTCTCCGTTTTCAAAGTCCGAATAGTCAATCTGAACCGTTAGATGCGATCTATATATTAAGATATGCTTGGAGACTAATTTTTACATTTTTTGGAATTTTTTTACTATTTATTAAGCCACTTTGAAAATCGCTGATTTTACATTTTCTGGACCATTGGATCAGAGATTTTCAAAGTGGCTTAATAAATAGTAAAAAAATTCCAAAAAATGTAAAATTTGGTCTCCAAGCACATCTTAATATATAGATCGCATCTAACAGTTCGGATTTACTATTCGGACTTTGAAAACAGAGAAAAAGGATAGGGTGCATTTGGGTGCATTTGAACCCTCCTCATATTTCATATGCTAGTTTTGTAATTTATTTAAATGTATTAATTATATAGTATACATCTCTTTCGTGATATATACATCCAATTACTACTTTTTTGAACGTTTTATTCAAATTACTAATATTATTTCTAGTGTTTTTCCTTACATTTAAATAGAACATATATATTCATTTGGTCCATTTTTCAAAACTGATTTATGTAATAATTCTAAAACAACTTGAAAACCCAATGGTGTGAAATTAGCAATTAATATCTTGATGGATGACAAAAATAATGTTGTTTGAACTAATATTAGCATATACCTAATTATCAAAATGATGAAACAAGAATTTACTACTTATTTGATAGTAGAATCATTTTTTACATGTTAGAAGACTGCATTTCTGTACAACGTGCGACAAATGCTCCTCAGTCAACATTATTTGCTAGCTCAGGAGCAAGCTCTGTTGCAAAAAAAATCAACGAGGTATATTGTATAAAGAATTTGGTACTAATATAATTGGAAAAATTAAAAATCAAAACAATGTCAATAAAAGTGGATGGATTTTTCGTTTTGATTTCTGCTATATGATTATGTCAGAGTTCCTATCTTATGAGCATTCAATTTGATCAAGAACAAGACATTTAATCGATACATAAATCAAAGAAGGATTCAGCTCTAACGGCTACCTATGGGAGCAGAAATAAAGATTTAAATAACAAAAAAGAGAAATTAATTAAACATCTTCTGCCTTGACAGGATCAGCATGCTTCATACAATCCATACATTTCCGTAGAGGCGGTATCGTCCTCGCGCAATCGTGCATCATTCCATAGTGCTGCGCGAACCACATAATATAGATAAACACCCCACCCATCATTACAAACAAATAGATTGATGACGACAATTCACGGCAACTCCCTGCTGCATAAGCCCCCATGAACCCAAACATATCGAGCATCATTGTAATCTTCAACGCTTTAATCATCCCGCGGTGGGTGTAGAACCGACGGTGCATCAGCATAATGATTATGACAAGGGACATGATGAAAGCCGTTGAGTTACAATAAAAGAATGCTGTGTAGCGGCGTGGAAATGTTTCGCGGAGCACTGATGTGCCTGCTATGTGGCCTTGCTCATCGTTTGCTTGCCAAAAACCGCCAGGTGGGCTCAGACCGGCCTGGTAGGTGGCCCCTGCTGCTAGAACCGCGACTACCATAAGATATCCCTGAATATGTTTAAACATCTTCGTATTTTCTTCGTCGTGTTCTTCTTGTTTGGTTTTGTAATTTTCCTTCTGCTCTGCACCTTGTTTGGTTTCATAATTACCACTCTGCTCTGCAACTTCTGGTGGCGAAGGCGGTGTCGATTGGTGGCCAGTTGGGTTACTGTTGTGTGACGATTCTTGAGACATTTTGATGGAATGGAAGGGAAAGTTTCTCTGATGGTTGTCCCCTTTTGTGAAGGATTGATTGAAATTGAATGGCTAGTAAGTGGCAAAAGACCAGTGTTATATAACTGTACTGACAACTAATTAAGTGATCTAGTAGTTGACTTAAGGAGTCGTAAGGAAGCTTCTCCGAAACTTACTTTTAATAAACCAAATTTTGATATCGACAGATACAATTAGAAAAAGACCACATATTTTATTTGTTCCCACTTCTAAATTTTGAGTTATTGACTAGCTACTAAAATCTGATTCAGACAAAATAATAGCAAACTTTTTAGTATGAACTATGAAATGGGAGTTAAAATTTTCAAATCAAAAGAATTGAGCTCATGTATTAAATAATAAGCTGCACAATTAATGGAAGCAATAAATAGAATAGAACTATTGTGTTCTTAAGCTCACCAAAACTATTAGTGAGCTTAACTTCAAAATTTAGTGTATACATTTCAAACGATGAATTCAAATAGTTAAAACTTATTTAGCTTATGAATGATGTGTTTACATGTCAAACTTAACAAATTTTCACATTAATTTAATACACATCCAAACAGTAAAAAAAATGAAAAATGAACGTATTAAAATTAATTTATAGAAATTTCTTTTTTAACTGATTGACTTTATACTTATAAATTAAGTAAAAAATTTATAAATTTGATATATAAACGAATCACTCGTGAATAGATCGGTTTCAACAGTTTTGATTCATTGATTAAGGTCATTTTGATAGTTTTCTAAGTTAAGCTCACCAATTATTTGGTGACCTTAAGAATACCTAGTTCTACTCCAATAAATATGCTTCATAATTGACATATTTATTATAGGGGGAATTTCATGTATCCTCCTCAAAAACTTCAATATTACGTATTTCCCCCTCAAAAGTTTATAATATCGTATTTACCCTTCAAAATTATAGAAACTCACATATTTATCCAAAAACAATAAAACAGTTAAATTTAACATTTAAAATTTACCAAGCACTAATATTTAATAAATTATGACCAGCATATCCCTCCCTCCATTCTCTTCTTTCTTGTTCCCCCTTCAATTACTGGTGCCAAAAAATCTCTCATTTCTCCGCTCCATTCTCTGCGCCAAACAGAGTAGCTCCATTCTCTGTGCCGCCTAATTAATCAAACCTCAACAACTCTAGTACACATATAAATAATTCATTTTCGTATCCTTCCCCAGGATATCCCCTGGTAATGAATAAACACCAATCTAGATTGTACCAAAATTTGTCACCTATTTTCTTATAATTTCCCCAAATTATATCTATTTCATCACAAATACCTCTGTTTGTCAATCCAATTTAAATCTTCCTCTAAAAATAATAATTTTGTCATCAAGTTAATTTAAGAGTCCCTTTTTCCTCTAATTATTATTATTTTTTTTGCTTGCAACACACCCGTAGGCAAATTTATTAGTCACTTAACCTTGCTAACCTAAAGCATACAAAACAGTAGTATGAATGATAAACGTGTTAGTTGTTTCAGAGAAGAGCAAAAAAGAAAATAACCCAAAATTCTTTACCATTCTATTCCAAAAGCATAAAGTCGTATAGATGAACACTAATCTGTACATGAAACCAGTACCAACCTATACCAGTAACAAAATAACATTCCTTACCAGTATACTGTTACGCTATGGTTAAAGGTTTACTCACCTTGTAACCTTAGTTAGAATGAAATTCAAATGTAATTGAGATGTCTATATAAGACAATGTAATCAGACAATGAGCATGAATAAAAAAAAAAAAAAAAACAGAAATTCAAATACGTATCTCTTTCTCTTTCTATTCTCCGATGCTCTGTCTTTTCATATGATAGTATAAGCATATAATACTTGAAAGTTTAAGTCTTTTCAATAATTTTCTAAACAAACAATCAGTAACTTTAAATAATTTTTTGTAGCTTTATAAATATAGAAACTCTTAAGAATCGGTAGCTTTCTAAATAAATTTAATTGAATGGTCCACTGTATTTGAGTGTCAAACACAACTATACCTGAATATTCAAGACTCTTATCAGTACCAAATAGGCTCACATCACTACCATCTAAAGATAAAGAATTTGCCAAAAAAATTAACTCAAAACCTAAATTTCATAACTTTTTTGACAACTCGACCATATTCTCCCATCTTGGTCTTAAAGAGATCGATTGCAGCCATGTCAACAGAATTGAAGCCGTGCAAAACTAATAGGGGTGACGAGATGCCAAAATTAATGCATTGGAACAAATCGCAGTTAGGAGCGACAGTGGCGTATCGGAGGTGCGAGGCGGGGATAAGAAAACAAAGGCGGGAGAGTCTGAGCTGTGGCATGAACTTGGACGGAGAGAGAATGGTGAGAAACAAAGGGTATAATGGTCTGAGCTACATGCTAGAATTATGATTATTATTATTTAAATATTTTTAAATATATTTAATATATTGTAAATTCATAATGGGTAAATATGTGAGTTTTTGTAGTTTTGAAGGGTAAATATGATATTATAAACTTTTGAGGGGGAAATACGTAATATTAAAGTTTTTGAGGAGGGGTATTTCTTAATTTATATATTTGCTCTATATTCTTAATTTATGGCAATTCTGCTCTCCTTCATGATAAATTTCCGATGTTATTCTTATATATTTATGAAAAATAAACTCTTTAATATGTGTTTTAGTTGTCAATATATCAACATGTCCTAGACAACACGTGGAATTAATACTAGTTTATCGCTTCCAGTCTAAGAAGTCTTGTACTCCAAAGGAAAAGGCATCTACCAAACGTGTTTTTTTCCAAGCAAATTCTTTGAACACGCCTAACTCCTATTACATGTTCTAGTGCGAACAATAAAGTTCACATTTGATATATTGGGTAACATTAATTAATGACTTAATTAATTGGATAAGCCTGTCTCCATACTGGGCCTATGATTGGATATATAATTCATAGTGGACATGCACCCCGAATTTTTTATTAATAGAAACCAAAAAAAAAATATCGAAATACGGGATTGTTTTTGAAATTATTCGAGATATAAGTAGAACGGGTTCAAATAACCCGTTCCATGGGACAGGACTAATTAACCCGTCCGGGTTAAATCTAATTAACGCTAACAACAGCTTAGTTGCGTGGAAGAAAAGAAAAAAAAAATCCGAACGGGATAGAAAGACCCATCCAGAACATAACAAAAAAAAAAAAACAAAAAAAACAAAATAGCTCGGACGGAGTTATAAAACCCGTCCGAGATTTTCATTTATATTATTATTATTATATTATATTATATTTTTTTATTTTTTATATTATATTATTATATTAATATACTTATAATATTATTATATTATATTATATTATATTATATTATTTATATATATATATTTTTATATTATATTATTATATAAATATACTTATAATATTATTATATTAAATAATATTATATTATTTTTTGTTTTTATATTATATTATTATATTATATTATGATTTTATATATATTATATTATATTATATTTTTTTGTTTTTTATATTATATTATTATATTAATATACTTATATATATTATATTATGAGTAGAACTATGGTGTTCTTAAGCTCACCAAAGTGTTTGGTGAGCTTAACTCCAAAATCTATCAAATCGGTTTCTAATGACAAATTCGAATCGTTGAAACCCGCCTATCTTACGAGTGATGCATCTACATGTGAAAATTTTAAACGTTCGAATTAATTTAGTATAAAGTCAAGCGCTCAAAAAAGGTTAAAAAATGAATGCACTAAAATTAATTTATTAACCTTTTAATTTTGACCGAATGATTTTGTACTAAATTAATTCAAATGTTTAAAATTTTCACATGTAGATGCATTATTCGTAAGATAGGCGGGTTCTAACGGTTCGAATTCGTCATTTGAAACCGATTTGATAGATTTTGAAGTTAAGCTCACCAAACACTTTGGTGAGCTTAAGAACACCCTAGTTCTACTCATAGTATAATATAATATAATAATATAATATAAAAAAATATTACATTATATAATATAATAATATTATAAATATATTAATATAATAATATAATATAAAAAACAAAAAATAATATAATATAAAATACAAAAAATAATATAATATAATAATATTAATATAAAAAACAAAAAATATAATATAATATAATATAATATTATATAATATAATAATAATATAAATAAAAATCTCGGACGGTTTTTTTTTTGTTATGTTCTGGACGGGTCTTTCTATCCCGTCCGGATTTTTTATTTTTTTTTCTTCCACGCGACTAAGCTGTTGCTGTTAGCGTTAATTAGATTAAGAAACCCGGACGGGTTAATTAGTCCCATCCCATGGGATGGGTTATTTGAACCCGTTCTACTTATATCTCGAAAAATTCCAAAAACAATCCCGTATTTCGATATTTTATTTATTTTTTTTCTATTAATAAAAAATTCGGGACATGCACCTATATCTAGAAGCGCAAATAAAAATTCAGAACTGCATGTGCATCGCGCTTCTCGAAGGATAGAAATTTTGTAAAATATAGCATGCATATAGACTGTTGACTCCAGCAAAGAACATGCCAAAGGACTTGGAAATTGAAATATATTTTAAGGATAGAAATTATATAATCTCTTTTGTTTTGTAGCCATGCAACCCTTAATTAATGGGCCAGTTTATACTTTCCGGGTATAGCTCATGGATAAAAGAATTGAGCCCATTTATAATCTGGGTCAGGTCATGTAACGATCCAGTCGTTACATATCGGCCTATTGAATCAAAGTTTGCCTTCCATAACCGCAGACAAGCTTTTATGGGCTGAGTCAAGCCCGAAATATTTTTAGTTACCATCTTAATAATTAAAATTCTGACGCTATTACTTTTTTTTTTTTTTTTTCAAATCTATCATCCACCATATTGAATATGCACAAAATCTCAGATTCTGCACATATTGAATCTGTGTGGAACCTTTTTTGGAAATAGTTGTGCGTAGATTCAATATAATCTGTGTGGAACCAATTTAATTTTCTTTAAGTGGTTAATTCCGAGAGGATATAAAACATTGGTGTCACAATCATATTTTGCAATTAAATATCGAAACACTACTGTCATAATTAACCAGGGTATAAAACAGTATATCCCTGCATATTTTCTTAAACTTCAAAGTAGTATTATTTTTTATCTTTACAAAAACTTACATATTATATTTTGAAAAAATAGAAATGCCTTTTATTATTATTTTAACTTAATAACAGATTTCTCCTTTCGAAATTAAAAGAAATATCATATTTGTCTTTCTAATAAACCAAACTCTTCCATTTGTAACGAACAGACATCTCAGTATTACATATTTCTCCCTCCATAATTCCCTATTAATTCCAGATTTATACTTGCTAACATAAACGTACGTACCAATTAAATTACATTTGTCAAATTAAAAATATATCTCTCTCTGTCTTTACTTATAAATTATGAAAAAAAATATCTCACTTCCCTTCTTCAACTCCTATTGAAAATTGGAAGGTACCATAGACATATCAATAGAAGTAGAGTAAACAAGCTATGATAAAACTCAATATCTACAATTTCTTTTACTTTCCCCGGTACATTAAAAAGAAAATATACTTTATACTATACTAGGATATCACATAAAAAAAAAAAAAATGTAATGGGACAACTAATTAATCTTCAAAGCCCTTTTTGCTCATGTAATTTTGTTTGAATATTTTTTTTTTTGAGGTTTCCCTGGCCCCCTTAATTCAAACGAACTTGGACGAGTCATTTTTGTGGACTGAGAGTAGTAGAGCTCTGGCTGATGGATTTCAGAAAATAAAAGTGCGGCAAAAAGTTGAAAATGTCCTAGATGTGTTGTACGACAAGGAATGGTTTCCCGCACGTGGACAGGAGGGAATGCGTATGGGGATATGGAAGGATGCCGGGAACCTATCTAAACAATGGAAGATAGAGGAGTTCTTTTAAGATAATATTTCATGTGAGATCTTTTAGTATATTGTTCCCTTTTTTCGATTTTATTTTAATAAAAAATGAATCTTAGTTGGTTTCCCTAGTAAGCATTTAACATTTGAGACAAGCGCTATGATTCGAAATTTTCCCATATGCATGCTATATTTTTTATTTTTCCTAAATGGTACAAATAAAAAATGAGCTAATTTCTTTGTGGAGAAAAAAGGCAACACTAGAACAAGGCTGGGACCTGAGACAGGAACTGTCGCACAGGACATTCCAACTGGAGAGGGGCTATCTGAGATGATGTTGGCTCTGGAGAGGACGAACACATAGATGCTCTTATTAAACAGCTTCTTTTTAAGCCGTTCTGTATTTGATTTATGTACTGTTTGTATACTTCTGTACTTGCTCTAGCTATTTAGTTATTCATGTTGATTTTGTGTACACTTTTATATTCTTATGTACTCTTGCTTAATATTGCAATAATCTGGTAGAGCCACTACTATAGAAAATACATTTATCATCCATTTACCATCGGTTGGCATAAGGCACTGATGTAGTTCGTAACTAGGGGCAGCGTTGTAATTACTTGGAACTTTTTATTGACTGTTAGGGTCTAATCAACCGATGATGTTGATTGGCCCTTCCTTTGTCATCTATTTGTTTATGGGCTGATGGCGTTGACAGTCCGTGTCCCCCCAGTTACCTGAATTAAAAAACACGGATGGTCCGGATTAATCTCATTTGGGCCAAATTCAAAAAAGAACGGTCCAGATTTAGATCTTGCACCTCAGGGTGATATGAATTCTGGAGTTGAGGGGGTTTGACACGAGACGTTGGTGTTGGATAGATCTATACCAACTCATTACTATATTGAACCGATAGCAATGTTCTCAAGAGCAATTCTGTAAGAACTATAAACCTAGGTTTTAGTATGTTTGTTGCTTCGTTGTTTTATTCTATTTGTGATTTTTTACTCTTTTCTATTATTACTTAACTGGTACGTAAGCTTAATGGGCAAGATCATAACAGAACCGCTTTGCGTCAAACCTACGTCCCCAAACCCCGGATTCGGAACATATCGGGGTCAAACAGGCATGCGAAGAGAACTAATAAGTGTGGAATCAGCTTATAATCAATTGGTTAAGTGTGAGTTGTGAGTGTGTTTTAAATAAGGTCAAAAGAGTCACTAGTGGAAAACATACAATTAGCGTCGCCTTAAAAAACCGACACTAATACTTTAGTATCGGTCATTTACAAAAAACCGATACTAATAATATTAGTGTCGGCTATTTAGATGTAGGCGACACTAATAACTGAGAATTAGTGTCGGTTGTTTATAAATAGCCGACACTAATGTATTAGTGTCGGCTATTTATAAACAACCGACACTAATTCTTAACAATTAGTGTCGGCTATTTATAAACAGCCGACACTAATTCTCAGTTATTAGTGTCGCCTATTTATAAACAGCCGACAGTAAAGCTAAAAAAATTTCATTTTAAGTCCCGCACCTCTTTCAAACGCACGCCTAGGGTTTAAACATTCACTTCACTTCACGCTTCTCTCCGATCTGATCTTCTCAGCCGCTTCTTCTGCGCATGCTTCACGAAAAGCGCTTCTCTCCGATCTGATCTTCTTAGCCGCTTCTTCTTCTGCGCATGCTTCACGAAAAGCGCTTCTCTCCGATCTGATCTTCTCAGCCGCTTCTTCTGCGCATGCTTCACGAAAAGGGGCGTAACTTTTGATCCGTCTGTCGGATCGGGCTGAAATTTTGACATGAGCTCCACAAGCCCAAATCCAAGCTAACTTATTTTCCAGCCCGATCCGACCGTCGGATATAGATTTTTCGAATTTTCTTTACAATTTCAGAGTTTTTAGGGTTTGTATGATAACAATAAATGAGCAATTTGGATGATATTTTATTTAGTGAGTGTTATTTGTAAATTATGATGAATTATTTGATATCTTTGTTTTATATATAGTTTAGCAAAAATATATGAGCATTCCAGAACAAAAATTTTCATTTTTAGAATTTTCTATGATTTATAGTGAATTTTTGAAATTTATTTTAAAAAAAAAAAAAAAATATTAGTGTCGGCTATTTATTAAATGGCCGACACTAATAAGTATTAGTGTCGGCTTTTTAATAAATAGCCGACACTAAAAGTTAGTATTAGTATCGGCCATTTAATAAACAGCCGACACTAATGCCTTACTTTTAGTGTCGGCTATTTACAAAGTATTAGTATCAGCTCGATTAGTGTCGCCTAATGTCCGACACTAATACCCATAAACAGCCGACACTAATTCCAAGTTCTCCACTAGTGAGTGTTTGAATTCTGTTGTTCAAGGTATATTTACCGGGATTGTCGCAGTCTTTTGAGAGTCTCTAGAGGTTTTTAAATGTATTTTGGGAGTAGCAAAATTACTTGAGAGTTGTATTAATTGTTAGGAAGCATCTAGAGGTGACATATGTTTATATAACAACCGAAAATCAATTTGTAATGCTCATGTATTGTTGAACTAGTTTGTGTCCTTTGTGAATCTTCGTGACTGAACTGTGAGGATATGCCGTTTTTTTTCCTACCACCCTAAAAAATCAGAATTAAATAAATACCACCCGAAAAATCAGATTTAAGATTCCGCCACATTCGCGTAACGGATCTGCGGATAGATTGCCAACCCGTTCGCGTAATGGATCTCCGGACTGACCCGCTCGCGCCATGACCCACTCGAGTGACCCGTCCGCGTCGTGGATCGGCGCACCGACCCGTTCGCACGGTGGATATGCGAACTCATTAGGTTTAGAACAAATACACAGCAGATATATTCTATTTTCATTCTCCACTCATTCTTCACCAAAGACAGCAGCAAAGGTGCGTTTTTTTCCATCCTTTTTTTCAAAAGAATTATTTTTTGTAGTATTATTTAATTTAGTGCATTATTTTATAATATTTTTTTATAATATTAGGTTCATTCAACCAATTATGATTGGAATTGCTTGTTATTTTGGTGGTGAAGTATTACAAGGACCAAATGGCGCTTATTATAGCCACCAAATGCCGAAAATGTTCAATATCGGCTTAGGTTTGGATTTTAGAAGTATAAATAGGGAAGTGTACCAACAACTCGGTATTCACCACCGTAATTATGAACTGGTAATTAACGCAAGGATCAATATTGGCCAAGGCAACCAAACCTGGTTCCAACAGCTTCCGGTACAAGACGATAGCAGTTGGGAGTTATATCTCCAAATGACAATGAATATGGCCACTTCTTTCAAGTTTCTAGAGTTATATGTGGTAGCCAACCCCAGACAAAACCCTAGACAGAACTCCAGACAGAATACCAAACAATTGTTGCACTTGACTCAGGGTTTGGGGCTCGAGCAATATGTAACGGGTCCTAGCCGGACCCCATCTGTAGCGGGTCCTAGTCGGGCCCCATGTGTAGCGGGTCCTAGTAGAGTTCAATCTGACAGGGGTCGACCTCAGATTCCATCTTCGTCCTCTAGCCGAGTCCAATCTGAAAGGGACCGATCTGAAACCCCTAAACGACTTTATTATGCTGACAATACGGACGAGGATCCTGAAGAAAGGGAGGCAGAGGCTAATTGGGATGATAATGGGGACGGTGGGGTATCAGATCACAGTAATGAGGATACTGGTATTCCTGTGCTTGGTAGACGGAAGTGGCCTATAGTGGGTCGTGGGGAAAGACATCCGTTTGAGCAATTTCATGACACATCAGGGTTTGAAGAGGCCGATAGCTCTTTCTTTACGACTTGTGAGGTATGTTTGTTAATATTTATTTAATTTTAATTTAATTATTAAGTTGTTGTTATTAAATTGATGTTGTTTAAATTTGTTGTTTCTTTTGTAAATCAAAAGGGAGAAAGACATGAATTGTCTGAGGGGATGACATATGACAGCAAGGATAAGATGAAAGATACAATTAACCACTGACACATCAAACAAAATAGGGAGATAAAAAAATACACACAGCGATACCACCAGGCTGAGGTACAAGTGTGTTAGCGCCCGGTGCAGTGGGCGTTGGTTGCGTGGCTACAGGCTTTGGTAATACTTGGGCCATCATGAAGAATGTGGCTAAGCACACATGTCACGCATCGGCATCCAGGTTAGATCATTGTTCGCTTCTCAGAGTGTGCTTACAAAGTTTCAGGTACAACAAGTTGTACCAGTTTAAACCTTGAATTTACTCTCGTCTAAGGTTGCAAGTGCACAACCCTATCCGTGTAGTATATTAAGGTATCGATCCTCAGGGACAGTTTAATTCGATTCTAAATTTCTACAAATCCGAGTTAGGTACTAGAAGTGTGAAGGGTTTGGTTTGAATTCGTTTCAATTTCCTAATTTCGGGTGTCAATTCAATTAATAGTAAATGAAAGTAATTAAAAGTTTTGGTTTTGAACAATGATAAAAGGCGCTCCCAGGGTTTCAGGTTTCATCCCAAACTTTGCCTTCTCTGGACCTATCATGCGACTCGCATCATCTCTGATGCGACCCGTATGATGCGACTCGCATCATCTCTGATGCGGGTCGCATGGCCCTCGAGCAGAGCTGACATGTGTTCATATATAAGTCGATTTCTTGTGCGAGGCTTCAACCTGTAGCTCTCACCTACTGGTATCTAACCTAAATTGATTGTCTGGTTTGCTAGAAGTATCCACAACCTTTCGATAATGGAAAGTTCACCTCTCGGCTACTATTGATGATAAATCTACTTCAAATACTCAATCACAATTGCAAGAAACATCAAGGTCAAATTACTAGAAGAGATGCTATAGACATCTAACAGTAGACAAACAAGAATCAATCAAGCAATCAAAATCAAGCAATCAATGAATACTCAAACAAAGAATCACACAAGTTCAAACTTAGATCAAATCAACATGCAACTCAAAGACAAAGTTATGAGACTACATCCTAACCCTAGGAACTAAAGATCTACTCAGTCATGATGAAACAAAGCATAAAAGAGAGATAGAATAAGCAGATCATGAGGAAGCTCGAAGATCCAAGGTGGATTGGAGATGATCTTGCAATCTTCTCTTCTTCTCCTCTTCTTCAAGCAAGCTCTAATCTCCTTCTTCTCTCTTGATCTCTGCTCTCTAAGTGTTCTGGAATGTAAAGGGGGAAAAAGCTCCCCAATTTCTGGCTTAGGACCTCTTTATATAGGCATTAGATCTGACTTGGAGCTTATCAGGTCGAATTTGAATTGGGCGGCAACAGTTGATGCGACTCGCATCAGATGGTCTTCAAGAGAGAGCAGTGAGGGTCGCATCGCAGGTCGCTTTGGGCTTGGATGCGACTCGCACCAGGTGAATGCGACTCGCATCAGAGCTTCCTGAAGTCTGCCTTTTGCCTGATTTCACCTGATTCCTGCAAAGTAGGAACCAAAACATAGCAGTACCACATTCTAGGGATATTCAATGTAAAAGGTGCTATTTGTTGGTTCAAAATATCATTTTCTGTATGGAAACAAGTCAATATAATAGGTCTAATAATGTGACATCAATCATGCACAGTTGACGTCCGCTATGGTCGCCAATTGTATAAAATTGTCATTGGAAAAAAATGCTGATATTTCTATCCGGGCAGTCGCTGACTTATGCGCTGAAAGGTACGATGGCATCGTTCCAAAGTACAATAAATTATAGCGTGGTAGAGAGTTAGCAATTGCTCGGGCCTTTGGTAGTTGGGAGGGGTCTTACGGGCTGATTGTCCCTTTGTTGGAGGTAATAAAAAGGTCAAATCCGAGAACCCAATATAAATCCTTGTATTTTGGAAGATCCGCTAGCCTCAAGATCTTGTCTAGTTAGTCCTTGTACCCGGCGATGACCACCGGAGGTGCAGATGTGCACAACAAAATCTTACCAAGCTTCTTCCAGCCTCTTGTGATCCCATATCTTGCAGCTCTCAGAACTTGCTTGATGTTCATGAGTACCTGCGAATAAACCATTTGATCAATATTTCAAAAGATGATTACCATACATGTATTGAAATAATATAAAATAATATAAAAAACTTACAATCTGTGCAGCCGGACCACCGCTAGGGATGAAACCGTAGTGAGGAGATGTCGAGTCGCGTGGTACATGAAGCAGCTTCTTATTGATCTCTGACAACTGACCGAACACTGTACACTGTGAATGCACAATTTTCTTGATACCACTGCCGATACTGCTGGTCCCACTCCTCGAAAGCATATATCTGATACATATCAGGAACCATGTCATCCTGACTGATATCCTCCAGTCGCTGTACATGCAAGGCATGCTCCGTCCGCCAATTCTTCCTCACCGTAGTGCATAACGGTTGGTGAAGCTCATACCAGATGTCATTTGTGAAAGGATCCGGGACTGGAAGATACTGGGCCATACCAAACTGTCTCATTACCCGTCCAGGGTAATAATGCTCAACAACCTGGTAGTAGATAAGCGGTACCTGCAAATATTTTCATAGTCTAAGTTTCAATTTTAAACTACAGTATGATTATGAAATTGTAAACTATAAAATAAAAAAATAACTCACACCTGAGCAAACTAGTATTCTCGCTTGCGACTGCAGATCGAAGGAAGTTTTGTGAGGAAAGAGTAAGGTTCTTCATCTTCTTCGAAAACCTCGACACGAAAATCATACGGCCTCCACTCAACATGTATATCTGGAGTCATCTGCTCGAACTGAGTTCTGAAAAACCAAACTCCCGAAGGCTTGCCATGAGGGGTGGTGACAAAGGTCTTTTTAGCGCAGAATCTCTGAGCATACGCAGGATAGGTCTCCCCGTCCGGATTACCCCAGTCTGGAGCCCAACCGGCCTCTTGTGGTTGTGGACGACCAAATAGAAATCTCCTCCACGACCAATGCTGAAGGAGACCAATGAGTCCGTACAGACCAACCTTTTCGACCTATTTTCATACAAGTTGCGATTATTTGCAATACAATAAGAGAAAATAATTTATTTACAAAAAGAAGAGAGAGTAATTTATACCCGGCACACAATGCATAAGGCTCGGTACAGACATGCCAAGACCGTCGGACCCCAATTCATCTGTGGAGGGTCTGCCAAGTCCCTCAGCCACTGCAGCATACAAGCAGGGACGGTGCTCCCAGAGGAATCTGGGAACAACCAACAAGAGAATAGCTCCATTATGTAAGCCCGTGTCCACCGATCTATCATCTCCTCAGACGCCTCTTATTCCAATTTTCCATTACAAATACGAACTAATTTAGTACAGAGTCTGAAGCATCACAATCAAATACTTACTATTAAAAAAATGCAACTTACTTGAATGTCGCCTGCAAACGCGTGATACTGATGTCATTCTTTGATGCAACCTTCAACCTCTTGAGGGACCTTTCCTTCATCAGGTTGGGTCCCAACAGTTCTTCAACATCCTTTGTGAAGTCCCCATACTCTACACCCGTCATAGCTTGTCCAGTAATAGGCAGTCCCCAGAGACAACTGACATCCTGAAGAGACACCATAATCTCTCCAATGGGCAGGTGGAATGTGTGTGTCTTCGGCCGCCACCTCTCGACCAACGCAGATAGAAGAGCGGCATCTGCAACAATGAGGGTCAGCTGTGAAACATGCCACAGACCCAAACTCTTCAACGCGGGAGCGTATCGCTTGTCGTAGAGGATACTCATCTGATTGTTCCGCGTCCCCGTCAAGGTATGAGTCTGCATTTAATTTCAAAACAAACAAATATATAACTTACCTATTTTTATCTAAATGAAAATGAAAATTATTTGCATTTCTCAAAACGTAAACTTACATATGCGTTTCTCATCTTGTGCTCCTCGAATTTATACCAGCAAAGAGGGCTGATACTCTCTTTCGTCATATTTGGAAATATGGTACGGGCTAGTGATAAATCCAGCTGTAAATCATCTTGCGTACGGTTTTCATTACTACCGCTGGTTGACGCCATACTGACATCAAATTTATCAATTTTGTCAATTTTGGCCTCTATCAATAATTTCAGGAACAGTACAAATCTAACAATAATACAAATATCTATGGTAATCTAATAATATATCACTATTCTTGGATGAATCAATAAAATCATACAATCTACGGTAGTGCATAATGATAAATTTATGATTTGGTGCATTTCTACTCAATTTTGGTCTAAATATAACAATGTAATAATAATAATAATAATATATTACAATTTTTGGACATTCCTAAATTGGTACACAACTAAACTAAACTAAATAAAAAATGTACCAACTAAACTAAACTACTATTTTTGTCTACTTATAAATATTACAAATACTACACAAATATTTACAACAAAAATATACTACTTAAATAAAACAACTACACAAATATTACACAAAAATATACCAACTAGAAACTACACAAATATTTGATACCCTAAACTAAAACTAAAACTAAAACTACACAAATACACCAACTAAACTACACAAATATACCCTAAACTACACAAATATACCAACTAAATTATACACAAATATTTGTGTATAATTTACAATACTACTATTTTAGTACCCTAAACTAAAACTACTTAATAAAAAATTAAATAACAAATTTTAATTAAAAAAAAAAATTTACCTGAAAGGTGCGGAGGTAGACAGGGACAGGGACGGACAGGGACAACCAAAATTGAACTGCGGAGCCGTTTTTATGCATTTCTACAACGTTCGCATATCCACCGTGCGAACGGGTTGGTGCGCCGATCCACGATGCGGACGGGTCACTCGAGCGGGTCAGTCCGTAGATCCATTACGCGAACGGGTTGGCGATCCGTCCGCAGATCTGTTACGCAAACGTGGCGGAATCTTAAATCCAATTTTTCGGATGGTATTTATTAAATTCCGATTTTTAGGGTGGTAGGAAAAAAAAAACGGGCGGATATGTGAGTAAAGAACAAGTAAAATAATAATTACCTCGCTCTCTATTTTGATTCTTGGAAGCAGCTCATCATCTTCGTGGTAAAAAAATAAATTGTGACTATTCCATGGGACATCGACAGGGGGAATGGGACCTCGTTTTGAGACATATTATTTTTGTTTGCTCATGTGTGAATCGTGACTATTCGAGAATCAAAACAAAATATGCGTAATAAAAATAAAATAAAAAGCGTATATACAATTTGATTCAAATAGAAACACAAAATCAATTAAAACGCTGCCCCTGGTTATTCGATGTAATCCATTAAAGCGTATATACCATTTTATTCGATGTAATCCCAACATACACAAAAATACAGAGAGCACAACACAGATTAAAACAGGAAAATAAATAACAAGGGTCACACATGCAAAAAGAACAGTGAACTAACTCAAAGCAAGAAACAGAAAGCAGTGACTTGCTCTACATTGCTCTAGGTTACGAGGATTTTATATACCTTCAATAGTCACATGCTCTAGATTACAAGGCTACAAGGCTTCTTGAGGTTCAGGCATTCAACAACACACAGTGTGGCAAGCTGTGACATAGCCATTGGTTTCACCTCCAAATTCTCCAAGTTCTCCAATTTCTTAAGTTCTAACAACTGCAACTGTCACTAGTGGAGAATGTACAATTAGTGTCACCTCATTAGTGTCGGTTGATTACAAAAAGCTGATACTAATACGTTAGTGTCGACTGTTTATAAATAACTAACACTAATAGTTAAGAATTAGTGTCGGTCGATTACAAAAAACCGACACTAATACTTTAGTGTCGGCTGTTTATAAATGACTGACACTAATAGCTAACAATTAGTGTCGGTTGTTTATAAATAGCCGACACTAATACTTAGTGTCGGTTTTTTATAAACAGCTGACACTATGTATTAGTGTTGGCTTTTTATAAATACTAAAACTGTATCGGCTATTAGTTTATATCCGATACTAAAGCTGATTAGTATCGGTTGCTTTTTACAGCCGATACTAAAACTGAAAATTTTGGCGCATAAATCCGCACACCATTTTCATTTTCAGTCCCACTGCTCATTAAAACCTCCGCATCTCTCTCTCTCTCTCGTGCATCTCTAGGGTTTTTCAAAACCGCGCATCTCTCTCCCGGCACTCATCCCTCTCGCTGTTCAGCCCTCCGCCGCTCATCCCGCCAGTCTCCCTCTCTCGCTCTCTCGCTCAGTTCTTTCTCACCTCGCGGCTGGCTGGAGCGAGTGAATTCTCTCCCTCTCTGGCTCTCTCCGTCTCTCACAAGAGATCGGCTAGTGAATTTTTGTGGGTTTTGTGTGGTTTCTACTCAGAAGTCGGCAAGAAAGCTAGAGGTTTGTCTTCTCTTTTTCAATTTGTTTTGGGTCTGTTTTTTTCCTATCCGCTCTCCCATTAGCGAAAAAGATGAGTCTACTTCGACCAAAATTATTTGCAATATTGAGTCTGCTTCGACCAAAATTTTGTGAAAAAGATGACCAAAATTTGCTTGACATAATTTTCGAAGCAACTGTTGCCCTGTGAAGATACCAAATTATTTGCATGAAGGATCAGAAATCCATCATGTGCATGCTCCTGATTCAAGTTGCAAATCTAGCACCAATTGATTATGTTTATTCATTGCTGCATATCTATTTCAAATCTAGGAGCAATTAATTGTTTTTTATCATTTATTTAACCAAATTCCTGTAACTGCCACTCTAACCAAATCATCAAATCAACCAAATTGCTGCTTCTAGAGAATCTTCGTTGTTTGTAGGTCTGAGTGTACCTCTTAATTATGTCAAAATATGAGTGTACCTCTGTAAATCTATATTAAATATGGTTTGAACTATTTTAATTCAGGGTCTCTCTGACAGGGAAGTGCAGGAACTGACACTCTTTTAGGGTCTTTTTGTCAAAGCAATTTGGAGTTGGGAGTTTCTGGAAGGGTCACTGCTGATATAATTAGTAAGGTGTCACACCCCGAGACAACCCGCCACGTATTTCTACGTAAGGCGTATTCACATCACATACATTATCAATAATAACATAATAAAGCCACATATTATTTCATAAACAAAAGAGTTTTCACAAATGGTCATGATAGACATAGCTAGTAACACAAACACTGTCATGCCTGCTCAATGTATCAATATAGAATTATGGAAACAAAACTAAACAACATGTGGCATTCTATCAATAATATGTCTTCCCGCTTAGTCTCACTCTTGTCATTGCTCGAATCCTTCCTCTTCATTACCTGGAACCCACATAAAAATGGAAACGAGTGAGAGATCGAACCTTCTCTCAGTGCGGGATTTAGTTTCAGCCCAGAGCTTATAAAACCTTTACTTATATTCACAAATATGATAAGAAATAAAATGCATATGTGTTCCTAATGCAATGCATCTATTGCTATTACGTTTACTTTCATAATCTTTTCTCTTTCTGCAATTAACCATTTACTTGCCAGACCAATGGGAAGTCCAACCAACATTGGAAAGGCCGCCAACCCGCTGGGAAGTCCAACAAACAGCGGGAGGCTGTCTCACTAACCGCGGAACTCCCGCCAGACGCTAGATCTTGACCTGTGACAGGACCGCTTTCGCGTACAGTCACGTTAACGAGGGGTCCAGTCGAACACTAGACCCAATGTATACATCCCGATATGCAAGCATATCGGCCCCTGTTCACTTTAATTTTCCGTTCATTTCACATATATTAATTCAATCATACAATCCATGCCATGCTCAACACATCCTATCATGCAAGTTCATCGGTTAACATATGAATTCTATCATTTCATGCAATTCATTTGTGTACTACTCAAGTCATACGAATGGTTCGAAAACAACATGCATAAATCCAACTAATGCGATAATAATAAACAATTGAATGACAATAGGAAAGTAAAATAGTTTTAAAATGTCTAGGAAACCCGCACCTGTTAGCTTTAGCAATTCCTTGATCGTTTCTCACGTCTCTTAATTCTTCAAAAGTCGAACCTAAGTTTTAAACATACTTCTATTTAATAATGCTCAAATTCATATGTTCTAATTTCCTAAACTTCTTTACTTTATTTTATTTGAATAGAATATAATAGATCCGAAAGTAATTTATTTGTTCTAAATCTTTGAGTTACCTTGGGTTTATGGGTTCTCTATAATGCGAAACGAAAGAAGAATTTCAGATTTGGAGTGACGATTTTCGGATCAGCAGGTAGCAGTACGCGCAACAGTCACTGTTTTGGATGGTTCTCGGTGATAGAAACTCCGATCAGAGTGAATCTGGTGCTCACGGATCTGTACCTCCGAACACTACAACTTTTGTCTTGCACACTCCTTGAGATTCCTGGCGTACGGATTGCAGTTCTCTGTGGAAATCAGCTGACTGGTTCAGCTCAGTTTTCTGGTTGAGTACGGACAGCAGTTACTTTTTTGGCCATATCTCGGCAGTGGAAACTCAGATTGAGGTGAATCCAGGGCTCAATCGTCCGTATCTTCGAGCAATACAACTCTCATGTTGAACACTTCTTCAAAATCTCGACGTACGGACAGCAGTTCTCTGCGGAAGTTGGCTGGCTGGTTTGGGTCCAGCAGGGATTGGATCCGAATTGATGGGAATTAGAGGCTGTGGCGGCTAGGGTTTGAGGGGGTGGGGGGTGAGTGTGTTTATATAGAGGTCAGACTAGGGTCGTCTTCAGATTTTGGTTTGTTGGATGGGGCTTTAATGGACCATAATTAATCAATCTTACCGACTTGGGCTAATGACAAATTATGTTTTCTGCAGTTTTAATTTTCATCCTTAAAGATAAAGTTACCTAGACTTATAGGTTCGGAATTTGGGAAAATTTACTACATAATAGTCATAGGATTATCTGTTACGGTTTCAACCAGACTGATTTCAACTTAATCGGAATTTCCAGTGAGTAGGAATTGTTAAATTAGTCGACATAGGTCTGCAATTTCCGAACAGCACTGTTTACTGATTTTAAAATTTTATGGAGAATTCTACGTTCGGAATTTCGGGTAGGTTTCTAAACAAAAGTTGTAGATACTGAAGTTAACTTTTCAGGTATTAAATTTCATTTAATTCAGAATTAATATGAGTGAGCTGCGATTAGAATACTAACAACTATCTGTCTGAAAAATCCAGCTGAAGTTAAATTTAGAAGGTTATCAAAAATAGGATAGTTCAAATCTAGGTTTTAATTATAGGTTTGATTAGTATTTATGTCCTAATTATTGTGGTCAGGTAAGAAAACATTTATTTTAGTAATGTTTGTATTTTTCTACAAGATTTATTACGATATTTTCTATATAGATAACTATGTGTGCAATCCTAACTCAAGGTGTGTATATTAGATTGGTTTCTCATTTGGACTCTTCTTTTACAAAGTGCTTAAACTTTCTTTACATTCTAAAATGTACCTAGTCATGATGAAATGTTACATATATATATATATATATAGAGGTTGGCTAAGATCAAAGTGGTAGTTCCTGAGCTTTGGTGCTACCAATTCGTTTTTTAATTTTCAAAGTTCAAAATGTCGATCCGAACCGTTCAAGTTGTTCTCCATATTAAATTGTGCTTGGAGACCAAATTTTACATTTTTCTGAATTTTTTTACTATTTATTAAGCCACTTTGAAAGTCGTTGATCCAACGGTGGCTTAACAAAACAGTAAAATCAGAAGCCACCGTTGGATCAGCTGTTTTCAAAGTGGCTTAATAAATAGTAAAAAAAATTCAGAAAAATGTAAAATTTGGTCTCCAAGCACAATTTAATATGGAGAACAACTTGAACGGTTCGGATCAACGTTTTGAAATTTAAAAATTGAAAAACGAATTGGTAGCACCAAAGCTCAGGAACTACCACTTTGATCTTAGCCAACCTCTATATATATATATATATATATTATAATAATCTTTACGTTCTCCTGTAATGATTTATGTTAATAACTAAAACATTGACATGACGGGACGTTACATCCTTCCCCCCTTAAAAATAATTTTGTCCGCAAAATTCAAATATAAAATTTAAAAGTTGATGTGACGGAATGTTACATCAGGTAATTTTATTATAAAAGAGATGATCTGCTATTTATAATTTTATTACAAATGACAGTCAATAACCAGATAGTGGTAGGCACACTAATGAATTTATCAGATAGCCAGATCGAGAGGATATTGTAAACATAGTTCATCGGATGTATACAAAAGATGGTATTTCAAGAGATGATGTTTTATGCATAGTCGACACGCACCACGTCAGGCTCCCCGGGTTGGTTGAAGCTTGACCTCAAGCTTGCATCTTCTTCATAGTACTTGTGGAGATGACTAACATTGAACGTGTTGGAGATATGCAAATCATCAGGTAATTTCACGCGGTAAGCATTTACTCCAAATTTCTCCAGAATCTCACATGGCCCAACCTTTCTTTTTTTTAAGTTTGTGATATTCACCACGAGGAAACCGTTCCTTCGGCAAATAGACCCAAACCAATTCTCCCACTTCAAATTGTACGTCACAGCGCTTTTCGTCTGCTTTAGCCTTGTATTTAGAGTAAGATTGCTCTAATTTTTCATGCAACATTTTATGTAATTCCCTCAAGTCTTCCAGCCTTTCTTCCACCTTTTTAACTTTAGACTTTGGCCCTTCAATAGAAAGAGTATCAAGAGGGCCTCGGGGAATATACCCGTACACGATTTTGAAAGGCGCAAAACCCGTAGAGCGGTTTACCGAACAATTGTATTCAAACTCAATTTTCGGTAGCAAAGTATCCCACAGGCCGAATGTTGTAACTTGTGCGCGTAGCATGTTTCCAAGGCTTCTGTTTATGGCTTCGGTTTGACCATCTGTTTGAGGATGGAAAGTGGAGCTAAACTTCAAGTCAGTCTTTAACTTTTTCCAAAGTTCCATCCAAAATTTGCTCAGAAATTTTGTGTCACGGTCAGAAACAATGGTACTTGGCAAGCCATGATGCCGAACAACTTCATTGAAATAAAGTTCAGCTACCTTTGGTGCATCCACAGTGGTTTTGCACACAATGAAGATCGCCATTTTGCTAAAACGGTCAACAACCACCATAATACTATCATTCTTTCTTCTTGTTTGTGGTAATCCTGTAACGAAGTCCATTGAAATGTCGGGCCAAATTTCAAATGGAATAGGCAACGGATTGTAGAGGCCTTGATTGGTGTTAGTGCCTTTTGATGTTTGACACACATGGCAAGCTCGAACAAAATGTTTAACATCCCGCCACATACTTGACCAAAAGAATCTCTCCCGCACAAGATGTAAAGTCTTTTCTAGTCCGAAATGACCTTGGTTATGCATTTCCTTGATGATGAGATATCATAGAGAAGTTGCTGGGATACAAAGTGCGAGTCCCCGAAACAAGTACCCGTTATGTAACGAGTAATCATCCTGTGAATTTTTCTTCACATCTTCCAAAATTTGACCAAAATCTGGATCCTCTTTAAGAATTTCTGGCACATGTTCAAACCCAAGAGTGTAGGTTGACATGGCTGAAAGTAACCCATGATGGCGGCTTAAAGCGTCAGCGACTTTGTTGCTTGTTCCTGCCTTATGCACAATGGAGAAATAATACTCTTGGAGTGAAGTGACCCACTTGGCATGTCTGGAGCTTAATTTGTTTTGATCTTGCACAAATTTCAGCGCTTGGTGGTTTGTGTATAGCACAAATTCGCGAGACAAAAGGTAATGCCGCCAATGTTGCAAAGCTTTTACTATAGCGTACAACTCAAGGTCATACACCGGATAATTGGTTTTAGCTCCGCCAAGTTTCTCGCTAAAATATGCCACAGGTTTCTTCTCTTGAGAAAGTACGGCACCAATACCCACCTTTGAAGCATCACATTCCACCTCAAAATTTTTATCAAAATACGGCAAAGCTAACACGGGTGCATGTGTTAAACAATGCTTGAGCTTCTCGAAAGCTTGCTGTGCATTTTCACTCCATTCAAAATTCTTTAGCTTTAGTAGCTCAGTGATAGGCGCAGAGATACTGCTGAAACCTTTGATGAAACGCCGGTAAAACCCCGCTAACCCGAGAAATGATCGAACCTCAGTGAAAGAAGAGGGTTTTGGCCATTCTTAGATTGCTTGAATTTTGTCTTCTTCGGGTAGGATACCACTAGCAGAAATCTTAAACCCCAAAAATACTAGTGTTGGAGTCATCCAGATGCATTTCTTCGGGTTTGCAAAAAGGCTATTGTTGTGGAGCGCTTCAAGAGTTTCTCGCAAATGTTGCATGTGCTCTTCTTGGTTTCGACTATATATAAGAATGTCGTCAAAATAGACAACAATAAACTTGCTAGGAGCATTAGAGAGGCCGAAAGGCATGACAACCCACTCGAAAAGGCCTTCTTTTGTTTTGAAAGCTGTTTTCCATTCATCTCCCGGCTTGATACGAATTTGGTGATATCCACTTTTAAGATCAATTTTAGAGAAAACCTGGGCGCCACATAGTTGATCAAGCATGTCTTCAAGTCGTGGAATTGGAAACCGGTACCTTACAGTGATGCGATTGATTGCACGGCTATCCACACACATGCAAAAACTCCCGGCACAAGGACTTATGCTTTCTCGCACAAATCCTTTGTCAAGTAGCTCTTGTACCTGACGCTTCAATTCCTCATGCTGTTGCGGGGTCATGCGGTAATGAGCCTTGTTGGGAAGACTAGCCCCTGGTACCAAGTCGATTTGGTGTTGAATGTCGCGAAGTGGGGGCAGCCCATCAGGAAGCTCGTCAGGAAGCACATGCATGAATTCGGCCAATAGAGGTTGCACCTTTTCAGGTATATTTTGCTCGGTTTCTGTTTTGATGAAGTCGCATGAGGTAAGAGCGAAACAAATTTCAGCACCTTCCAATTCCTTCTCAAACTCTTCTCGTGGTACGCAAAACACCGTATTGGCTTTTTTTATTTCTTCTTGAACTGGATTTATGCGTACCTTTTTCGCACCAACTTGAATGGTATATGTGTGCTTTCTTTCATCATAGACGGCTTGATTGTCGTATTGCCATGGTCGACCCAGAATCAGATGTGAGGCATCCATTGGAACCACATCGCCATAAATAGTTGCAGTGTAATGTGGCCCGAGTGTGAGTTGAAAGTGACACCTTTTATTCACATGAATTTCAGCCCCTTTGTTCACCCATCCAAGTTTGTATGGATTTGTATGGTTGGTGGTGTTAAGCTGAAGTTTTCGAACCGCCTCTTCCGAAATCACATTCTCCCAACTTCCGGAATCGATTATTACTACACACTTCTTGTTCTCAATAATGCACATAGTTTTGAAAATGGCATGCCGCTTCCAATCTTCCGTTGTTTTCGGTCCTAAGCAAAGTCTCCTCATGACTAAGCTTTCTGCCTCAAGGTCCTCGGGATTCACTTCATGTATTTCTTCATCTCCTTCAACATTTTCATACCACCCTTCCTCTTCTTCAGCACCATCGTTAGCATATAAATGAGGTCGAGGCTTTGGGCATTCTCTTGCATAATGGCCCATTTCACGGCAATTGTGACAACGAATGTTAGCCTTGGAGCTTCCTGGGGTATTTTGGTTCAGTTTAGGAGGAGGAGGGAGTTGTTGGTTTCGGTTGGAATTTGTAGAGTTATTTGGAGTGGGGCGAAAATGAGAAGAGTTAGAGTTGACAGAAGAAGAATTACCACGGTTGAGGTTGCGGTTTCTTGCAAGCTGCTTTTCTACAGCTTTTGCTTTGGCTTGAGCTTCAGCCACATTGTTGAAAGTGTGCGCCACAAGCATATCTTGAATAGCCATCCGAAGGCCGTGCAAATATCGTGCGACCCTTAAATCTTCTGTCTCATTGAGTTGGTTTCGAGCCTCAAGTTTGTAGAACTCAAGAGTATATTCCTCCACACTTTTCGCACCTTGTGAGAGAGATTGAAGCTGTTGGAAAAGTGTTTGTCGATAGTTAAGAGGAAGAAACTCACGGTTCATTTCACGCTTCAAATCGAGCCAGCTGTCAAGAGGGGGAAGGTCATCGAGGTAGCGACGATACTTGTATGACTACCACCATGCTGCTGCCCTGTCTCGTAGCCGTATTGTCACCAATGGCACTTGTTTGTCGGGAGGGATTTCCTTGAGCTCGAAAACTTCTTCAACTTTATTTGTCCAGTCAAGATATTCTTGAGGATCTAAGCTTCCCGAATAATCTGGAATTTCGACTCGTAGGCCGCCATCCCACTTTGGTTCTCGATTTTGTGGACGTTCATAGCGAGGCGGTCCATCATCATTATTTTGTGGATTTTGGTGATTATTTTGATGGTTGGTGGGAGCAAGGCGTTCAATTAGAGTAGTGATGAGTTGCATGGTTTCGGTATGGTTTTGTTGCATATGGTCAAGAACAGCGAATAGGTTGGGATCGGCCATGAGGATGGTGATGTTTTTAGTAGGTAGAAAGAGCAGGGGCTGTGGATGATGAGTCTGTTGATGGAGATTGCGCAAGCGAGAAGTCGTGATGTCGAACCTCGCTCTGATACCACTTGACGCAAAGCGGTCCCGATACGATTTTGCCCGTTAAGCTCACGTACCGGTTTAGTAGTAAAAGAGAGAAGATATAAGAAAAATGAGACACAAATAGAACAAACCAAATAAACTTTCTATTTCAAATTCGTTGCTCAACAGAGAGCTTTCCATACATATTTATAGGAAATAAAAAGAGAGGTGAATGCTATCCTCGGAAATGAAAGACAAGAAATAATATTAAATCTAAGTACCAAACTTCAACATCTGTTTTGACCATTTAATAAAACTTCTACAAGTCCCCAAGTAGTCAAATTATTTAAGCTGCCATTTATTTCTTAGAAGACCGCCACATAACTCTTAGTTATCTTCCATCATATTAAAGTCGTTTAATTGTTTTAGAAGACCGTTCCATGCATCATTTATCTGGTTCAGATTTCAAGTTGCACATACAACTCTTTGATCGGTATGGATCTATTGTGGCCATCGTTTACATCCGAATCTGAATCGGATATGTCTTCAACACGCACCGTGTCACTTTTGTGGACTGAATTTTAGATTGGGGTAAACAGTTCTCAGCAGTGAGACTATATTGTTTTTTATAATTTTTTCATTGTTCTGTTATCAGCTGGTGTGGGATAGAAATTTGTAAGTTGGGATAAAGTAACTTAGTGTAAAACTTGTAAGTTGGGGTAAAGTGAGTCTTATTTGTAAGTTGTAAACTTTTTTGAGATAAAAATTATGGTTCCAAGATGAACTAAGCTAAGCCATTGCACATGCATATAGACAACACTCCAATGAGCATCCTAGAACAAAAATTTTCATTTTTGGAATTTTCTATGATTTATAGTGAATTTTTGAAATTTATTTAAAAATATATATATATATATATATATATATATATATATATATATATTTAGTGTAGGCTATTTATTAAATGGCCGACAATAATGCCTTACTTTTAGTGCCGGCTATTTACAAAGTATTAGTATCAGCCCGATTAGTGCCGGATTGTGTATGCTCCATCTTGTAAGCTTAGAAATTTCAGTTCTATCAGTCTTCCTAACCTTGGCATGGGGTCTTCTTTCAAACCAGAATTGGTTAGAGTGAGCTTTCTAAGATTTTGTGGAAACTCAACATTATCTATGAAAAGTTTCCTACATTTCCATTTTCCCTCTAATTGAATGGACTTCACTGTCTCGAGGTTTGGAAATGCTCTTGTATCAATAAACTCTGAGGGTAAAGTATCACCTATAATTGCCATCGAGAGGAGATTAACCATGTTACTCAACATGTTCGAAATAGATTTTCAATATGGATTAGAGTTCCCGTTTGGATTGTCCTTATTTGAAAGTGCTAACTTTCTAAGGTTGGTCAGGAACTGCAGAGAGTCTTCTTTCCAAGAATCAGGAACCACAACTGTTTTCAGGATTTGTAGGTCATTTATCTCTGCCGTGGAGGGTGGGCCTTTAATCTAGGGGCTAGGTTTAACATATACATGACGAAGTGTTTTGATGTTCTACAAAGATTCAGGTAAGGTTTCTATGCATGCATGTATCTCTAGCATCCAAGGTTTGAAGATTTTTCATGTCCCCTATATCTTTAGGGAGTTCAGATATGTTACTACCCCTCAAGCCCAAATATCTTAGATAAGTCATGTTCGGTAAATCTGTTTCAGGGACAGTGGATTCCCTCAATTCCAACACTCACAGGAATACAACACTTCCAAGTACATTCCTACCAAAACCAAAGGCTAGAAAGGAATGTATATGATTATTTTTGACCTTTTTGTAATGATTATTGCTATTACTATGGATTGCTAAACGCAACATGGATTCCATTTTCTCCTTATCTGGATTGGTCACCAAAAACCCATCTTTTTGGGCTTGTTTGATGGCAAATTCATGAATAGAACGATGTAGTCGGCAATATTTGATTGTGCCTAAGAATGATCTCTTGAAAACACAAATTAACCAACGACCTGCATGAAATAAGAAAATCAATCAACATAAAATGCATATTTGTAAAAGAAAACAATTTCTAAATGCACACCAGGACCTTTTTATCTATAAGAAAATAAAGAGTCAAATCGCAGAATATAAAACTGCTTTGTTATTGGGGGAGTGTTGTATGCCGCTCAAGTAGATGGAGTTTTACCGCTAGCTAATTGAAAACAAGCAATTCACCATCATTAGTTTCTCATTTTTCTTGAGGTCGTAGAGCCATCTTAATTCTCAGGTTACTTATAACAAAAAAACTGCTTTTATTGATTTTTCCTTCTATGACACTAACTACTTGAACAGCGTACAGCAATGCCCCAAGGACAAAGCAATTTTATATTAATTTCTGCAACTTTACCTCTTTATTTTCTTATACATAAAGAGGTCCTCATAGGGGTGTTGACGCCATTTTATCTGTTTACCCGACTCGTATCATATTCAACAAGACGCATTATTTATAAATGAATGACAATTATTGGGTATTAATTTGGAAAACTATCAATCGATCTTTTTGATTTTACCGGAATCGGTTGGGGCTGAGACGAGTTACTGCCTAGTTACTTGGACCAGCTTGACTCGACCAGTTTAACCGAGTTAGCACCAAGTCTTTTCGTAGGTTTTAGATTTGAGACAAAATGTCACATGTATTTTGGAGAAGAAGAGGTGCACTGTTTGGGAAAGGAGATGGTTTATCTAAATTTTGCATAGACTCGTTTCATGATTCAACCTAGACCATGTTCTCCTTATATAAATTGAACATATTTAATTTGTAATTCTTTACATATGTTCACTTTTACTTTGCTTTGATTGAGTTGGTTTTCAATTGTTGTAAGAGAGTTTCTAATCCTATCACAGTGACTGGCGTTTTTGCGGTTCAGCCACACTACTAATCAAGCCTTTCCGTTAAGGCTTGACTTGAGAAGTACAGGTAGATCTATGATTAGCTCAAAGTCACAACCTTCACTTGACTAGGTCTCTCGGCTGATCCTATAGGGTGTCCCCATGTTAAGGAATGACAATGCGACATTCATTTGCAGACGCCGAGACTCCCATGTATACTTTTGTGGATCCGACTATTGGCTTCTTCGGTTAAGATTTCCCCCAATAGTCTAGTATTTTTATTCCCTCTTTTCCGATCCTGTTAATCTAATGTGACTAACTTCCCTGTGTGGCCATCACAGTGCCAGTCTATAATAACAAGCAAAATCGAGAGAGATTGAACATAAAGTACAAAAGATATCAAACCACAAAAAACTAAGCAATTATCAAACACAAAATATATATAAAAGCATCATGAGTAACAAGGTTTGTAGCCTAGCCCTAAGAAAAAATGTTTAGCCACGAAACGACATGTTTTCACTCTTCACAACTAAACTATACAAGAATAATACAAAGTAGATCTAAGATTATGTTGTGATTCAGTCCAGAGGATATATATATAGGAGTGAGGGGGCGTCTAGAGATAAGTTGGAGTCCAATGGATATGATCTGTATACAGCTGGAGCAGTTATTCACCAAGGGGCGTCTGCTGTTACAGACTGTATGAAGTGGTATGAAGTGGTACGGTCTGTAACCATACAGTGCTTCGCTGGATTTTGGCTATCTCCTGGTCCATAATGAACATCACCCTGCATCAGTTGATGCGGTCTGTAACAGAACTATAGAACTGATGTTGCGCTTTTCTAATCGACCCAATTCTTGCTCCATATGATGCAAAATAGCCCCAAAACATGGTTTCTGCATCAAAACATAAACTTGGACAATAGTAAGTGAATACAATAATAAATTAAACATTAAGGTGAGAAAACAAGGCAAAACCTAAGGCAAAATCCTACGTAATTTTGTCACAAATATGTCTTGATCAGTGATCAACCTTCTCACTTATACACTTGAGCCTTTGTTGCTTACCTTGTTTATCCTTGGGCCTTTAGTGATCATGACTTCCCATAGGATTATAAGGGCTCACCGGTTCTACCTTGTACTCCTTTCTCATTGGGTAAAGAAAGGCGTGCTATCTCGAAGGTCGCGGGCTCCGGAGACATAGGCGTTAGTGGCAAACTCCATAAATAATTCTCGTGTCAAGTATCTCTAAACTCTACTATTTCCTTTATTATATTTTAGTTTAGATTAAAGTTATTCGAGTTTTCGCCGAGAATAATGTTCGCACATAATATATGCTACAAAGTTTCAGTATAGCAAGCTATACCTTTTAAACCTTTGTTACACTCTGTCAAATCAGATAGCAAGTGTACTATCCTATCGATGAGTATGCTCAGGTATCGATCCACAGGGACGGAAGAAAATAACCGGACTTATCCTAAAATTACTTAAAATTCTAGAAGTGAGAGAAATTGATTTGGTTCAGTTCTAACAATTCTAATGATTTATGACAAGTTTAAAAAGCAATAAAAAGAATTAAAGTTGTTTTCAATTAATAAAAAGGCGTTTCCAGGGTTCAGATTTCATTTCTGTTCAGCCCCGAGGCATACGGCCCGTATGGCTTCCCATACGGCCCGTAGGGGACCCCGAGTTAATGCTGCAGCTACTGTTTTCTATGTTGATACTAATGTTTAGGGTTTCTATCGACCAGATCTAGATACCTAACCTCAACTTTCGCATTTTGGCCTAGTACCCGATTACCGGACTCAAATACTTCCCTCTTAGATGCGTTAAACCTCAACTTTCGCATTTTGGCCTAATTTATCTAAGTTACTTGTTGGTTTACTAAAAGTATCCAAGGACTTTCGCCTCAAGGAAAGTTTCACCTTTCGAGTACTCCTTGGTTTAACCCTACTTCATATACTTTATTCGGTTGGATTAAATGTCATAGACTTGGCTCCTAACACTTAGATGTGCGCATTCATCTAACGGGATGACTAATCGATTCAAGCAAGCACAAATAAAGCAATCAAAATACTACTCAACAAAGTAAAAACAAGCATTCAACACAAAATCCAAGTAGCATGCAAACAAAACCAAACTAGAAACTACATCTTAGCCCTAGAAACAAAGTAAATTAACTACTCATGTTCGTAAGATAACACAAATAACAGAAAATAAAAGAGTTCATGACAAAACAGTGGAAAATCTGAAGATCCGTTGCAAACTCGCGTTTTTCACTTCTCTTCTTCTTCTCCTCTCTTGTCTTTTGCTCCAAGAAAAGTTGTCCAAGTTCCAGTCGTGAATCTCTCTTTTTTTGGTGAGGAAATATCTCATTTAATGCCCTGGATCGCGTGTGCAGAGGCTTCCTTTTCGGCCTCCTTGATTTCAGCTGATTTCAGATCCTGCTGGATTTTTCCGATTTAGCACCCTACGGCCCGTAGGGGACCCCATACGGCCCGTAGGGCTGTGTTTTGTCTTGGAGACTATGTGCCTCTGTTGTGGAACCTTCTGCGTGGTTGGGCAAATCCTGTACGGCCCGTAGGGTATGTCATACAGGCCGTATGAAAAATTGTCAGATCCAGTTTTTCGCCCTTTTTCCTGCAAAATACCAAACAAAACATAGCAGTACCACATTTCTTCGAAATATAAGTAAAAAGTCCACATTTATAGGCTTTAAAACACAGGTTTAAGTATAAATTAGGGCTGTAAATTAGACATAATATGGAGACATCAAATTCCCCCAAGCTTGAACTTTGCTTGTCCTCAAGCAAAAATTCTAACTTAGGTGTGATTCTGGTTGTTGGACTTACCTAAATGCAAGTTAATCTACTAAGAGGAAAATTTGCATGGTCTTGCGTTCGTTAGAAACCTAATAGAGTCATTTTGGATAGTGATTTGGTTTCCTTTGGTCCATTTTGATTCACCCCACAATTCAATCAATCAAAACCCCATATTCAAGAATGTATTACTATTTGTAAGAACCAAGTAATCGAGCGCATCAATAGTTCATTTTCTACCAAGTTTATGCCCTCATTTGTAGTGATTTGTTTTTCTTTGATACCCCCCCAAGCTTGGAACAAGCTTAGGTCAGAAAGTCGCGGACTACATGTGTTGACATGTGCAAAGATTTTTTTTATTTTTATTTTTGGGAGACGAGCTCAAAGGCGCCCTTAATGGACTTATTGCCAGTACTCTTATTTTCTCCATCTTTTTCTCCTTTTTTTTTATATATATATTTTAATTTGTTTGCACATATCATGAATACACATATCCAATGATATTCTCTCATACCAATGGATATCCCAACCTTTCTATTGTTTTCAAATCTCATTTCTCTATATATATTTTTTTACAAGGCACAGTTCGGTTTCAAATGCTTTCTTGGTACAATTCAATTCTCAGTTCTACAAAGTCCCAAAACAAACTATCATATACAGTTCTTTCAACCAAATGTGTGGTTACTTCCAATTTCACAAATTCAACCATTTCTCAACCAAAATTTCCCAAATTGGTCCCTAATTCACGCAATTCACACAAATTATTTCTCAAAACATGCAACACAAAAACAAAAAGAACAAAACTACATGCAACTAAACAAATCAACTAATCACCCCCCCAAGCTTAGTCTGAGCATTGTCCTCAATGCTTCAAGACATGCAAGCAAGTAAACTAAGATAGAAAGATAAAAGCTGGGGTAGTGAAAACAAACCTGATCAGTAGTCATAGGAGGGGTCGAAGCGCCAGTCGCGAAACTGGTCCTCAATGTCACCAAGGCGCTGAGCATAATCAAACATGTGGCCACTGATCTCATCCAAGCGCTCGCCGTGAATGTCTGTCTGCTGCTGGATAGCTGTGATGTGACGGCCCTGCTCCAGCTGAGTATCCCTGATGTCCCTCATGATGGAGTAGATATCCCTAAGAGTAGGGTCAGCCAGGTGTGGGGGTGCAGACTGTGATGGTGGTGGCTGGGTAGAAGAGCTGGGTGCATCAGAGGGTGGTGGTGGAGGAGCTATGATCAACCAGGTGGATGGGTCATGTGGTGAAATGGAGGGGCCAAATGGTAACCTGCGTGAGGCACCATTCTCAAAGCGCCAATCATAGAGGTCCTGGTGACCCGCTGGGCCACGACAGATAGAGATGAAGAGGCCCTGGCGGTAGTTTTCAGCGTCCATAACGGTGGGACCAGTGCATGGCTCTCTGCCCGGTATTGCTCCCAATCCAAGCTTTCGCTTGATGAGTTCTACATAGGCCCCCATCTTGATCTTGCCACCGCTTTTCTTGTTGTCTCGCTGCTGGATCCAGTGCTGGACCATGAGAAGGGCCAGGTCCGGATACTCGGTGTCGATACGGAGCATATTGTCCATGAGCATGAGATCACATGTGTTGGCGCGGTTCAGAGTCTCGCCGCGCGCAAAGATGGTAGAAGCGAGGGCGCGCTGGATGACACGGAGGACGGGGTGAGGGATGAAGCGGGCACGGTATTCGGAACTGGATGATCTAGGGCAGCCGGTGATCATGCCCCAGAAGGTATCCCTATCCCACCCCTCACGGAAACTGAGAGTGTCAGTAGTGGGCTCTCTAACGAAACTGAACCACTCGCGAAGAGTAGGAAAATAGACTCGGTGAGTTCTATTGCACAGCCGGAATTTGATGAAGGGGACATCTTGATTGTCCCTCTTAAGCTCGAGAGAAGAGAGAAATTCCTTTGTGTCCATTGCGTAGGCTGGGAGGCGGAGGTTCCAAAAATCCATGCCAAATCCAATCCCAGCAGTGAGGAGGACGAAATCATCCTCCACTCCAAAACTGTGGAGTGTGTCCAGGTTGACCATTGCTGTGTTCTCAAACTTCTTCTTTTGGAGATTGATGAAGTTTTCGTACATCCGACGGGTTGGCATCTCAAAATACCGTTCCGCGAAGCGGTTGGATCGGTCGGTGTATTCCCCAGAGTATGTTTGATCAGAGCCAGAGTCATATGGCTCAGGGACTGGATGGGGTGGTGGTGTGCGGTCTTGGCGGCTCTTTCTGCGGTGTTCACTAGACATGGCTGTCAGGTACCTCTGGTACGGGTTGTAAGGGTGTGGGTACGGCCTGTAGGGTTGTGGTAGACTTGGTTGGTTTCGGCAGAGAGGTTCTACAGGGTGTAGGGTTTTGGGTACGGGCCGTAGGGTCGGGTGATTTTTGCTGAGAGATAGGTTGCGGCTGGTTTAGGGATGGTGGTTGCCGAGAGATCGAAGGAGAAAGGCGAAAAGCAAAGAAAATTCGAAAAATGAGTAAAATAAAGAAGGAGAAAGGTAAGGGTGCTTACCTTGGAGAGGAAGGAAGAAAGGCGGCCGGCGGTGGGAGTGTATGGTGGAAAAATGGCGAGAGAGAGACGGCGGCGGTCGGATCGGCAGGGAGAACGGCGCGCTTCCTTCGTGCAGAGGTGGAGATCGTTCGGCTACTGGCGGAGGCGAGCGGAGGAGAAGGTGGCGGCGGCTAGGGTTTGGTGGTACGGCTTCTCGTGCGGCCCGTAGGAGGAAGACGACAAGGTGGGGTTCAGTGGGTCAGGGGTTGTCGGGAGGCTGTCGGGTGGGGGGTATAAAAAGGTATGGGGGGTCAGATGAAGGGTCGCGAAGAGAGAGAGAGTCGCGTCCCTTCAGGTCCTGCACCGAATAGATGCCCTACGGCCCGTAGGGCTATGGGTACGGCCTGTACCAGTTCCCCAGATTAGGTTTTTCCTCCTATTTGATCTGATTTGAAAGACAACTTAAGATTGAAGAATCAGAATTAAACTAATACGAAACTAAACATGTAAAAACTGAAATTAAGATAAAAGAAATTACTAAACAAAACAAATTAAAAAGTGCTTGGGTTGCCTCCCAAGAAGCGCTTGTTTTAGGTCCTTAGCTAGACCACTTTGCAAATTAAGCTTCAATCGAAATGGGCTGGACCACCTTGATTTGAGTTTACCTGGAAAAATAATCAATCTAGAATTAAACAAAAGTACAAGTTCTCCCTCTTTGAACTGGCGAGGCGAAATGCGTTGGTCATGCAATCGCTTCGTCTTTTCTTTGTAAAACCTAGCATTCTTTGTAAAACCTAGGATTCTCACATGGACGGGGCTCACCCATTTGCTGTCAGAAATCGGGTAGATAATACCTGCTTCATAAAGTTTTAAAATTTCTTTCTTTACTACCTCTTTCAGATTTGGGTTGAGCCGTCTTTGTTGTTCAACTGAAGGCTTGTGGTCATCCTCTAGCAAGATCCTGTGTGTGCAAATGGTTGGATCGATCCCCTTCAAGTCCTTGATAGAATATCCAATCGCGCCTTTGTGGGTTCTCAACTTCTCCATGAGCTTGGCGGTTTGGTCAGGGGTCAATCCTGCATTTACAATAACAGGACATTTCTTTTCTGAATCAAGGAATTCGTACCTGAGAGTGGCTGGGAGAGGTTTTAATTCGGGAGTGATCTGCTCTGTCTGGCTGGTCGTACGGTCCGTATGATCTGGGTACGGGCCGTATGCTTCAGCTTCAGCCTGAGCCTTCGATTCCTTCTCAATCTCCAGCTTCTCTGTTTGAAATTCCTCTGGTCTACGGCCCGTATGATCTGGGTACGGCCCGTATGGATATCCTTCCAGACAGACAGGTGCTGTGTCTGCCGTGTAAATCGTCTCAAGCTCGCTTGTTTTATCCTGCAAATCAGATAAAAAATTGAAATGATACCTTAGCGAGTTGTTGACTTGCTTCAGAAAATTCTCTTCAACCAATTCATCAATCACATCGATCATATAACACGATTCGGGTTGAGCGGGGTACTTCATTGCTCGGTCGATTTGAAAGTGAACTTTCTCATCTCCGATGTTCAAGGTTAAAGTCCCATTTTTCACATCAATCAGCGCTCCCGCGGTTCTCAAAAATGGTCGTCCCAAAATGATAGGGACCTCCTTGTCTTCCTCCATTTCCATCACAACAAAATCACCGGGCACATAGAACTTACCGACTTGCACCGGTACATCTTCCACTATGCCAAGTGGTAGCCTCACCGAAGAATCCGCAAGTTGTAAGGTCATTCGTGTAGGTCTAAGTTCTCATACACCCAATCGTTCGAAGATAGTTCGCGGCATGAGACTCACGCTAGCCCCCAAATCACACAAAGCTCGTCGGATGGTAGCCTTGCCAATCGTGCATGGAATAGAGAACTTACCCGGATCTTCCAATTTCGGTGGAAGTTCACTCCTCAGTATAGCACTGCACTGTTCAGTCAATTTCACCGTCTCATGCCCCCCCAAGCTTCGTTTATTGGATAGGATGTCCTTGAGAAACTTAGCGTAGGTGGGCATTTGGGTCAATGCCTCGGTGAATGGAATTGTGATGTGCAATTGCTTCATAACTTCAATAAACTTGAAGAACTGTTCATTGAGTCGGGTTTCTGCTAATCTCTGTGGGAATGGAACTGGTGGCCGGTAGGGCGGTGGCTTCTCGGTCACCTTCTTTTTCTGCTTGTCAGCTTCATCTGGTATGGGTCGTACGGGTCTGGTACGGTCCGTATGGTCTGTTTCTTCATTCACAATTTCAATCGGATCAGGTACTGGCTGCTCAGAAATCTCAGGGGTTGTCTCTACGGGCCGTACTGGATTCATACGGGCCGTAGGTTCGGCTTCTAGCTCGACAGGCATGGTTGGACCTTGGTACTGTGTCCCACTTCGCAATGTCACTGCCTTAGCTTCTTCCCTGGGGTTAATCTCTGGTTGGCCTGGTAGCATTCCAGGTTGTGGTGGCGCAGTTTGGCTCCCATTTTGAGGTTTGTTTTGGGCGGCCAAACTAGCCAACTGAGCATTGATCGCTTGCATCTGTTCGAAGAGCATTTGATTCATCTTCCCTTGCTCATGCATAAAATTCTCCACAGCAGGGGTAACATAGGGTTTAGATGGTCCTGAGTATGGTGCACGGTTGTTCGAGTTATTGAATGCAGCATTGTTGTAGAAGTTGCGGTTGTTATTGTTGCTGCCAGAAGGGTTGTTATTGAAGTGTGGGGGGTTGCTTTGCTTCCACCTCCAGTTCTGTTGTTCAATCGGGTCCTTGGAATAGGTTCGGGTGAAAGGAGGTTTTGGGAAGTAAGATGGCTCATTGTTGAGAGAATTCACTTGCTCGGGCTCTTCATCTCTTTGCGCAAGCGGACAATTCTCATACTCGTGTCTATCATCCCCACACATAACACAAGGTTGTGGTTGCTGATTACCAAGTGCTTTGACACTCATCTTGTCAAAAGCCTTCTGCATGGCATCCATCTTGGCGGTGAGAGCGGTGATCTGATCGACCTCAATTCGGCCTCCTCCAGTTCCTCGAGTGCTCCCTCGACCGGACCATTGTTGGTTAGTTGCCATATTGTCAATTAAATTCATTGCCTCGGTAGCCTCTCGATCCATGAGAGCTCCACCTGCAACTGCATCAACAGAAGTACGAGTGGTATCAGTTAAACCAGAATAAAAAGACTGAACAAGTAACCATTCGGGAATACCATGATGTGGACAAGAGTATTGCAATTCCCTAAACCTTTCTCAGGCCTCATTCAGTGGTTCATCAAACCTTTGTCTGAAACTGGTCAGTTGGGTCCTAATCTCGGCAGTTCTTTTATGGGGGAAAAATCTGGTCAAAAACAGCTTGGACAGTTCCCTCCAAGTAGTAATTGAATCCCTTGGTAGTGACCCTAACCATTTCTTGGCTTTATCCCTAAGAGTGAAAGGAAATAAAGCAAGCCTAATGTAATCAGCTGTTGCGCCATTAATTTTAATGGTGGCACAACACTCAAGAAAAGTTTGAACATGGGCATGTGGATCCTCATGATCCATGCCATGGAATGTGTTTTGCTGGACGATGTTGACAACGCCCGGATTGAAGTTGGGCTGGTTGCCAGCAATCCTTGGCAGTCGGATTGCTCCTCTAACATCTTCAGCTCTCGGGACATTGAACTCTCGCAATGTCCTGGGAGCATAGTCTGCTCCTTCATCATCAGAGAACTGGTCCTGGACGGGAGGGTCCTGGATGGGTGGATCCTGAACGGGTGGATCAGTGATGGGTGGATTAACTCCGCCGTTATTCATTGTGTCCTGTTCTAGGTCTGTCTGGCCTCTGTTTTCCGATTTAGCACCCTACGGCCCGTAGGGGACCCCATACGGCCCGTAGGGCTGTGTTTTGTCTTGGAGACTATGTGCCTCTGTTGTGGAACCTTCTGCGTGGTTGGGCAAATCCTGTACGGCCCGTAGGGTATGTCATACAGGCCGTATGAAAAATTGTCAGATCCAGTTTTTCGCCCTTTTTCCTGCAAAATACCAAACAAAACATAGGAGTACCACATTTCTTCGAAATATAAGTAAAAAGTCCACATTTATAGGCTTTAAAACACAGGTTTAAGTATAAATTAGGGCTGTAAATTAGACATAATATGGAGACATCAAATAACTTATAGACACGCTAGTTAATTTAACTTAGATTAAAAATTAAAAAAGACCCTATTCACCCCCCTCTAAGTGCCTTTGGGATCAACAAGTGGTATCAGAGCAGGAAAATCAAATTAAGACATACTTAATTTGATTATTATTATTTGATCCTATAATGGCACAAAATATACCAAAATATGTTAGAGAACATCCAATGTTGACTCCTTCTACCAAAAACTTTAGCTATTGGAAAAAGTTAATGATCAACTACCTGAACTTAATTGATGTACGGGAAGTTGTAGATAAGGCTTTCATTCCAGTGTATAACATAACCACCAACATAATTACCACAGAGCCAAAACTTGCTAAAAAGGTAGATGACACTGCTATGAATGCTATTATGGGTGTTGTTCATCAATCAATATGAATTGTGTTTTCAAGCACAAAAAATGCAAAAGAAATGTGGAATGCCTTAGTTAATAAATTTGAGGGTAATGATCAAATAAAACGAACCAAACTTACAAGTTTAGTGACTCAGTTTGAAACCTTTAGTGTAGAGAATGATAAGTCTATAGAAGATACTTATAACAGGCTTTTACAAATTGAAAATTAGTTCATCGAACTTGGACAACCACTTTCTAATAATAAGATTGTATAAAAGTTTTTACGTGTTATGCTCAGGAAACCGGGATGAGAGTCAATGGGGAGTGCACTAGAAGTGATGTCGGGAGTACAAGTCTTCACACTAGAAGAACTGTTCGCTCACCTGTGAAGAAAAACTCCGACAAACCGAGGACCTTAAACCCAAGATACTTGAAACCTATACAACTTTAATTACTCATGTGGTTCAAAGTTGCAAGTGTTATTTTTGTACTTGCACAAACAAGTTATATAGTTGTCAAGTATTTTCTGTGTTTATACTTGCACAAAAAGCAAGTATTCAGATTAACAACTTTTTGATAACTACTAATGTGGTCTACCGCTAGTATTCAGACCAAATTTGGTTTTCTTTATACTTGTAAAAGTTGCCGTTCTTTAATGTGGTCTACCTTGCAGCTTTCAAATACTAATGTGATTAAGACGTTACTTCTTTTTATTTATTTTCTGAAGATGCTAAGTGATTTTTGTGTTTATACTTGCATAAGTTGATGTTCAGATTTGCAGCTGTAATTAGAAATCAATAGTTAATATTGGCACATGAGTTCTTAATACATAAAATTGGTGTTCAGACTCGTAGCTTCCTAACTACTATCAAACGTGATTTATATATAAGTGGAGTTCGGATGTTTGAACAAATAATGTCCAAAGTTCAGCTTTTGTTGACTGACTTGAGATATCTGTTATATATTAAGACATTACGTGACTTATTCTCATTAGAAAAAAACAACACGTTGCTTCTTAATAACAATCTATCGAAGTTAAAAAAAACGAATTGTATATATTCTAATAAATAACAACCTGTCAACGTAAATTCATTATTGCAATAAATGCGCCTACTTGGAGCTCCCAGCTACCTGGTTGGTTGTAATATTAATAAATAATAATTTAATGTTCACTTGACTTGACTTGCTAATACCATGTTTCACACCTAGATGCCGACTATTCATTGAGAAAACAAACATACGAAATATGAAATATTTAAATTATAGTTGACTTGGTACATGACTTGCTAATCCCAAGATAAACACCTAGATGAAGACTCCGTACTTTCAATAATTGTTTTGCAAAGCACATGATTAACACCCTATATAATTCAACTCGATCGAGTGATTTTTTATTATTTTTTTCGCATTGATGACGCCCGTAGGCCATAAAGATGATATTGTAGGGTTTTTATTTTACTCTGATTACACAAGAGAAAGTTGGAATTCTTTTCAAACTTAATGCTACGAATCTATTTTTTATTATTTCTTATGCTATAGATATAGATATAAGATCGGCTTGACTAGCAACACTAGTGGAAAAGCTGGAATCAGGATCGGCTATATGAAACAACTGATACTAATATCTATCTGGATCGGTTTTCTTAACAAAACTGATCCAAAAACTAATCAGATCGGGTTTTTTGGTCAACCGATCCTAATTTGTGAAATATTAGGATCGGTTGTTTATAAAAACCGATCCTTATACTATCAAGATCGATTATTTATAAACAACCGATCCTGATACTTAACTATCAGGATAGGATCGGTTTTTATAAACAACCGACACAAGTGGAAAATATGGAATCAGGATCGGTTATATACGCATATTAGTATCGGAATACAACCGATCCTGATGAAGGCGATACTGATACTACAATAATCTGGATCGGTTAAATAACCGATCCAAATAGAAACTATCAGGATCGGTTTTTTATAAAAAACCGATCCTGATACAATTTTTTTTTTTCAAAGTTGGTTCTGCAAAAAAAAAAAAAAAAATAGTATCAGGATCGGTTGTTTCAAAAAACATAGATCATAATTTATCTAAGCACAGAGATATATATATCAATTTACCCAAAAACATATATCATATCCATTTATTCACACAATCGGGCTTGCTTCCATTTGTCATTTCATTGAAGAAAAATTGCAATATTATTCTTTTAGGATTTATGGTACCCAAAGAATTGAAACCGGATTGATTTGATAAAACAGAATACCATCCCATGTAATTTCAATCCAACACTAAACTAGCCGAATTGATTTAAATGAAACCGAATTGATTTGAAATCGAATTGAATTGATTTGATAATTTGAAATTACTTAAACTAACAAAACTAATCTAGCAAATTTACCTAAACTGAGAGGCGAGAGGACTGAGAGGAGAGGGCCGAGCACCAAGAGCACCGAGCACCGAGCACCGAGCACCGAGCACCGAGCACCGAGCACCGAGCAAGTGAGTGAATTTATTGCGCCGAGCACACTTGCGTTGAGCACCGAGCACTCTTTTTATTGAGCCGATCGGACTGAGAGGAGATGGCAAGACGGAGGGAGAGGAGGAGACTTGTGGCTAGAGGAGACAAGGAGTTGAGAGAGTTGTAATTTTGAATAATGGAGAGACGCAAGGAGAGAAGGGATGAGCGCGAAAAAATAAAAACCTAAAATGGACTATCTGGATCGATTTTTTGAAACAACCGATCCTAATACTATTTTTTTTCAAAGATGGTTCTGCAAAAAAAAAAAAAAATAGTATCAGGATAGATTGTTTATAAACAACCAATCCTGATACTATTTTTTTTTTTTTTTGCAGAACCATCTTTGAAAAAAAAAATTGTATCAGGATCGGTTCTTATATAGGAACCGATCTAGATAGTATCTGGATCGGTTCTAAGCTAAGAACCGATCCTAATTATCAAGTATTAGGATCGGTTCTTAGCTTAGAACCGATCCAGATACTATCTGGATCGGTTCTTAGCTAGGAACCGATCCAATTAGTTCATGTGCTGTGTTTTCATTAGCTTTAGTATCGGTTTTATTGATAAAACCGATCTAGATAGGTATTAGTATCGGTTGGTTCATACAGCCGATCCAAATAGGCCGATCCTGATTTCAGTTTTTCCACTAGTGCGATCCTGATACTTAACTATCAGGATCAGTTGTTTATAAAAATTAACTACTTGGATTGGTTGTTTATAAAAACCGATCCTGATTCTTTTTAGGATCGGTTTTTTCGAATTAACCGATCCTAATAACTCCCTATATAACTTATCTAGGATTCTTATTTTCATTCCGCGCCTTTCATTTTCAACTTAGCGAAAATCAAATGCACCTCTCAACTCCTCCGTCTCTCTCTTTGTCTCAGACTCTCCCTCTTCTAGGGTTCTTATTTTCATTTCGCGCCTCTCATTTTCAACTTAGCAAAAATCAAACCCACCTCTCAACTCCTCCGTCTCTCTCTCTCTGTCTCCGGCGCCTCTCAACTTAGCGACCTCTGTCTCTCTCCTCTCAATTTTTTTTTTTTTCATTTGAGCAAGGCTTTGTGAGATTATTCCATCGGTGGTGAAGAGGTACACTTTGAGGTATGCTAGCTAGGTTTTCCTTGTCTTTCAATTTAAATAATACATGTATCAAAGATGCACAAGAAAGCAATTAATGATATAAATATGTATTCAGCTTTTGAAGTTTGCACTGGTGGAGACGATAAAAGAGGGAGTACTGTCAAGTGATACTGGACAACTGATAAAGTCGGGCTCGGAGAGGGGTTCATAATGTTCATTCAATTCAAGGGAACCAAGACCTGCTGCGAATTCGGAGAATTTTTTTTTTCTCGTATCATTTTTGCTCTAAGTAAATACTTCTTTCAATTTTATTTTGTGTTCAGATTTTGAAGTTTGCTCTCATATTATTTTATGTTCTTAATTGGTTTTGAGCTCCAATAAATCAATGGTAAATAAAAAAAATATTTTATGCTGGCCAGCAAATATATATGGAAGCTGGCCAAATAAAAAAAATATTTTTTTTAGATCCAATATAATATCAGGATCGGTTGTTTGCAATAACTGATCTAGATAGTAACTATCAGGATCGGTTGTTTAATATAACCGATCCACTATCAGGATCGGTTATATTAAACAACCGATCTTGATAGTTTCTATTTGGATCGGTTATTTAACCGATCCAGATTATTGTAGTATCAGTATCACCTTTATCAGGATCGGTTGTTTAATATAACCGATCCTGATAGTAACTATCAGGGTCGGTTGTTTCAAACAACCGATCCACTATCAGGATCGGTTATATTAAACAACTGATCTTGATAGTTTCTATTTGGATCGGTTATTTAACCGATCCAGATTATTGTAGTATCAGTATCACCTTTATCAGGATCGGTTGTAATCCGATACTAATATGCGTGTATAAATGATCCTGATTTCATATTTTCCACCAAGTATGAGTAGAATCCACTGCCGTGTGATTTGAGCGTCTTTCAACAAAAATTATTGAGGAGGAATATAAGACTGTTTCATTATTATTCAAAATAAGAAACAAGTCGTCAGAAGAATTGATCAAGCATCCAAAAGAAATTTATCTGCCTATCGGAACTTATCAAGCATCCAAAAATTTGCTTAAATTAAATTTATAATAAAAGTAGAAGATTGATCTTCATGAAATAAATTAAGTTTCTTGAAATTCATTAGTGAATCTAAGGATTTCTACGAACGTAAATTTATATTATAATATTAACAAAGAAATATATGATAATAAATTAAAGTTTTATTTAAAAATTTACTTTTAGCTAAATATAAACTAAATATAATCTACTTACTTTTAAATAAATTATTTATTCTACCTATCTGACAATAAACTAAATATAAAATTTAAATACCATAATATTTTCAGAACTTGATTTTGAGCCTTCTGGCAAGGAAGATGCGGCTTGGGGTTATTGGGGTATATGAAGGTTTCCTTTTTAATTGATGTGAAGAAATCGGAGAGAGAGAGAGAGTACGGACAGATGGGGTAAATTTAATAATAGGAGCAGTTTATTTTATTTTATTTTTCACAGGGAAGAGGCGCTCTATTATCTTCAGTACTAAACATATAATAAATTGTGGGTGGTTGAAAACAATATGTTAAATCATACCTTGTGTTTTGGGTACATATAAATATACAAACTATTTTAATTAGTGATGTAAATCGGACCACAGTAATTTCTATTCAAGGTGGTCATTTTGATTTACTTGTTATTGTTAACTTAATCTATTTAAATCATGGAAATTAAGAAAAAAATATATAAATGTTTATGTCGTATTTTTATTTTAGTATTTCAATTACGTGATATTATATTTATCATATAATTATTTAATTAGATTCTAACTCAAATTACATGGTGTTATACATTACTAGTGGAATTTGTTAGAGTTGCTACCCTTTGGGTAATTTGGCTGACAAGCAACAAAGTTTGCTTTAACAATTCATATATCACTTCTCTTGCACGTATAGGAACTGCTATTATTGCTCTTACCTCTTATCGATGTAAAGTTAAACATAATGATACTTTCTTTAAATTAATCTTAATTCTACCTATGGATGTTTCCTTTTTGACTCAGGTAGATAGCTCGCTCTACCTGTCAGCTACAAGTACCCTGGAAAGGAGAAGCTACCAGCTGACTCCAGAGGGAGAGCCAGAACTTGGAGAAGGATCTGATTTGCCTTACTATTTCAGGGACTTAGAAGATATTGCAGTACTTGATGGCACTATCATACCAATCTCCTCTGATTCTGACTCTCCAGGTTCTGCATCGGATACTTCTGCTTCTGATAATTGGGATTGTCCTAATTGTAATAAGTGATGATGTACTTTGTTCTGTTATGCTGTATTTTGTCTTGATCCTCTATTAGTTAGGTTATGCTATTTTCTTACTATTTATTGTTGAGGTACTATTAGATGTGTTTCTTATCTCACCATTTTGCTATTTCTATTACTTTCAGGGTTATATATGTAAGTTTACCTTTTAATATGAAAACCCTTTCTCTGTGTCTAGAGATGGAACGACAAAAATTTATCTATAAAATTTGGTATTTTCGGTGGCTCTCTGCCTCTTCCGACCTCCTCTCAAATCCATCAAAATTAGTCAGATCCTTTAACAGACTGGTATAAGAGCTCGGTTGCTGCCACTCCGCCGCCACCACGGTGTGGTTTTCAGGGTCAAGAGCTCCACCGCCGCCACTCCGCTGCTGCCGCCACTTTGCTGCCGTCTGTCAAATTCGCGGTTTTTTAGGGCTGAGATCTCAACTGCGTTTATCTCTGGTGGATCGTGCCAACGCCAAACCAGGTTTCGCGTTTTCTTCTCTAATAGTCAGCAGATCTGATTAGGTTTGAAAATTGTGGCCGTAACCCGTTAAGATGAGTGCAAATTGGTCTAAGTTTGATATTGAGAAGTTCGATGGTACATCCAGTTTTGCACTTTGGAAAATACGAATGAAAGCTATTTTGACAAATATGGGTGTAAAGGCAGCTTTAACCGGTCGACCTAAAGAATTAGAGGGTGCTGATAATGATAGGAAGTGGGAGGTAATGGAAGATAAAGCCTTGTCAACCATTCAGTTGTGTCTTAGTGACTGCACACTTCAGGAAATCCTTACCGAAACCAAAGCAGCTAACGCTTGGGCAAAGCTTGAGAAAACCTATATGCAAAAGACAGTCACGAATCGTTTGCGTTTGAAACATAGGTTTCATTCTTTGAGAATGACTGAAGCTACTCCCCTTAAATCTCATATTTCTGAATACACTGCTTTGTTGAATGACATGGAAATGATTGGTATAAAAATTGATGACGAGGATAAGGCCATGGTTTTGTTGTGTTCGTTTCCCAATTCTTATAAAGTTTTCAAGGAAACTATTCTCCACAGTAGGGATTCTCTCACTTTTGATGATGTGAAAAACAATCTCTTAATTAAGTCCGACATCGATTTGGACTCTACCAAGGCAGGAAGTAGTCATCAGGATGTTGGGTTATTTGTTGAGAGAGGTAGACAAAAGGAAAAGAGTCATCACATTAACAAAAGTCGTTCAAGGTCCAAACATAGAAACCTGACATGCAATTACTGTAAGAAAATGGGACACATAAAGGCTGACTGTTTCAAGCTGAAAAATAAACAGCAGGCAAGCCAAAAAGGTGTTTCCACTGAAGAGGCTAATGTAGCCGAATCTGAGTTAGAAGGAGATTTGTTAATTGTGTCAAACAGAAATGATAAGTTTGAGACACATTCGGAAACACAAAAATTTTACATTTTTCTGATTTTGTTTTACTATTTATTATGCCACTTTGAAAATCGTTGATCCAACGGTGTCTTAACAAAACAGTAAAACCAGAAGTCACCATTGGATCAGTTATTTTCAAAGTGGCTTAATAAATAGTAAAACAAAATCAGAAAAATGTAAAATTTTGTCATCAAGCACATTTTAATATAGAGATCACATCCAACGGTTTGGACTTTGAAAATTGAAAAAACAACTTGGTTGCACGGAGCCTCAGGAACAATCAATTTGATATTAGCCAACCTCTATAGACACACACACACACACGGGGGCTAGACCCTAATAAAAGCACAATTAAAAAAATATATTCACATAAATTACCAACAGTTCAATTTTAATTAGTAACAGATAACATAGCTAAAATAATCAAGATAACTGCCAAATGCCAACGCATTAAAACAGATGGTGTAAGTGACATTTGCCGTCGATCAAACAACGTAGGAGATGGCATTAAATTCTAAATGGCATCAAATATAATATCAAACACCGTATCTATGATCGCCATCGGTTCATTACCAAAGTACATCCGATGGTGTTTCTACACTAACGACCGGAAAACTGTAACTCCCATCGGCCCCCAATTTTTCAACCGATGGCGTTGGAGCTGAACGTCATCGGTTTCAGCCGATGGCATATGTATGCACATTTCCTATCGGGACGATAAGTATCGGTTCGGAACCTAAGGCGGGACGTGATTTCCACTGATGTTTTTCTCTAGTAGTGTTGTAATCTTACCATACATTTTATAAGATCAATAACTCATGTTTAGTACATAATATATATCAATTCTTTACCTTTTAAAATTCGTATATAATTCACTCTTAAAATGTATAATATTTCACCGTTTCTCTTGTGGAAAAAATCTAGGCAACATACTGGCCGAGAGATACGCGATCTTTTCAGAATTAATTTGAAAGATATGCGAAGATGATGAATATTGGATGGAAATAGCTATATCATCCCTGGAAAATAAATCCTCGCCATATATACATCGCTATCATTGTTAGTTTTTGAATGTGATATTATTAATTGTGTAGCATTTGATAAGTAGGTATTCTTTGAATGATAATGTGGACCACTAATTAAATGATAAATAGACGTCTAACAATTGCATACAATGTATCAATTCCTCTCTTTTGCTGTCTCTTTTGTAATGTGCAGCAGTGTAAGAGGATATTATTAGCCAGTGAAGATGACTATCCTAGACAAATATCGTCTCATTATATAGGCACTATGGGCAACTATTACTTAGCTAATTTAATTTTTGGTGTCAAGCAAGGAATAGTATTTTTTATTTTAAATTACAATTATTTCTTCCAATGACTTTAGAAATAGAGCTTGGCAGCGATGGTCTTCTAAAAACGACGACTGGGTTTTAGAATAAATTAACCCTGGGACCAGGAAGACTAGAGTTGGGTAGGCTAGGATAATAGGATTGATTGATTCACTTTTGTACTGTTTGATGACTGATGCGTTTGTACCCAGTCAAGTACTAATTTATTACTAATATCTTATAGAAAAATTAAATGGGAACAGAAATATAAAATAATTTGTATGGGTCAGAAATGAAATTGTGAGTACGAGATAAAAACACAGAGGGTGCAAGTATTGTTTAAATGCTAAATATCTACAAGTGGATAAGATTGAACAGTCTGGGCGTTTGGAGTCTATCATCTCCTTCATAGTTCATATGAATGAATAAATTGATTGGTTTTCCTTTTCATAGTTCCATGGAAAAGAGAGAACAATTTGCTTTGGTATGTTCACGATGGCTTGTTTTTGTTAAATTTTTACGTTCCTTTCGGGAAAAATGGAATTTTTTACTTTCTTAAATTTGAAAAAATGGTACCAATTTTGAAATGGCCATGCTTTAGAAAAAGAGTAACTAAAAAAGATAAGTCTATCATATATATATTCAACTTTTATGATAGTAAGATTATAGGTGTATTCTCTAATAATATAAATATGTTGTGTAATAAATTTCAGTCATTTTAGACATTAATTAGTCATAAAAAAAATTGTTCAAATTTGCCCTAATTTGATACATGTCATGAAGAATGCATCCAATAGTTTTACAATTTAGTTTGAATTAGGGATGCAAACGGATCGGATACTGATCGGATAGTGGTAAAACCATATCCAAATCCGCTTTTTTTTTCCGGATATAATTCTCTTAAAATGTATAATATTTCACTGTTTCTCTTGTGGAAAAAATCTAGGCAACAAACTGGTCGAGAGATACGCGATCTTTTCAGAATTAATTTGAAAGATATACAAAAATTTTGGTTGATATAAATGCTTGTAAACTAGATCCAGTAGGCATAATGAATTTGTTGATGATGTAAGACAAAGTGGTAATGAATAGCCCAATTTGATAATAAACAAAATTAACTAGAAAATGCCATTAATTTGCAGATTCGGCAAATCACGCACTCAACAAGCAGCACTCGCTCTCCTAGGTATTGATGGATGCAATTTTCAAATAAAACCATGAAATGAATATAAAAAAACGATGTTTATTTCAATGAAAAATAAGATATTAAATGTTTTGTTGGATAAATTAGAATATTTAAAAGTAATGATGGACACATTGAAAAACTTTTTCTTCTCTAGTTATATGGACGGATCTTATTGCAAAAACTTCAGATAGATCCGGGAAATTTAATTACAAATATCAACGTTTCTGAAAAAATTGTGACTTTTCAAGGATGGGTTAGATAAGTTCGGCAAGTATGCGGTCATGATCGATCTTGACTGTCCATCTCAGGTTTTTCGTTTTCAATTAAGAGCGTCGTTATCAAATGGGACCACTTTGGATGTGTTCATGCATGTATGATTAGAAGAAGATTTTTTTCTTTTAAAAAATTCCTATGGAGCATTCATACATGGCTGGTATACAGAAATCATGTATAATTGTTGGAGGTCATTTATACACAGTTAAGTTAACCAAAACCGTGTACAATTGTTTCCAATCGTATACGGTGCTTAATAAACAACTATATATGAATATTGGAGCACATTTATACACAGTTATATTTTAATTAATTGTGTATGAATGTTGGAGCTTATTTTTATCACAGATTTAATGGAAATTTTTCTCATCCGTGTATGATGTACCGTGTATGATTAACGTTTTTGTAGTAGTGTTTGAACTCATTGCAAAGTAACATGAGCAACTGATTTGATCATTTGGAACTAAGACTACGAGTCCTTACATGATTAAAGAGTCTAGCTAGTATAACATGCATCATTGTCATTTCAGTCTATATAACACCAGTGTCATTTTAGCATAATAATAGCATTATCTAGAACAAGTTCTGAAAATAATATAATTATTCTCATTTAGACGCAATAGATCCTTTTTTTTTGTTCTTATATTGTTTAGTGAGTGTTATTTTACTAACCTAACTGCGTATGTTAATTTCGATTGTTAAAAAAATAATGAAAGCATAATGATATTATTATTTAGGTTAGTATGTGAAAATAGTGCAAGAAAAAAGTTGAATGAAATAATTTGAAGAAATTGATAATTTTGTACTATATTCTGAATAAACAAATATCGTTTGGATTGAAATTTCGAAAGAGTTCTGACATCAACAGAGCAAATCCAATTTTCATAGAAGGGGGAATTTCACGTATACCGCTCAAAAACTTGAAAATTACTTATTTCTCCTTCTAAACTTTAAAAACTCATTAATTTACCTATTTTATTGTCTTTTATATTAAATCGCATTCCAAATTTATAAAATATTCATTTGATCATTTATTAAAAGCATAAAATGTTAATCAGACTCAAATTTGAATGTAAAGGGTTCCTCTATTATCCAAACTGCTTTAAGATATGTGTGTTAGATCAGCACAAATCTCAAAACGAACACTCACGGAAATTGAAGCAACACGCATAGATCTTAAGGCGATGCGTGTGAATCATAATTGCTTTATGATCTGTGTGTGGTAGATCAGCACGAATCTTGAAGCGAACAAGCACGGATATTGAATTGACACGGACAGATATTGAATCGACGCATACATATCTTAATGATATGTACGCGAATCATACAGTAGAGGAACCCTTTAGATTCACATTTGAATTCGATGAACGTTTTATGCTTTTAATAAAGGGTAAAGTGGGTATGATAAATTTAGAATGAGTTTTAATATAAAAGACAATAAAATGAGTAAATTTGTGAGTTTCTGATGTTTAGAGAAGGAAATACGTAATTTGAAAATTTAGAGGAGAGAATACATACTTTTGAAGTTTTTGAGGGATATACGTGAAAATTTCCCCTTTATAGAAATAGCAGTTTAGCACTGTTTAGATTAGTGCTAGTCTGAAGAATATATTTTTTTAGATAAATTTGTAATCAAAACATTCAATTTTAAATATCCACAAGTATTTTCTATTATATTTCAAACATATGATCTTACACATTACCGGTAACAGTGTTCTTAGATTTTTTGGAGAATTTTTTACCCATACAAATTATTAAAAAAACTAATAGAAAAAAATAGAAAAAATAGTACCTACCCAAACTTTTCCTTGATTATGCTGCAGCGTGCGGCGAAAAAAAAAAATCTGAGTAAGAATTAGGTGCACCGTACCAAATATAATTTGAGGCAAAAATACTTGGGCCTTAAAAAAATCTGCCCAAGCAAAACTCGACGCGTCAGAACATGTTGTCCCCTTGTTCTTTTATCAAATAATTCAATACAAATTTTAGATTTTTAGGCCACAGAAGATCTCGGAAAACTTAAAAAGATGAAAAAAAAAAGTTTGGATGGATATCAATTTTTTCCGGTCAAAAATTTGGACCGAATAAAATGCCTCCAATCTTTTTATAAATCTAACAAGTAGGGTATTATTTTTATTTTTTCTCTATCATTTTTTATTAATTTTTATGAATAATTTTTTTTTTATTTGTTTCATCTTCATCATTTTATACTGAAAATTCTAGCAAGACATGTGCAAATCAACTTCTAAGTCAACTCCCTCGATCCCCGTCTCTCCTTTCCCAAGTCTAAATTGTTATGTCTCTGTATAGAATAATACTTCTAACTTGGGTTACTTTTTCCTACAATAAATGCTTAATAGCAAAACTCCAATCAAGGTAAAACGCAAAATGTCTTATGTTGTGCTTAGCTGAATTACTGAAATCGACTGTCAAGTTTGAATTTCGAGTGTAACTGTCTTTTCATCATAGAATTAATTTTTCTTGGACCATGTACTATTCAACATGTTTCATCTCTCAGACATGAGTAGGGGCGGAATAGAAAACCTCGATAGGGGGCTAAAAATTAAAATGCACAAATTATGGTTAGTGGAAATTGAACCCAAGCTCTCCCCAATAATACATAAGTTCTTACTACTAGATTACAAGTGAACATGCGATTATTTTTTAGAGGGGTTGGATTATATAAAATGTTCCAAAAAAAAATTTAATTAAATCTTAGTGTATATATAATTAATATTTTAAAATTATAGGGGTGGCTTAGCAACCTTTTGATTGGCTTTAGATCCGCCCCTGAACATGAGGTATGTTAACTTTTGTTTGCATTTGTTTCAACATTGAATAAAACAAATAGGGGGAATTTCATGTATATATACCAGTAAAATCTTCAAAATTATTTATTTATTGTGTTTTTATAATATCATATTTATTCTTCTAATTAAAAAATCACAAATTTACTCATTTTATTATTTTTTTATTAAAACACATTTTAAATAATTTTTTTTATAATTTTACCCTTTATTAAGAACTTAAAAAAAATGTAGCATGTTCAGGAAAATGTCAATTTAATAAATCTTTTTAAATGATATATCGTATCTTCTATATATTTACGTCTCCTTGACATCTCCTCTTCTTATATCAAAATCAAATAATAATTATCTCTGACCAAATCAACATTAATTGGTAGGTATCTCTGGTAATGTCTCTCTCTCTCTCTCTCTCTTTTTTTGAAAATGACTTGGTAGAGGCTACCAAGCTTCTCTCTCTCTCTCTTTCTATGGTTTGTTTTACGAGCATACAGCAGAGCAGGGAAAGTTGTATTTCAACGGCTCTTTAGTCTAAATTTAATTTGTAATGTATATTGTAAACGATATGAGAAAGTAATCAATAAAATAAGCTTTTTACTTAATTCAATCACTGTTTGTAATAGGCACAAGACGAGCTTTGTAAAATGATAAATAAATCTTACTATTTAAGTACCACGTGATTTACATAGCATCTCAATTTGTTAAAAATCTGAAAACATCAAATACACCTAAAACTTTTATTTCACTCTCGATGTAATCCAAATTTAAAGAAACACGACATCGGTCTACTCATCCCTAATATCTTGATAATTTAAACATTTACACACTCACACCAGAAAACAACATACATCAAAACAGACACACATAGATCAAATAACACACAAAGAGAGAGAGAGAGAGAGAGAGACTCAAATAAGCATTTCATGTATCTACGATAGCTGTATAGTAGCATGCTCTAACTCAGGAAGGTCATTGAGTTTGTCGCATTGAACAACATGTAGTGTTCTAAGCTCTGACATAGCCCTTCCTCCCACCACCCATTTCTCCAAGTTTTTCAATTTCGAAAGTTCTAAGGATTGTAGCTGCGGAAATCCCTCTGCTTCCACCACCCATTCCTCCAAGTTTTCTAATTTCAAAAGTTCTAAGGATTGTAGCTGCGGAAATGCCTTTGCTGAGCATGCCATTTGCTTCCCTGTGTATGCTCCATCTTGTAAGCTTAGAAATTTCAGGGTTTTAATCATCTCTAGCCTCCGCATGGGATCTTCCTTCAAACTGGATTTCTTCAGGGTAAGCTTGGTTAGATTTGGTGGGAACTCTACATGATCTATGAAAAGTTTCCTGCAACTCCACATTCCCTCTAACCGAATTGATTTCACAGTCTGAAGATTTTTAAAGGCCCTTGTATCGACAAACTCTGATGGCACAGAGTCGCCTTTTATTGTCAATGATAGGAGATTAACAGACTGGCTAAGTAGATCAGAAATGGATTTCCAGTCCAGACCATGCAGATTTGAAAGGGACAACTTCCTAAGGCTGATCAGGAATTTTGGACATTTATCGGTCCATGATCCGGGAATCACAACTGTTTTCAATGTTTGTAGGTCAGTTATGTTGGCTGTTGGGGGCGGGCCCTTAATTTCGGGGCTAGCTATGGTATATACATGGCGAAGTGCTGAGATATTCCATAGGGAATCAGGTAGGGTTTTTATGTTTGTATTTCTAACATCCAGTGTTTGAAGATTCTGCATGACCTCTATATTTTCTGGGAGTGTATCTATGCTAGTATATCTCAAGCCGAGATAACGTAAAAAGGTCATCTCTAGTATTGTTGCATATGGTACTGTGGACCCAAATAATTCCAACACTCTGATAAATGTAGCATTTCTAAGAATGTTTTGATTAAAATTTAATGCTATAAAGGAATGGATATGATTAATATCAAGTTCTCCATAATCACATTCGTTATCACTGTGGATTGCTACACGAAACAGGGATTCAATCGTTGTTTTATCTGGGTTAGCAACCAAAAACCCCTCCTTGTTTGATTTATCAATGGCAAACTTATGGATAACAGGATTTACACAACAATACTTGATTGAACCAAAGAAGGATCTCTTCGAAACCTCAACCAAGGACCTACAAGCAACAACAAAAAATTTCAACATTAACCCAAGGACCCATTAGTATGTTTCCAAAAATATTGATTTTCACCATATATGGGTGAAGCAAGACAGGATCAGAGATTTAATATAACAATATAATTTACATGAATCTATTATAACCTAGGGGCTGATTTGTATGTCATTTAAGTATTCAACTCTTCATATAAAATTTTACTAATTCTTTACATAAACACCCAAACTTAGATTGGATTGGAAAATTTTACTAATCCTTCATATAAAATTTACATTTTCCTTAAATTTGGATTGGATTGGAAAATATGACTCTATATTAAATCTTACGTCAGTCACACCAAGCTCCACAACCTACTAAATCAGAAACTAAGTAAATATATAATTTAAAGTTCCATAGAGATACTGAAATGCATGATTTGAAAAACCATTTAAAGTACCTTTTCACAAGCTGCTCAAGGTACTCGTATGCTGTCTCCTCTACATTCTCCTCTTTTCCCTCTGTTGAAATAAATCCTTCAGCGATCCATATATTAATTAGAGATCTTGAGGGGATCTTATAGCCTTGGGGATAACATGCTAAATAGAGAAAACACGGTTTGAGGAAGTATGGTAAATCCTCGTAGCAGTAGTTCATAATATTCAACAATATCATGTCACCATTTTTGAATGCATCCAATTCATCTTTCACTTTCTTCCACAACTCATCTTTCACTTTCTTCCATATATCGTTGATTTTTTCTTTAAGTGAAAGTAGACTGCCTACTAAAACCAAGGCTAGAGGTAATCCTTGACATGCCTTACAAATCAATTGAGGGAGATTATCCAGCTCTTTAGACAACTCCAGCAAAAAGGTTTTCTTTTTCGAGTTTTCACTCTTCTCAGTCAGAACAGGAAACGCCTTCAAGAGGAAGAGTTGTACACTCTCTCGATCATTCAACCTTGTGTTTATTTGATCTTCTAACAGGACAGATTTGTGATCAATTTTTTCTAACTCTTCAAAATTTTCCCCGTAAACCTTCTCAAGATCAATATCTTTCTCCGCTTGGTTTGCCTTCAACCCGTAACAACAATTCACAATACCAGCAATTAAATTCAAGATGTCTCCCCACTCCCTTATCAGTTCATCAATGGCCTTATGCGTGTCATTATTCACATAATTTGCATGAATCTCACTCATGTATTTCCCAACTTTGCGCACTGTTATTCTCAGTCCCTTAATTAAGGCCTGTTTCTTATCCTCAGGCTGCTGCTCAAAATCACTCCATCTCATGTATCTTTGGACTTTGACCAACTCTTGTACAACAATATCCAGCTGGTTATCCAAGTAATGAGGGATGTTTGTTGATAAAAAATCTTTCAAGGGTAGTTCTGATAGCCTCTCAATTATAAAAGGTAAAGCATCCATCTAAAGAAAAATAAAAAGGCAGATAATACATGAGTGCAAATTCAGAAAAAAACATCAATTTAATGACCGAAATTGTCAAATTACTAGTATGAAACACTCAGCGACTCAGAGATCTAAGATTATCCACAGAGAAACATAAATTAAAGAGTTAAAAATAAGACTAGTTTGCTTACGAGAAAAGATTGATTAATCGTTGAACTGTTTGGCTCAGCTGAACTTCATCTATCTCTCTCTCTCTCTCTCTTAGTGGGTGGAGAAGCAAAGCAAAGCAAGCTTATCACCGGATCCCATCTCTCTTAGTGGGGTGGAGAAGTAAAGCAAAGCAAGCTCAGCAGTATGTCCATGGCCATTACTCTGTAAAAGATATGTAGCGGGTAAAAGAACTTGGATTATGGCTTATATATGGTGGGTGCATTCGGCTTTAATACATGAAACAAATAAATGGAGGTAAGTCGTATGGACAAATTCGTCTGGTCTACTTGTCCGTCTCAGATTTTTATTTTTCTGTAGCAAGCTAATAGAATTTTTCTGCATAGACTTTCCGGGTCGTCCATCATATATAATTTTCACACTATTTGTAATAGTTTAAACTATATAACAAAACATATCTAAGAATAAATTGACACCCATTCAGTCTTTAAAAATGTGGCCCTGAATTCATCCAAATTAATTTCAAAATGGAACAATCAGCTGGAAGTCGGAATGAATGAATAATTTATTTAGTGTAAGATTTAAGTTTGCAAGGCATATATAAAAATAAGGGGAGTGCTATACTGAGGACATCTCAAAAATTCTCTTAGCTCTCAAAATTGTATTAGATGCCCTCAATATAGCACTCCCCTAAAATTAAATATTGAAGAACCTGAAGAAGTACAAACAACTAAAAAACGAGCACAAGATATTAATCCGATTATGTAGTATAGTATTTGAGGCTATTCTTTTTTCTTTTCTTTTTTATAACAATACAAATATTACTGAAGGTGATATCCAGTAAAAATTTATTACAGAACAACTATCTAAGGGGGTGTAAACGGATCCAGATTATCTGGTCCAAATTCGTTTATGATCCAAATACAGATAAATGGAGTAGATAATTTCGCAGTCCAAATTAGGATATTTATTACATGTTCATAAAAGATTTGGATCCGAATAAATTTCCTGATTCGTAAGCGGAATGGACATCAGAATAAATCCGGATCTATTTGCGGACTATTAAGAATCCAAACCCCGAAGCGCTTCAACACTAGCATCCGAGATGCACATAAGCATTTCAAATCCATTTAGATAGCAAATGTGGGACTATATGCTGGCCCGACTTCTTGTCTTCTTAGGAGGTGCTCCTTTTCATTTTTTTCTTTACCTCCATTTGTTCTCTTTTCCATTCTTCTCCATTCTTCTCGATTCTGGTCCTTTTTATTCTCATCATATTCCCTCTCTATTATTTTCTAATATAACAAGTCTTGTCTCTTTATTTTATTTTTTATTAGTTAAATAAATTTATTTTATTCATCATATTTATATTTGTATCGTAAAGTTCGTAACTAAATTATCAGACAATTATTTGTTTGGTAAGTAACCACATAAATACTTCTATTTGAGTAGAATTAGGGTGTTCTTAAGTTCACTAAGTCTCTTAGTGAACTCAAGTCTTAAACCCATCAAATCGGCTTCAAATGATAAATCCGAATCATTGAAACCCGCCTACCGTACGAGTGATGTGTATACATGTGAAAATTTTAAACATTCGAAGGTTAATAAATTAATTTTAATGTATTCATTTTTTGAATGCTTTTTGACTGCTTGACTTTATACTAAATTTTTTTGACGGCATCACTCGTAAGGTAGGCAGGTTTTAACGGTTCGGATTCATCATTTAAAGCCGATTTGACGGAATTTAGACTTGAGTTCACCAAGGGGTTTGGTGAAGTTAAAAACACCCTAGTTCTACTCTTTAATATGTTGTCATTTGGATTTCCATCCAATAATGCATGTTTTTTCTTAATGCCTCTAAAATTGAGAAACTTATATAAATATGTAATAGAAAAATTCTCATTATTCTCCCATCTCCATTTGAGGTGATTTAGGGGTAGTTTAGTAAAAATACTTGATAATGCCCTACAATTCTTCCCAGTCCTGCAAATTAATCCCAGTAAGGACCCTTTTGAATGTGAGATTAGATCCTTGTGAAGAGATAACATCTTGTAGGCTAATATTGACATCCTCACAAAGGTAGTACAATTGGGGATTATAAGTAGCCAGGGTATAATTACAAAACCATATATTTGACCAAAAGCTAACATTGCTATGGTATCCTGAAATGTATTCAATGGTGGTATTTCCCAAATCTTGAAGTTGTGTAACTGATTTCCAAAAAAAAGGTGAAATTGTGTGTGGTGCATTCTAGCTATAATAATTCATATTAATTGTTGATTTCCATATCACATTGAGTGTCCTTGAATTTCCTCGACCATTTGGTAAGTAAAACCATATTCATTTCATCTAAGTCCAAATCCCAAGACCCCCATATGATTTGTCAAGACAGACGTGTTTCCAGTTTACTAGAGAATATCCTTTCTTATTGATCCCATACCCTTGCCATAAAGATTTTCTTCTTAAAGTATCTACCTGTTTGAGTACATTTTTTTGAATTCTATAAATGGAAAGGGCATACAAAGGTACAGACGAGATTGTTGAATTAAGCAAGCTTAAGTGCTTAACCTCCTTCCTATGGAAATAAGTCTACTCTTCGAACTTTGAAGTTTATTTTCAATTTTTCCTGTCAGGAATTGCCATTTTTTTTAACCAACTTTTTATTATTCAATGGTAGCCCTATGTATTTGAGAGGGAATTGACCTACAGATCAGCCAAAAGTATTAGGCACTGCGTTTGTTTTAGCAATTGTAATGTTAATTGGGAAGAGCCCAGGTTTTCCTAGGTTAATTTTAATGCTTGATAAAGCCTCAAATCTTTTCATTGTCCACCATGCATTTTCTATATTCTGAGATTTGGCTAGAGAATTGTGTCATCAACATAGTGGTAGTTAGTAACAACTGCACTATGCTGACAAGGTGGACCTATGCCCTGAACTAAACCAATGTATTAGCTAGGGTGACCCTTTCTGACCCCGTCCTATAAGAAAAATATTGGTAAGATGCCAATTGATGTTTACCGGACTGAGAACTAGACAACCATGGTCTAATCTAATTAATCCATTTGTTACAAAAAATCCTACAACTCATGAATTCAAGAGAATATTCCAATTTAATTTTATCATTTGCCTTCTCAATGTCTATTTATGATAACCAATCCTTAATTGTTGAGAAGTATGCAAAGCATGGTGGATTATCTCTTCACAAGAAATGACATTATCTAAGATATATCTCCTGTTAATAAATGCAGTCTGTGTTTGGTCTATTATTCTAGTCATAATGGCTTCTAACATAAATGTCAATATTTTGGAGTGAATTTTGAAACTACAATTGACTAGGCTAATAGGTCTGTAGTGTTTGATATGAGTTGCATCTTGTTCCTTCGGAACCAGACAAAGTACTGATTTGTTAATAGAGTAAAACTAGGGTGTTCTTAAGCTCACCAAGGTGTTTTGTGAGCTTAATTCCAAAATATATTATATTAGATTCAAATGACAAATCCAAGCCATTGAAATCCATCTACTTCACAAGTGATGAATTTACATGCAAAGATTAAGTTTTCAAATTATTTTAGTATAAAGTCAAGCGGTCAAAATTAGAAGGTTTATAAATTAAGTTTAGTGCATTCATTTTTTGAACATTTTTTTACCACTTGACTTTATACAAGATCAATTCAAAATTCTAAAATTTTACATGTAAATTCATCATCGTGAAGTAAATTGATTTCAACGGTTTGGATCTATTGTTTAAAGCCAATCTAATAGATTTTGGAGTTAAGCTCACCAAACATCTTGGTGAACTTAGTTCTACTCTCTTGTTAATATGATATATAAGTAACAAGTCAGTTTTAACTAGTTCACAAAAAAACAAATAGAATTTGAAAGAGAATCCATGAGGTCCAAGAGCTCCATTAGCTTTTGATTTCAAAGATAGCTTGATTGGTTTCTTCCTCTGTAATATTGAGTTCCAAACTGAATTATTCTTGGAGTGTGAGTAATTTTGAATCATGCCAGAATCCCCTATCTAATGTAGCATATTTGACTCTTGGATCCACAAGGAGTTGTTTATAATAGAGACTAGCATGATTTTGGATGTCAGTCAGACAAGTTAACACCATATTATTATCTTCAAGCTTGGATATTCTATTCTTTTTCCTTCTATGTAAATATACCCTATGAAAAAAAAAATCATAGAATTTTGTATATTGACCACCCTCAGCTAACCATTGTTGTTTAAATCTCAATTTCCAGTATTCTTCTTACTCATAAGTATGTTTCGTCTAATTTTAAATTATACGAACTTAATTATTCATTCACTCACTTAAGTCATGTATTTTCTTTTGAGCATTTAGAGTTTGATCTCGAACTTATATCTGTCACACAAAAATTATTATTTGAAGAGTAATTATAATTGGCATAGTTATCTAAATTATAGAACTTGGATAAACACTTCTTGACATCCATCTCTTGATATTGATTTTTAATCCTCTAGTTAATCTCCAAATAAACTTATGACTCATACAAATGAAGATTTTCTATGCCGATACAACTATTACGGTTTATATTGAGAAAAAAGCTTAAATTTCACCAGCGAAGTATATCTACCTCTTGAAATCTTTAGAAGACAAGACCGGTACCTCACTTTAAAGATAAGTACAAGATAAAAATAGTCATAACTCAATAAGACATGGGAGGATAGATGTGAGGATTATTATTTTTTATATGTTTGCAATAGCGAAAACGCACTTGTGGGACCTGGAGGTAACAAAGTAAATGGTTGAAAGATAACTTATGTAGTAGTTTATTCATAAGGGGGTGATTATTTCCCCATCCAACAACTCTTTTAGTTAATCTACTATTGTCGTTTAGTACACATTAACAGTTGGGTACATATAATCGATCTGAACTCGACTAAATCAACCCAATTAAATAAATAATGGAGAAGACCTCGACATCTATCATTGAGTTTGACTAATGAATTAAAGACAAATGAGAAGTTGGAAGCTGGCAATTGGTATATTTATGGTTCTAAATTGCTTACTCCACCTTACTCATATATATTTTAAATGTTATTTGATAGTTTATGTCATGGATTAAATTAATCTATATGGAGTAAGATGTTGGAAAATTGACCAATGTCTATGATAGTGAGCCCAATAGGTGGAATAAGAGTGGAGTAAGTTAATCTACCTGGAGAGGTGAAATAAATTAATCCGGATTAACAAACTTTTTATTCCATTTTCCGTGTTTTTTGAAATGCACATCTTCTTATAATATTGATAGTATTGATGTACATGCAATTAGACATAATTGTTGACAATTGTCAATGGCTGTCTTAATCATTCAAATTTATTTTTTGAATTTCTTAAATGTACATTCGGTTTTACATTAATGCACAATTAAATACATAATTGTTTATTTAGTTTTATATTCAAAGTTTGTAGAACAATTAGAGAAAGATAGTTTAGAAATGGGAGATTCAAGGTTGCATATAATATATTGCAAAAATAAAGGAGATAATGTGTCACGACTCTGCTATCGGGCCGGGAGTCGTGACAAGAGAGGCACCCTCGCATCCATCCATCGTCCCGTCAACCTATTTCGCAACCAAAATAACAAACAAAAACAATACGGAGTCAGCTACAAAGCTTAGTAACCGGTTATTTAACGATACACTTCTCTATAATTGGTTTAATTAAACAACCATTCCAACAGACTGGATTAATCCACACAAATTAAAATCAAATTATGCCTGCATATTTAACGATGATAGTACCTGTGTCTAGGTTATCAGTAAAACAAGTCACATAGTATTCACACTTTTGGAATGTCTGCCACAGACAATTTCCACATTCACAGTACACACGATCTCACCAGTTCAATCAAATTCGAACCTCAAACCCGCTATCCCATTAAATATGCCCTCATAATTTAATACCCAGTTCAAACATCCAATTCAACCATACAAATTGAAAACACAGATTATAGAAAGTCCGGTTACCTGATAACGATCAATTCATAAATCCAATCCGAGATGCAACACTTGATCAGAATCAATGCGACGTAGTCGGAATTCCAATCGGATATGAAATCAAATATCAATATATTTATCATAATATTTCATTTATTTTTCTTTGGATTTTTTCCCTTTTCTTTTCACTTTCAGTTTCATTTTTTTGTTTCACTCTTCATGAATCAAAAAGGAGAGAGAGAATCCTTTTAAGGGTTATAGGTAGGGGTGTCAATGACACCCGTTTACCCGTTTACCCTACCCGTATCGTATTCGATAAGACGGGTATGGGTAAGGTTTTTTTTTCGTTAGTTTATTGGGTATGGGTATGGGTAAAGATTTTTTCTCGTTAGATAAACGGATATGGGTACGGGTAAAGGTTATTTCGTACCCGTTGGGTAATGGGTAATTATATGAAATATATTATATATAAATATATCAATATTATATCCAATTTATTTATTTTTCTTTTTTTCATATTGTTGTATGCCTGTATCAACGCTAGAGACATATATATCAACGAATTCATTTCCTTGTTTTCTTCCTTATTCATTGTTACTGTCTTTTTCTCAATTCTACAAATGGAAATATTCCATGTTTCAAAGAAAATATATCTTCACCTTATTTTATGGCAATAATGTATTGTTTGGTCTAAATAAGTAATCCATTAATGTCAACTCAGGTGTTAGCGTCTGAATTTTGTATTACATGTCAGTTTTCTCAAGGTTATACTATGAATATATATATATTTAATAATTGAATGAGATGGAATGAAATGTTAGAAGAAAGAATGTAATAAATGACAAAATTGATCATATGCTGTACGAACCATTATATTGGTAATTTCGTTATTCGCCCACTACCGTTTCGTTACCCGTTAATCATAACGGGTATGGGTAGGATATGGGTAAGGTCAATTTTTAGTGGGTATGGGTATGAAAATTGTTCCACCCTCCCCGTATCGTACCCATTGACACCCCTAGTTATAGGTCAAAATTTGAAGGTATGCATGAGAGCCACGTGGCAAAATGCCACGTTGGCCTATTTCTTTTTTTTGTTTAAGTTTGAATATCTGCAAATTCAACCTTTAAATTTCCTAATATTTGTAATAAGTTCAATATCTTTTAAAAATAATTATAGAATTAACCGGGATGTTATAAATTCTCCTCTTTAAAATAATTTTGTCCATAAAATTCAAACATATGATATTCAAATTGAACAGGAAATAGCAAACAATAATCAAATCAAAATTATCAGATACAGATCAATCAGAGAAGATATTCAACTTGAAATAAAATCAACTTATTTCTGTACATTTGTTTACATTAAAATCTATAATTAATATAATTCATGTCAAACATATTATATACCAAATGATAATAAAACGGTACCACAAATAACAAATATTACGAAATCGATAATCAGTCAAATTTCAGATATGTCAAACAGTCAACATTTTAGGATCAATCTTTCAAAATGTATAATTAGATAACTTAACAAGTTGCCAAAATTATTCAAAACGGATCGGATCGGAACACATATTTAATACTGATAGCAATTTCAGGAGTCAATTATTTAAAAGAACAAATTTCAATTTGGGTCAGACAGATATAACTCAGAATACTTATCAAACTATTTACAGATATTAGAAAATCCAATTCAGTTCTATTCAGTTTATCCAAATAACAAATGAAATTTGAATCCAAACACAGTCCGAGGAACGAATGCTCTGATACCAAAATTGTCATGACCCCATTAACAGACCAGGAGTCGTGATAAGAGAGGCACCCTCGCATCCATCCATCGTCCCGTCAACCTACGTCGTAAGAAAAATAACAAACATCAATAATACGTAGTCAGCTACAAAGCTCAGTAACCGGTTATTTAACGATGCGCTTCTCTATAATTGGCTTAATTAAATAAATATTCAAACAGACTGGATTAATCCACACAAATTAAAATCAAATTATGCCTGTATATTTAACGATGATAGTACCTGGGTCTAGATTATCAGTAAAACAAGTCACACAGTATTCACACTTTTGAAAACACATACAATACCCACATTCACAGTACACACAATCTCATCTGTTCAATCAAATTCGAACCTCAGACCCGGTATCCCGTTAAATATGCCATCATAATCCAATACCCAGTTCCAACATCCAATTCAATCATACAAATCGAAAACACAGATTATATAGAAGTCTGGTTACCTGACAACGATCAATTCAGAGGTCCAATCCGGAATGCAACACTTGATCGGAATCAATGCGACGTAGTCGGAATTCCAATTGGATATGAAATGAAATATCAATATATTTAACATAATATTTCCTTTATTTTTCTTTGGATTTTTTCCTCTTTTCTTTTCATTTTCAGTTTCATTTTTTTGTTTCACTCTTCATGAATCAAAAACGAAGGGTTACAGGTCAAAATTTGAAGGTATGCATGAGAGCCAATTGGCAAGATGCCACGTTGGGCTATTTTTTTTTTTGTTTAAGTTCGAATATCTGCAAATTCACCCTTTAATTTTTCTAATACTTATAAATATGTTCAATATCTTTTTAAAATAATTATAGAATTAACCGAGATGTTACAAATCTTAACTGCCACACCTCAAATACAAGTACAACAGTCTGCCGTGCATATTTATTAAGACATATATGCAAAGCAGTTGATCTTTTATATGCATTACCAATAACAGCGTTACATATTAACCACATACCAAATATTTACAGAATTATCTGACAGACTACGATAAACTAAGTTATATAAATGTCTCACGTATCCTGTCAGTTTCAACAATCCAAATCCCATTTTTTATGTGGTTATACTGTCAGATGCCATCCATAACAGTCTCTCTGTATCTGCATAATAAACCTAAAAATAACCTAAAGAGTGGGGGTGAGAACTAATAATAATATTATCTCCCAATGCGAATTTGCTCCGAAATTTTTATTCATAAGAAAACAAAAAAAAAATTAAAAATAAGAACTGTTGCATGAAAATTTTGAAAATAGAAAGGCAGTAATGGGCCATGGCGTCCCTGCCCCGTGAAAAAAAAGAAATTTGTTTTTTCGAAAGTGGGACGCCATGGGGCAAGCCAAAATCTTGAGGCCAAAGCCCAAAGCCCAAATCTTGAGGCCCATCCGATTAAAATCTCTCCTGCACCAATCCTAAAGCCCTATGATCAAATCCAAGGCCCAGTGCACATCTTAAAAGCCCAAATACAAATCCTGATGTCCCAACACTAATCTTAAAGTCCAAATGTAACTAAATAAAACTCTTTTACATATAAACCCCTCTGTCTATATAAAATTAACAGAGAAGTCCCTGGGAATTTGCAAACAAGTCCCTGACAGCCTAAAATCCTTTCAAACAAACCTCTGGGAGCCCACTTTTCACTACAGACCCTGTCAAAAGCCTAAATCACAATCTTAGGTCCCTGGTAATTTACAAATAGGTCCCTAGATGTATAAAAACTTCATAGATAAGTCCTTTTCAGTCCTTTTTTTATCATAACTTCTTCGTTTCAAGCCCAAATCGACTCAAATCAGTTCCAAATGAACCCAAATTCAATTCTCTACAATTCTAAGTAGTAATTGGACATATCCAAGTTTCAGCAATAATCAGAAATGACCAAAATGCCCTTCTCATAATTAAATTACCGTAATTTTATGAAATTCTCAAAAGACATTATACATATCGTATCATAATCAAAATGGTAACATGTACAAAGTTTCATAATACGACAAAATGACCAAAATACCCCTCTTCATACAAACACCGTGATTTCTCAAACAAATGACACGTATTAAGGGGTACACACACATATATATATGTATGTATAGCCATATAGATGACCAAAATAAACGAGAACCAACCAAAACAACCAAAATATGACAATACATGAGCCCTTTTTAGTCCCATTACTCAGTTCACAACCAATAGGCACACATCTCGGAATGAACGAGGTGTTCAGCTTGACTTGAAAGGTCTTTCTGATGTAATTAACGACGGGGGCTTACGCCCGTTGGGAGTTAAACGTCCCCACAATCAAACAGTAAAACCCCGATGGACTGATCACGAACGTAGGTACGTCACAAGGGTGAACCAGGAGGAATGCGGAAAGATGTCCAATGAATGCCCCGAGTTCGGTGCCCTCCTCACGGTCGTTTGGAGAACCAGAGCACTGAACCCTGTACGGGAGCATTCCCTAGTTTTAAGAAATACACCCGCACCGTTAGCTAACCTAACGTGTGCAACTTTCTGCACCCTACACATATCAAACACACTGACTTCAGCTGGTATTTTTCTGAGCTGGGATATAATATTGTAGCCATGGACTAGGTATTTTGCATTAGTTGCTTTACGACCATTTTTATTAAAACCCTAAAAAAAAGTTTTCTACAGATCTACCTTCGCATTTGGGTTTTTTTTAAATTGCCCCGATGTCACACCCTAGATTTTTACCATCCGGAGCGTAATTATATAAGCATCTTCACACCTTTCCTTGGCCCGTCAACCTACGTCGCCAACAGAAATGAAAAGAAAACAATAAAATGGAGTCAGCTACAAAGCTCAGTAACCGGTTATTTAACGACGCGCTTCTCTATAATTGGCTTAATTTAACAACCATTCAAATAGACCGGATTAATCCACACAAATTCACATCAAATTATGCACGCATATTTAACCAGCAATAGCACGTCGGTCTAGGTTATCCATAAAACCAGTCACATCATATTCACACATGTGTAATCCCTGTCACAGGCGATTCCCACATTCTCATAACACAATTCCTTTAAACCGCCAATCCAATGGGAAATCCATCCAACATTGGAAGGCCGCCAACTCACTGGGAAATCCATCCAACAGTGAGAGGCTAGAATCACATATCAAATTCCAACCTCAGACCCGCTATCCCGTTAAATATGCCATCATAATTCAATATGCAATACCAATATACAAATCAACTATACAAAACGAAAACACAGTTATAGAGAAGTCCGGTTACCTGATATACTGCAAGATACTCATAATTTCAAATCGAATTGCAAGGACAGTCTAGAATCACTGCGACGTAGTCGGAATTCGAATCGGCCATCGATAATTGATATGAAAATTCAACAAAATATTTCTTCCATTTCCTTTCTGTTTCTTTTCTTCCGATATCAAACTGATCAGAATTGGGTATAGGGAACACAGAGGGAAGGAATGTTTAATCTCTATATATATATATATATATATAATCGTAACCGCGCATTACTTGAAGAGGTGTATTTAAATGACAAATAGAAAAACTGGCCGTGAATTTAATATAATTATTAAATAAAATAGTTATCAAATAAAAACTGCTCACAGTCTGGCGCCTCTTCAATTTTTATTCTTAATGGCTGTATACTAGGAAATTTGTTGAAATAGTTTAATTATACGTTAGAATTTGTATATATGTATTTAACTTTATAAAATATTACAAAAATAAATTCTAAATGTACTAATTTAGTTGAATCTATTTTCAAATAATTATATATCACTATTATATTTTTATGAAATGTTACACCCGATCTCCTTGCCCACGGGCGGCCCACCCCTTCTAGCAGACCGCCCGGGTCAGGGGCGGTCCATTAGGGACTAGACCGCCTGGGGTCCGAGTAGTCCTTTTATTTATTTTTTATAGAGATATCTTAATATTTTGATTTAAACAATTTTGTGAAGAAAAAGTTTTCTTGTTTAGAATGTATGCCAAAAAAATAAGTCATTTGATATATTTATGAGGTGATGTCATAACTCTTTATAACTTTGATTTGATTTGTCAGTTGGATATCGTAAGTTTAAAGATAACACTAATTAAGGACTTGGCCTCTGACAGCTTGTTGATCTTCTTCTCTTTATTTCTGGTACTCAAATAGTAGTTTAGAGCTACTAAAATATATTAAAATCTCAAATTAGATCTCTGTCAATGCACAATGCACCATAGACTGACATTTGGTATGGTAGTAAGTCCAAACTCAGCAGCCAAGCACTAAGCAAATGCCACTAGTATAGTGCAATGCACTAAAATCATCAAATTTGACCTCTTCTGATAAATCAACAAGTTTGAACTGATACAAAGACCAAACTGCAAAAGTGATTTCACTAGCATGTAGAGCATTCAAAAATACACAAAATTGACACAAATTTCAATTTATTTGGATTTTCTACAATAATTAATTATGAATTTCCAAAGTTCGACTTCTGAAAAAACTTTAAATAGCCAAACTTTAGCTAGGAAAGTCGGATTTGTACGTATGACCACTTTTTGTAAATCATGGTTTTTTAATTATAGAATAGTGATGCCTTTTTTAATTCTGGAAAGTTTAACGTGTATATAAGTCCAAAAAGACCAACAAGCTATTTGTAGTAAATTTTAAATATACATCTATACTGCACATAAATATATGACTTAAAAGAATTGTATATATGCTTTCTAATAGGTTGTCGATGGAGACATATCTCCTAATTTATTGAACATCATGTACTGACACTAGTGGAAAATATGGAATCAGGATCGGTTATATACGCATATCAGTATCGGAATACAACCGATCCTGATGAAGGCGGTACTGATACTATCAGGATCGGTTTTTTATTTTTTAAAGAACCGATCCAAATAGCAACTATTAGGATCGGTTGTTTATTATAACCGATCTTAATAGCAGTTATCTGGATCAGTTTTTCTTAACGAACCGATCCTAATAGTAGTAATCTGGATCGGTTGTTTAAAATAACGGATCCTGATGTTTTATTGAAGCTAAAAAAAATATTTTTATTTATTTGACCAGCTTCCATATATATTTTGCTAGCCAGCATCCAATTTTTTTTTTTTGCACAGTAAGAAGCAATAATCAAATATCATATACACATCCTAAATTAAATATCATACACAGCTTAAATTATTACAAAAAATTCATGTTCATACAAAGTTTTGTGAAGCATTACATATTATAACAAGAAATATAAATCCAAAAAAATTTAATTAACAAACATACAAGTGACTAATTGAGCTATTTCTTCAATTAACACACATTTATGCAATTAATGTAAAGCGCAACAATAAAAAAATCAATAATTACCTCTTTTGCAATCACATCACTTGAGATTAAAAAAGACCCTAAAAACAAAAACAAAGGTAACAATTAGATGGAAAAACATTTTACAATAAAAAATACAAAAAAAAATGTGTTTTTAAAGTATAATAATGAGAAAATTAGATAAAGCTAATACCGTGATAGTTGATCGGCCGGATGATTAAGTAACTTGAGCGAGATGTCCTCAAGATTGTAAAACAATATACAAACACCATTAATTAATTTTTGAAACAATAAAAAAAATTAAAAACTGACACAATTGAGCCGGAGGTGCGAGAGGCTCGGCTTTGAGAGGAAGAGACGGAGAGAAAGAGAGAGAGAGACACAGAGGAGAGCGAGAGACGGAGACAGAGAGAGAGACACAAAGAGTACTGAGGATTGGAGAGAGAGATACGGAGACACAGAGAGAGAGACGCTAAGTTGAAATTGAGAGGTGCGAAATGAAAATAAGAGGAACCCTAAGCAAGTTATATAGGGAGTAAATAGTATTAGGATCGGTTGTTTATAAAAAACCGATCTTGATACTATTTTTATTTTTTTATTTTTTGCAGAACCAACTTTGAAAAAAAAAATAGTATCAGGATCGGTTTTTTATAAAAAACCAATCCTGATACTATATATAAGAAAGATACTGAGGTAAACCCCACTCATATTGATGGTCTATCAACCATCAAACGGCTACCATTTATTTTCTTTTCTGGTTGGTAATGCATGTACACAGATAAATATTAAGAAAAATGTGAAAAATATAAAAATTATTTATTTGTGTTTGTATGGCCAAATCAACTCTACTATGATCAATTTTGTACAATTTTATTATTATTAATGGCATCAAATTGTTAAATGGAATGCAGACCGTTCATTTCTGCATGATCATCCAACGGTGGGTCTGTAATTAAATGGCATGTAATAATTTTTAAAATGATCAAGATATAACATGGAACATTAATAACATAAAAGTGCCAAAGGCCCGACAATTGTAAGTTTTGATCCAAGGTAAATTATTTACGGCCGTTCGATGTTGCTATATTGTTTTGCTTTGATGAACTAGTACACGAATCCCGAATTGTATCAAATTTTATAATGGTGAAATTAATATGACATTCTTTCATTTTAACGGTTCCGATCGACCAAATGCTAATGTTCGTATTCGTTCCTTCACAACCCCACACAACAAGGGTTCAAGTCCTATGTATATTATTATATGGCACAAGTCATTGATGCATCATGGATGATTGTATAAAAAAATTCAATAGTCAAAATGACTTCAAAATGAAATATCAATGTCAAATAATTAATTATATTATGACATAAATTTTAATAATATAAATTACATTAATTTTCATTAAAAAAAATTTATAATTGAACCATATGCCATATACAACAGCCATATATATATTATATTAATCACCACACTAATTACATATAACACAAATGCCTAATTACATATACTTCTCAATATTAAAATTAGAAACATAAATATTTTAAAATATTAAAAAAAAACTAATTATAAAATGAAATTTGTTATCTCAATTTTGAAGCTGTCACTGTGCCAATTTGCTTTTAATCCGAACAGAGCATTTTAGACTACATACAGCGCACCACACCAAGTTGGTTCTGCAAAAAAAAAAAAAATAGTATTAGAATTGGTTATTTGAAATAACTGATTCTAATACTATTTTTTTTTTCAAAGTTGGTTCTGCAAAAAAAAAAAAAAAAAAAAAGTATCAGGATCGCTTTTTTATAAAAAACCGATCCTGATACTTTTTTTTTTTTTTGCAGAACCAACTTTGAAAAAAAAAGTATCAGGATCGGTTTTTTATAAAAAACCGATACTGATACTATTAGGATCGGTTCTTTATAAATAACCGATCCTAATACAATTTTTTTCAAAGTTGAAAAAAAAAAGTATCAAGATCGGTTTTTAGCAATAAAACCGATCCAGATACTATCAGGATCGGTTATTATGTACAGAACCGATCCAGATGCTATTTTATGATATATTTTAATTTGTTAGATGTATTTAAGTTATCTGGATCGGTTATTATGTATAGACCCGATCCAGATGCTATTTTCTGATATATTTCAATTAATAAGATTTATTTGAGATATTTCAATTATCAGGATCGGTTTTTTGTTAGAACCGATCCTGATACTATCAGGATCGGGTTTTATAAACAACCGATTCTGATAGTTGAATTATTAAGATCGGTTATTTAGAATAACTGATCCTGATAGTATCAGGATCAGTTCTAACAAAAAACCGATCCTGATAGTTCATAAATCAGGATCGGTTGATAAAAAACCCGATCTGAATAGTTTTTAAGATCGGTTTTTTTAAGAAAACCGATTCAAATACCTTTTAGGATCGGTTGGCTCATATAACCAATCCAAATAGGCCGATCCTGATTCTAGTTTTTACACTAGTGTGAGTACATTGATTTGATGTTATAGACAATTTGCAAGGGCATTAAAAGTGTTTTTGATAAGATACAATATTGAATGGACTGGTACTGGTGCTGAATAGTACATTGATTATATATGATTCTCATGCGTCCCTTTGACTAGCTAAGATTGTGGACCATGCATGCGTTCTTCTTCTTCTTCTTCTTTTTTTAAAAAAAAAGACATATTGTCCATTTCATAGATTAAAAATTTGGATTGATACATGGATCAAATTGCAAAAGTGATTACACCAGCATATAGAGCATTCAAAAATAGATAGAACTGACACAAATTTCAATTTATTTGGATTTTTCTACAAATAGTTATGAATTTCAAAGTGCGACTTTTGAAAAAACATTAAACAACCATAACTTTAGCTAAGAAATTCGGATTTACGCGTATGACCACTTTTTGGAAATGATGGTTTTTTAATTATAGAATAGTGGTGCATTTTTTAAATATGGAAAGTTTAACGTGTATATAAGTCTAAAAAGACCAACAAGCTATTTGTACTAAATTTTAAATTTGCATCTGAACTGCACATAAATATATGACTTCAAAGGAATTGTATGCTTTCTAGTAGGTTGTTGATGAAGACATATCTCCTAATTTATTGAACATCATGTACTGAATAGTACATTGATTTGAACGTTATAGACAATTTGCAAGGGCATTAAAAGTGTTTTTGATAAGATACAATATTGAATGGACTGGTACTGGTGCTGAATAGTACATTGATTTGAACGTTATAGACAATTTGCAAGGGCATTAAAAGTGTTTTTGATAAGATACAATATTGAATGGACTGGTACTGGTGCTCAATAGTACATTGATTTGAACGTTATAGACAATTTGCAAGGGCATTAAAAGTGTTTTTGATAAGATACAATATTGAATGGACTGGTACTGGTGCTCAATAGTACATTGATTATGATTCTCATCCGTCCCTTTGACTAGCTAAGATTGTGGACCATGCATGCGTTCTTCTCTTCAGCTTCTTCTTCTTCTTCTTCTTTTTTTTGAAAAAGACAAATTGTCCGTTTCATAGAATAAAAATTTAACTTGATGGATCCAACTGTCACACCCCAAATACAGGTATAACAGCCTGCCGTATATATTTATTAAAACATATACGTAAGGCAGTGGATCTTTTATATGCATTACCAATAACACCATTATATATTAACCACATCCCAATATTTATGAAATTATCTGACATAATACGGCAAACTATGTTTTAGAAATGCCTCCTGCATCCTGTCAGTTACAACAACCCAAAACCCCAGTATTATGTGGTTATGTTGTCAGATGCAATCCAGAGCCGTCTCTCTGTATCCATATAATAAACCTGAAAATAACTCAAAGGGTGGGGGTGAGAAATAATATAAATATTATCTCCCAGTGCGAATTTGCCATAATCAGGTCACTGGACTTGCAATCAATCCATATCCAGAATTAAATCATCGCAACTTGATATTAACAGTTCATTTTATCAATTTATATATAAGTGAATGCAAATGCTCAATCACAGTATCCAATCAAATCTCAACTCATAGAATTTCAAATGAAGCTCAATAGAGATATATTTGACTTAAACACAGATTATCAGGTCTGGTAACACAAACAGATGATCCACCAACTTGTCACACAGGTGGCCACGCTAAACCCACACCTGTTTGTACTCAGTACCCTCCACTGACCCTCATCTGATGTGCTTAGGCTTATACCGTTCATTAAAGTCTGGTTCACAATCAGATAATATTTTGTATGCAATTAAACTCAGAATCGGTATTATCAACACATTAAACAAACCTGTCATTCCGGTCCCAGACTAGATATGACATCAATCAGACGTCTCTTTATAGTCACCCGTAGTCACTGTCAGAATCAGATTCCCCCTCCCAACCGGTACTGGGATTAGCGAGGGCCGTTCACCATATGCGCATTAGGATTCCGTAACCAAAGTCTAGTCTATAGCTCCTAGACTTTGCAAAGCTCAACAGATTTTCATAAACATAAACTTGTGGTGACTCAACCGTAATTTAGAATAGGAGATTCTTACAAATGGTAAACCCTACAAAATGATAGGTCAACAAGAACACATAAAATTCAGTTATAATTTGATTGGGTTATGTACATGATTCACACATCTCAAATAATGCAACAAACAATCATTCAACATAACAAACGAAAAACAATTTAATTCTTAAAAATGTAATATAAAACAAGTTCAGTAACCCCGCACCTGATCATGTAGGGAAATAGAGCGATCAATTGTGGAATATGATTTGATCCGACAATTCGTCAACTCTCGCTTTGTAGAATCTATACATGCCTTATAACGAGCGATCAAGAAATTCGATTTTGATTAGAATTGACTGCTCCTAATCATCTCGAAGGAATGGATTTTGACTATCCATCAGTATTGGAAATTTTACAAAACTTTCTTTTCATTTTCTCTATTTTGTTTCTCTACTTTTTTTTCTTTTTTCCTTCCGAGAGAGAGAACCCCTTTAAGTGATTTTGGAAAATCGATCAGAGGGTGGAGATGAATGCATGCTAGCCGCGTGTCTCAAATGCCACGGTCACTGTGTTTCTTTTTTATTTATTTTTTTTATTTTGAGTTTACATATTTTATAAAATAAACCCTCAAAGTTACTTAATTTATAATTAAATCCAATATTGTTTGAAAAAGAAACTTCATAAATAAATTGTCAATTAAGTTTCCTGAATTGATAAATAAATTTTAATAATTATGCCACGTTGGCATTTTCTGTCACACCCCAAACCAGGAATTCGAGATTATGGTGTGATCAACCTCACCTCGTGCTTAATTAATCATTAAGCACGCAAGGCTAATCATAAATAATACATCAAACAACAGCGGAAACAAAATAATATAAATATCAAGCATCAGTCACATAGCAAATAAATAAACATACACATACATAACATATAATTCGATCCATCTCGAATCCAAATAACACCATCTATAGAAGGGGATACATGATCTATCGAGCCCGTATATATAACACAGGAAATACGGGACTCGTAAACCTAATCAAAAGCCTAATCCTAACTAGGTCAAGTGGTGTGGCCCTCGGGGACAGCTCCTGACATCTCCTGCTGCGGACCGCCAGAACCTGTACCTAAAACTCACGAAACAACTTGTGGGTGAGCAACGAATCGCCCAGTATGTGACCCAGAATTATCCCCTCAGGGATCCTCTACGGTCAAAACATTTTTATTTATAAAATGAAAACAATTAAAAATATGCACAGGTGTGAACCTATAAATTAATCTCATAAGATTTATAATAATTTTGGATGATGCCATGATGCGATTATTCTACTATGCCAACATGCGAAATAAACCCAACATAAAATCAAGGTGTAATATCAGATATAAATCAAATCGGAATCCAGTACTCCTTGCATTGTGTGCCCAAATACAATAATCATAGTAATAATACGGATAAAGTAAATCACCCCGTGCCGTGCCAATAGGATCACAAGATCCAGCAATATAATCTAAAGACTGTGATCAGAGTACAATGATACCCGTTGTCTAGTGACATCGAGCATTGCCCCACAAGAACAGCACACTAGCCGATGGTTATATCAAAATCCGGTGTGTCATCTCGCCTAACGATTCATCACTCAAACATATCCAATAGGAGAAATCATACAATGCAAGTCGTAAGAAAAGTTAATCTCTTCCCTCATGAGCAGGAGAGAACTCTACCGTCTGGCCATACCAATAGGACACCACACATGGATTCTACCCAAACCGGTGCTGGAACTCCGTACAAGATTCTACCCAAGACTCGCCGATCTTGGAATCCCGCACAAGATTCTACCCAACACTACCCGGCTTGGAATCCCGTTTTATGCAAAGTAGCTCCTAATGTAGGGAAGGAATAAATCCTGAATCGTACCGTGCCACAGAACTCGAGATCGGAACTGCTCATGTCAAATAGTAAAATGATAAAAAATGATACATAATCAAGTTTATACATATAATATTAATTTTAGCTTTGAAAATCTTAAACATAATTAATTTAAATTCTTAATATATTTGCCTTCTAAACAAAACCCTAATATGTACATGCAAAACTCTGAGGAACTTTATAGGTACCATGAGGACTGTTACAAGGTGAATAGAAATGATGGTTTTTTTAATTATAGAATAGTGGTGCATTTTTTAAATCTGGAAAGTTTAACGTGTATATAAGTCTAAAAAGACCAACAAGCTATTTGTAGTCAATTTGAAATTTGCATCTGAACTGCACATAAATATATGACTTCAAAGGAATTTTATGCTTTCTAGTAGGTTGTCGATGGAGACATATCTCCTAATTTATTGAACATCATGTACTGAATAGTACATTGATTTGATGTTATAGACAATTTGCAAGGACATTAAAAGTGTTTTTGATAAGATACAATATTGAATGGATTGGTACTGGTGCTGAATAGTACATTGATTATAATTCTCATCCGTCCCTTTGACTAGCTAAGATTGTGGATCATGCATGCGTTCTTCTTCTTCTTCTTGTTTTTTTTTTTTTTTGAAAAAGACAAATTGTCCGTTTCTTAGAAAAAAAAATTTAACTTAATTGATCCAATATTCATTGATTTATGCAAAAAAACGCAAATTAGCATCCCCCACCCCTCTTGGTGAGCACATCACACCCTAATTTTGCTCTATATGTATGTATATATATATATATATATATATATATATATATATATATATATATATATATATATATATATATATATACATAGATATATATATATATATATATAGATATATATACATAGATATATATATATATATATACATAGATATATATATATATATACATAGATATATATATATATATATATATATATATATATATATATATATATATGGAGGCTAGCCCCTAATACAGGCATATATAATTAAATATATAAAAATAAATCATCAACGATTTAAAGTAATAATAGATAACAAACTACGACATGCAAACGCAAACTCAAAACACCTCAGATGGTGTTAACACACTTTTGCCAACGGCTAATAACACCCCGATGCGATGGTGCTTCTATATTAATGGCATATTTAAAGACCGAAAAACTATTCCCATCTGTCCCTAATTTCCAACCGATCGTGTTGTATCTTAATGCCATCGATTCAAACCGATGGCATATGGGGAGACATTTCCTATCTGGGCAATAGGAAAGCAATTTCAACCAATAGCAAAAGTGTTTTTCTCTTGTGGTGACATTGTCGTAATTTGTCTCATGTCCATGCAAATGTTCATTTGCTAAGAAAAGTTGTGATTATACCTTCATATTCTGATGATTGAAAACACAATTTGTAGTTATTGAATATTGATTTCCCTCTTCTCCATCTAATTGTTGTTGTCTAGTATTATAACTACATAGTTCCTCTAAGTGCTATTGTATTAAACCTCGACAGAAAATCAAAATTGCACACAAGAGTGAAATAATGAAGATGAGGGACGAAGACTAGATCAACACTGATCAAAGGAAGAAAAAGGGAAATGAAGAGAAAATAAAGAGACAAATTAAGGAGGGGGGCTGGGGTTAAATGTAGTAAGTGTGCGTGAATAGGCAGTTGTGAGGTAATCTCTACACAATGAATAAATACTAATAGGGGTTATGATTGAGAGGCGTGAATAAACTGTACATGGCTTGTACTAAAAAATAGTTTGGAAACTGAACAGAAGCATTCATGGAAACTTGAGGAAAAACTGTGTATGATGTAGTACTTATGTATATGGTTCGATACGAACAAACCATGTATGTATGTTGAAGCTTATTTTCATGCGAGCTCCTATTCCCATTACACACTGTTAATTTGTAATTTTTTCACACATTCATATATGATATGTCATGTATAATCGCATTTTCTGTAATAGTGCATACAAATTGAGATCAGCAATATATGCCGATACAACTATTTTGGTTTATATTGACAAAAAGCTAGAATTTGGTCAGTTGAGTACATCTACCTCTTGACATCTCCAAAAGACAAGACCTCACTTCTAAAGATAAGTACATGATAAAAATAATCATAATTTATAAGACAAGGAAAAGCGACATATCATTTGAAAGCCTCATGATAGATGGGTGGATTATTTTTTTATATTGTCTAGAGCCAGCGCATTTATAGGACCTAGACATAAAAAAAATCTATGATAATCTCCCCACCCAACAAATAAATTAGTTTATCATTTCCTATATATTCTTTTTTCGTGCACATGAGCAGCTGGATGCATCACAGATTTGAGAACTGAACTCGAATAAATCAACCAAATAAAACAAACGGACGAGGCCTCGAGATCTGTATTCAGTTTGACAAACGAATTGAAGATAAATGAGTAGTTGGAAGCTAGCAATTGGTATTTGGTTCGCGCGTGGCTGCTCTGTGTGTATGTAGAACCTTTCACGGTGTTATGACGTATTTATATTATTTTCTAATTACTATGTTACTTGTAAAGTTGAAGTCGTAACTTTATCATTTAATTTAAATTTAGCTCCAATTTTATTTTATTTTATTAAATAATACAGTGGATTTGATGTGATTAATTTGAATAGAACAGGTAAATTAACATGTTATACAATTATTGTATTATTTTGCAAAAAAATGACATAAAGTTCGACCTATTATTTAGAAAACTTACCATAAAGTAATAATCAAGCGAAAACACAATATGGATCTTTGCTCTTAGAGAGTCCAAAAAACATGTATACTCCAGTCAAGTTGTACAAATAAAATACAAGTATATATCATGTGTTAAGATAAGATTGAGGGCGCTTTTTTGGTTTTGACTACCTGTTTCTTATATAGTTAGCTCAGGGAGCCTCCAATCCAGGGCAAGTCCCACGCGGAGCACCATCACTTCGTGATTGCCGAAGGACCTATACACACTGTGTAAGATTTAAAAAAAAAAAATTGCGGACAAAAGGAAGAAATTTGTCGAACAACTGATTGAACAAGAGAGGTGGCATACGAGATTTGGACAGACGCCATGCAGAAGAGCATGCCCGGACTCACTCGTGCTTGATGGCTCTCTTTAAAGAAACATGAATGTTCACTCCTGACGGTTATATAGTATGTACGTCATTGCACATTTGCACTAAATATCATAATTACAAACTTCACATAAGCATTAGTTTATTAATCAGGTTTTGAAACAAAGGATGACCCCTCTCCGAGTAGCCCGGTCAGTGCATCTTTGCAAGGAAGTTAAGAGTGTGATGAATATATTAGTTGTGTTAGCATGTTCCCGGGTCTTATATCAGTTCCACTGGAACTTAAGAATAAGTTCATTAATTAAGAAATAATCGTATGGTACATAAGTTGCAATGTAGTAATTATGGATAATTGAGATGGAATGCGTGTTTGTGTCTGTAGTGTTACTCAATAATCACCACTGACATCCCTGTGTACAGTGTTTTCAAGAATGATATAATTGGCATGTGGTGGTTAACATATGTTTGTTTATATTTGTTTATTACACATGTTATTTAGATATTTTTACTTAATATATAGATTTGATGGATTTGCATTGGCTGCCTATAATTTATTTAATTAGAAAAATCATTAATTATGTCTCATACATCTAAAAGCCATTTGTTGCAAATATTTTAGGAAGCGTCTAATTGTCCACAGTTTTTTGTCCACCATTTGTCCACAGCTTTGACTTGTGCGAATACTGTAAAATTATTTCTACATGCTGTATAATTATACAATATATCACATAAAATATATCAGTTAATTACAAAACATCCAGCAACTATTTGAAGTGGTCCCATGATAGTTAAAAAAAAATTCCAACTTGCACAACAGGACAAAATAAATGTACTTTCAAACTGTATTTTCGGAAATTACAGTTATAGGAAGTTATTGGCAGTTAGAGTTAGTTATTAGCGGTTATTGGCAGTTAGAGTTAATTATTAGCGTCCGCACTGGGTTGAATCTTGTATACTGTAAAATTGAATCTTGTATACTGTAAAATTAAATCTTATATACAGTAAAATTTTCAATTGAATCTTGTATACTGTAAAATTGAATCTTCTACACAGTAAAATTTACAATTGAATCTTGTATACTGTAAAATTGAATCTTCTACACAGTAAAATTTACAATTGAATCTTGTATACTGTAAAATTGAATAAGCATAACTGTAAAATTGAATCTTGTATACAGTAGAATTTTCAATTGAATCTTGTATACTGTAAAAATTAAATCTTGTATACAGTAGAATTTTCAATTGAATCTTGCATACTGTAAAATATATACTGTAAAATTGAATCTCGTATACTGTAAAATTTTCAAATAATACTGTAAATTTTCAATTGAATCTTGTATACTGTAAAAAGACAGTTAGAGGAGAGTGGATAAGATTGTGGACAAATGGTGGACAAAACCCAATGGACAGAAACATTTTCTCATATTTTATTATGTAATTCTTTGTTTAAATTTGTAAGAGATACATGAGCCATGAATTTATGTGTTATCTTATTTTATTATGATAACATTGGTTCGGTATTCTAAATAGATAACAACAAAAGTATTTTTATTATCTCATGTGAGTCGTCATGCAACAAATTATTTTTCATTTAAGAGTTGTGAACCTTCGGGGTTTGGTGCTCGAATAGCAGCCTTTTCCTTTATTTGTTTTTTTCTTTAGTTGGTTCCAAATTTTGTTTCCAGTGACGTACAGGAGATTTGTTAGTTGCTGAAGTTTAATAAAAATTTCTTCATTTTAACATCATTACGGTCATATATATTTCAATTTAAAGGAAATTTGAGATGCATCACTAAATTGCAGCTTAGTAAAAGTTAAATTAAGACCATCCGATTGTAATAGCATGGGAAGATTTGAACTGACGTTGAAGTGGTTTTCTATAGTAGTGTTTTTCCATCTCCGTCAATTCGTGACATTGAAGAGAGAGAGAGATGCTAAGTCTTGACTCTTGAGATCGGCGCACTATATCAGAAATCAAAAGCCATAATCGATTTTGTGTTAAAAAAACTAGAGGATGTGTGGAATTCAGAAGATGCATTGCTGAGAAAAGCTACATCCCTGAGTGAAGCCTCTGCTCTATTGGTCTCCATGAGTTCCATGCATGCTAACACAGGTTCACCATGTATGGGCAATTGCTGATGAATCCAATTTGGATGAAGCTGATTCCAACGTCTAGGAGTGTATTGCTGCAGTCGAAAACATCCGCATTTTTGTCAAAATCACCATCTCATATTTCTTGAATGAATTGGGGAGAACGGTACCTGCCGTACTAGTACCGGCTGCCGACAAGGGAATAAGCACATAACTAGCTAGTGAATTTGTTCGCTCTGCACAGACTTGGAACTTTGATAGATTTTTTTTTTATTTATTGAGGAAAAATAAGGATCTATCCTTATTTGTTTCTATTGATTACTGATAAAGAAGGCATTTATCCTTCAAAAATTTTAAAAACTACAAATTTTCCGATTTTATTGCATTTTCTATTAGAACTCAATTTCAAATTTATAAAGTACCCATTTTATCCATTATTAAAAAAAAAAAAAATATGTAGTATGTTCAATGGAAATGTCAGTCTTAATTAGTCGGTTTCCAAAGGCAAATGGTTCAATTCTATACTTCGGACACATAGACAAGCGTATACCTAGTGTCATTGTGTATTCGTCGGAAGTAGAAAATTGTCCATTTTTTCTCGAGAACCAGCCAATTAAAACAAAATTTTCTTAAACATGCTACATATTTTTTATTTCTTTAATAAAAGGTAATGGATTCTTTGTACATTTAAAATGAGTTTAAATATAAAAGCCAATAAAATTAGTAAATTTTTTATTTTTTAAATTTAGAAGGGTAAATATGATATTATGAATTTTAGAGGGGGGAATACGTAATTTCAAAGATTTTGAGGGGCATATATGAAATTCCCCAAAATGAAAATATTAAATATTCAATCATGCCCTCGCTCCTTTATTTTAATTTTTTTTTACTTTTAAACTGGAAAAGACAGGGTCGGTGAGGAAAAAATAATTGAAGTTGATTTTGACTATAGTTGTTTGATTCTAATTAAATCCAATTCAACAATGTACAATAAGAAGATACGACAGCCATAAAATTAAATATAATGAAAATGATAGAAAATAATGCTAAGAAATCCTACTATTACACCCGTTCCTGATTCTCCGTTTCAGAAGAAACAAGCAACAAATGTGAATTGGCATAAGCTTAATTTCCACATCTATCATCTTGTGACATTGAAGAGAGAGAGAGAGAGAGAGATGCCGAGTCTTGAGAGCGGCGCACTGTATCAAAAATTTAATGCCAGAATCAATTTTGTGTTGAAAATACTGGAGGATGTGTGGAATATACAAGATGCATTGCTGAGCGGAGCTACATCCCTGAGCAATGCCCCCCCTCTGATGGTCTCGGTGAGTTCCGTGCTAACACAAGTTCACCATGTACTGGATGCTGATGAATCCAAATTCGATGAAGCCGATTTGGAGTGGATGGCTAAAATCGAAAGCATCAGCATGGCTGTCGAAATCGCCATCTTTGATTTCCTGAATGAAGTACGGAGAACCGTACCTTCTGTACAAATACCGGACGCATTCAAGGTAATACCGGACAGATTCAAGGTAAAAAACACAAAGCCGGTGAATTGGTTCGCTCTGCACGGACTTGGTACTGAGATGACCAAGATCCAATCAGACCTCCATGAGATCAGTGCCACTGATGCTGTCAAGGACAGAATCAGAAATGGCACTGCCCAATCGGCTTGCCTCTCAGTTGAAGTTGTGCCTACAAGTAAAATTGTTAATGAGATGGCGCTTGTTGGCTACGAGGCCCTCCAGAAGAGCATCACTGAGAAGCTTCTTGATCAAAGTACAGATCCAGAATGCATCCTTGTTGCAATCTTGGGACCAGAGGGTGCTGGAAAAACCACACTCGCGCAAGTGATTTACCAGAGGTTTGGTTTGTTCCTCTACTAACATCACATATTGCAGAAGTTACTAAGAATGGTCATTATTTTTAATCGTTGATACTATATCCTGTGTCGTTTCTTTTTGTAGGACTGAGGTGAAGAGGCACTTTAACATCTGCTTTTGGTTTTCTCAGACAAGCCATGTTGACTCTCAATGTCCTGCACAGTTCGAGCCGATAGATATCTTGAGAAAGATGTTAGCAAAAATTGAGCCTGAAAACTCGATGGATAGCAATGAAGAAAAGCAAATCATTTCAAGGATTTATGAGTCCTTGAAAAGGAAAAGGTATCTTGTAGTCATCGACAATATTCATCATTATATTGTAATCAAGAAAGCTCTTCCTGATGAAAATAACGGAAGTCGGGTGTTGATTATCACTCCAGAAATCAGTAATTACGAAAGAATCGCTCTCGATATAGATCCCAAATTTAAGTATGAGGTTCCACTCTTAACACATGAGGATAGCCTAAAACTGCTGCTCAGAAAATCCCCGCATGATATAGATTACCTTGAAGAGTGTCCTACTGATATCTTGCATAGAGCGCGACAAATCGCAACCCGGTGGGGTAAATCACCTATGGGTTTGGTACTTTTAGGTGGTCACTTACTATTCAATCCATCGTTTTTTAATGATATTGAACTCCTCCTGGACATGGATGCTACAGCGAGATATAGTGATGTGATCATTAGTGTCTACCTTTATCTACCAAGTGTTCTTAAGAAATGTTTTGCATGCTTAGCCGCTGTTTTCCCCATCAATTACATAATACATGCCAATTCTATAATTCGGTTATGGATAGCTGAAGAAATTATATTGAAGAACAACCAAGGAATGATGGAGGCTACCGCTGAAATCTATTTAAATGAACTAATCCAAAGGTATTGCATTATTTATAATTAATTGATATATTTAATTGTAATGAATTAAATTATCTATTTGATTCTTGGTAAATATACTTTTTATATGCTCGATAATATATGAGAAAGTTCCTTGGCAATTTACCATAATACATTGTCTTTCCGATACATTAAAATTATGAAATTGATAATTAGTACTTGTGAACAAAATTATGGAAGAAATTATATATTCATTATATCTATGGCCCTGTTATTAGTATTTTTTCTTCTTTCCTGCGGCTATTTTAATATGAAATTTATCATTTACAGGGGCTTAGTGCGTGTTAGCTGGGTATACTACCATAATCAAGCCAATCAGCCAACTCTTGTAGTTGTTCTACATCCTAAGCTGCATGACAACTTCAATTATTACATTCGCACAAATAACTTGTTCCCTGTCGATGCCGTGCTCGGTCAAGATGCATTCCAGTTAATTAATTACTATGGGGACACTAATGATGACCCTGCAAACTTTCATCCATTGCGCCGCTTGGCAGTACATCTTCCCTTTCAGTTCAATACATTTTCTTCATTTGAAGAAGGAAAAATTATGCGGGGCTTCAAATATCCAAGCCTCCACTCTTTGTTTTTTTTCGGTTCTGTAGCACCAATGATGTTTTGCCAATTCAATTTTCTAAGAGTTTTGGCAATTTATCAGGCCCGCATTCAGTTCTCCGAGGAAGACCGAACGTGCTGGTTGGATGGTTTAGTTAACTTAAGATACTTGGGGTTTATAGTGTGCTGGATAAAAGCTGGATCACTTCGAAAGAAACTCTCCCAATTTCAGAATCTCCAGACCCTCGATCTATCAGGGTCTATCGTTTTGGGTCTATCTGAGTATATAGAGAAGAACCAAAAAGTGAATATCGTGGGTCCAGTTAATGAAGAATTTGAACGGTGGTGGTCCCCAGTACCAGATATGTGCCAATGAATTAAGTGCTCGGTAACAGCAAAGTGTGAGAAGCACATCATAATAATTAAGTTTGTACCAAAAGTTTAACTTGCTCCATTGTGGAGCACTCTTTACTTGTTTGCATTTTGCTGTATTAAGTTTGTGTTTCAACCTAAGAAAATGTTAAATTTCCTGTATGAAATTTTTCTGTATTAATTAAGTACAACGATTCACGATATAATTCAGTGTAGATTCAATCATAGAAGGATAAATCAGAATCGGAATCGTTCACTTTGACCGGTGAATCAGAATCGGGTGAACCTGTCAGAATCGGCTGAATCGGATAGGAAACTCGAATATTTTTTACATAAGCTTGTTTTGTACTCGGTTTGATTTGAAATTTGGATTTAGACTTAATTTGAGCGTATTTAAGATTATAATGACTTTGAATGGTTGATGGAGATGTATCTTCGCTTGATGCGAAGGTGGATGACGAAATTGGCGGTTGGTGGTGATACAACTTCACGCAGGCGCGAAGGTGGTTGTCGAAGCTCACTCTGATACCACTTGATGCAAACCGGTCCCATTACGATATTGTCCCTTAAGCTCACGTACTGGTTTCGTAGTACTAGAGAAGAGTATAAAATCACAAACAGAACAAAATACCAAAACAACAAACTTTTCTATTCATTTTATCATTTACTATTTTTTCAACAGAAACTTTCATACATATTTAAAGGAAAAACGATTTTAGAAGCTATCATAGGAAATGCAAACAAATAAATACTATGAATACTAATTCCAACGAAAGGTTTAACCCTTGGCAGAACCCATGCGGTCGGACTCGGTTTAGAAGACTGACATGCAGACCCATTGATTTCCACCGATGCAATCAATGAGAATTTTCTCTTACTAAAACCCATTCAGTCAAATTTATAGAATTAATTCCTTAAAAATACGACCCATGCCATTGAATATGTGGATCAAATTCAAGTTGTATATACAAACTCTTGATCGGTCTGGATCTAGTGTGGCCATCGTTTACGTCTGAATATGAATCAGATATGTCTTCAATACGCACCGCATCAACATTGATGTAATATCTAATTAAGTGTGCATCACTGTAATACTCAAATGTATATTAAGAAGTTGGAAAAAGGAGTCTGAAAGATAAAGACATCTATTGATCATCACTCGAAACCGAAAACAAACAAACAATGAAAGTTAGTTAATCACTTGATTTCTTCAATCTTCCAACGTTGATTCGTGTGGTCATTCTTTGCCAATACTACCGGCAATGTATTATCATACGCATCATGATAATACGAATCAAGTACCATAGAAGTGTTGGATAACATTCTTATTTCTCGGAAACCTTTACCCATATCGCCACTCTCAGTCCACAACACTGAGACATCTAAAGAGTTCCTATCGAATGGGGCCAGCCGAACCTGTCAATTGTTTTAAATTGTTTGTCACAACAAACAAACAAACAAGAGATAGTTTTATCATACTTAATGATTTGATGTATGCAGAATTGTGTATACATACAAGATGATGGAAGAAGCTGTGCTTAATAGCTTTGCCGGTGGCTTTGTTCACCAGCGCAAAGGTTGCTCTTTTTTCCTCATCTTTGACATGTTGACAGTGTGTGGTTTCTTTGATCCAGTGCTGTACTTAACCACATCCACATGTTACAATAAATTAAGTTGTCAGTAACTAGGAACCCACAGAAAACTTAAATATTAGCCGGAGCCAATAAAACAGCATCATTAGAGACCTTATCGGCGGGATTGGCCGGAGCCAATAAAACAGCATCATTAGAGACCTTCAGATTGTAGGTCACATTTGTCTGACAGTAGATCTTGACCGTCGGCTGTGACGGCCTGCAGTGACCCAGATCCATGGTTAAGCTGTCGGCACAACGCACTATGTTCCAGCGCTGGCTATTGTTGTTGTTGACAAAGTGGCAGAGATGAACACGTCTGGGCTCATAGACCTGGTGCAAAAACGGAGTGAAGAGGAGAGAGATATCGTCCATCCTACGGATGTTAGTAAACCCCTGTTCCATGTCCTTGGGCATGGTCCACAGCACCTCGTCAGCCGAATCAGGATTGTACAGTATCAACAACACCTAATTAATCAGTTAGAAAATATATATATTAATTCTGGAAAGATATTAATTAAGAATTGAGGGTCGTCTTTGGGACAGTGCTTGATTGCTTCACTGGTGGCATTATTAACCAGAGCGAAAGCGGGTTGGCCTTCAGAGTCCTTTCTGCTGGTGCGGTGTCTGTAGTCCTTGATCCAGTACTGCTCACATCATCTCAGGTTCAGATCAAAGAATTATATTAATTCCTAGTTAGTACATGTAAAATAAATAAAGAAATCACTGAAAATAACCAATTCAAACTAAATTACCCATGGAGATATATAGAAGTATTTCTCAGCAATGAAACCTAACCTGATAACGATCACGGCGTTCGGTCAGAACAAACACGATCTTGCCACCGCGGATACTGAGCGAGTAATCCTCATTTTGGCAGCAGTGGATCGTCACTAGCTGTCTGTCATCCTCCATCCTTGGTTCCTTAGTCCAAAGAGAGAGAGAGAGAGTGGGGGGGGTGGTTAGATTTGAACTTTATTCCTGTCAGGTACACAGATCAAGAAACTTGTTTGGCCCTACCCTCTAATTTCCATTAATTTCCGTTGTTGGCTTGTTGCCTCAACCCAACTTTCAGTTTGGCCCTCCCCTATTGTTTAATTCAAGCAATTTTCAAATTTGGTCCCTTGAAGAACCAACTTTTTATTCGTACAATTAAAAAACAAAATAAAATGAATATCATCATTGTCTTAATATCATTGATTAATAACATCCGTATGGTTCTGGAAAAAAAAATTATTATAATGATTTGGATTGAAAATCCATACTGGAAATTATACTATTTTGTAGTGCTTCTAAAAAATAGAATCAAAATAACAACAAGAAAGTCATAGTAATATAGTGGTAAGGCCTTAGCTTGTATAGTACATAACCCGGGTCCAAGCCCCAGCGGCAACAAAATAATGCATTTTTCCACGGTTCACCATCAAGAAATGGACCAAGTCCATTAAGTATGAACCGGTGCATACAATCTCTCCATTTTCCACAGTAATGGACACATCCATTACCGCTGGTTGAATTAAAATTGAATTTCATACAATCTGGAAATATAAAAATGGTCCACACCAAATATACAATTCTGAACAAAAAATGGTTCATTTAACGGTTGTGATTCCTTTGGACCAGAAAATTGTCCAACCTAGTTGTATAAGATCCTAAAATCCAATTTATTGTTGCTTTCTAAAGAGAGATCACTGTTTTGCATCTCAATTTTGCAGCACATCTCCAAAAGATACATTTAAAAAATCTCCAAAAACAGTGAACACAATTAAATACGTTTTATAAAAATAAAAATTCGTATTTAGATTTATCAAATTTAAAAAAAAAATTTGTAAATCAAATCTTAACAACTCTATACAGAAAATAAAATTAATTTTCGAAAAACAATTAGAATACGTAAAATATGTTTTTCAAAAAAAATTTCTCATGTATAAACAGATTAATTACCTGAAAACATTAAATTTATGCAAAACTTGGAAATGCATAAAAAAATAATCGTGATTATTAAAACCAGAATACATGCCATAACATGGGCTCTGATACCAATATTAATTAACAGATAGAACTTACAAATTACTCTGTTAATTTTCGTGCAGAAGCGGATCTTGCGAGCGTAGCAGTATCACTGGTTCTGCAAGGAATCATAAGCCGAAGCCGGAAGCCGGAAGCCCTGTGTTTTTCACGACCTAAGACCTTCAAGTACTAACAGAGTTTTCTTGGTGCGTTTTCTTGGCAGTCACACTCACACCATAATTACAGAGAAAAGGATATGGTATATATAAAATCAATGCACCTCTTCATAAATGGTCTGCACCCCTTCATAACGGGTTAGCACCTTTTCATAACGGGTCAGGTTTTGAATTCGGGTTTCCCATAATGGGTGTACCAATAATTAAATCCAACATATTTGATAGTTTATGTCATGGATTAAATTAATCTATATGGAGTAAGATGTTGGAAAATTGATCCATGTCTATGATAGTGGACCCAATAGGTGGAATAAGAGTGGAGTAAGTTAATCTACCTGGAGAGGTGAAATAACTTAATCTAGATTAACTAACCTTTTATTCCATTTTCCGTGTTTTTTGAAATGCACATCTTTTTATAATATAGATAGTATTGATGTACATGCAATCAGACATAATTGTTGACAATTGTCAATGGCTGTCTTAATAATTCAAATTTATTTTTTGAATTTCTTAAATGTACATTCCGTTTTACATTAATGCACAATTAAATACATAATTGTTTATTTAGTTTTATATTCAAAGTTTGTAGAACAATTAGAGAAGGATAGTTTAGAAATGGGAGATTCAAGGTTGCATATGATATATTGCAAAAATAAAGGAGATAATGTGTCACGACCCCGCTGCCGGGCTGAGAGTCGTGACAAGAGAGACACCCTCGCATCCATCCATCGCTCCATCAACCTATGTCGCTACAAAAAAAACAAACATAAATAATACAGAGTCAGATGCAAAGCTCAGTAACCAGTTATTTAATGACACGCCTCTCTATAATTGGCTTAATTAAACAACCATTCAAACAGACTGAATTAATCCACACAAATTAAAATCAAATTATGCCTGCATATTTAACGAAGATAGTACCTGGGTCTAGATTATCAGTAAAACAAGTCACATAGTATTCACACTTTTGGAATGTCTGCCACAGACAATTTCCACATTTACAGTACACACAATCTCACCAGTTCAATCAAATTCGAACCTCAGACCCGTTGTCTCATTAAATATGCCCTCATAATTCAATACCCAGTTCAAACATCCAATTCAACCATACAAATTGAAAACACATATTATAGAAAGTCCGGTTACCTAATAACGATCAATTCATAAATCCAATCCGGGATGCAACACTTGATCGGAATCAATGCGACATAGTCGGAATTCCAATCGAGATTAAATCAAATATCAATATATTTATCATAATATTTCCTTTATTTTTCTTTGGATTTTTTCTCTTTTCTTTTCACTTTCAGTTTCATTTTTTTGTTTCACTCTTCATGAATCCAAAACGAGAGAGAGAACCCTCTTAAGGGTTACAGTTCAAAATTTGAAGGTATGCATGAGAGCCACGCGGCAAAATGCCACGTTGGCCTAACTTTTTTTATTTTTTTTGTTTAAGTTTGAATATCTGCAAATTCAACCTTTAAATTTCCTAATATTTATAAATAAGTTCAATATCTTTTAAAAATAATTATAGAATTATCCGGGATGTTAAAATTTATCCCCTTTAAAATAATTTTGTTCTCAAAATTCAAACATATGATATTCAAATTGAACAGGAAATATCAAACGATAATCAAATCAAATTTATCAGATACAGATCAATTAGAGAAGATATTCAACTTGAAATAAAATCAACTTATTTATGTACATTTGTTTACATTGAAATATATACTTAATATAATTCATGTCAAACATATTATATACCAAATGATAATCAAATGGTACCACAAATAACAAATATTACGAAATCGATAATCAGTCAAATTTCGGATATATCAAACAGTCAAAATTTTAGGATCAATCTTTCAAAATGTATAATTAGATAACTTAAGAAGTAGCCAAAATTATTCAAAACGGATCGGATCGGAATACATATTTAATACTGATAACAATTTCAGGAGTCAATTATTTAAAAGAACAATTTTCAATTTGGGTCAGACAGATATAACTCAGAATACTTATCAAACTATTTACAGATATTAGAAAATCCAATTCAGTTCTATTCAATTTAACCAAATAACAAATGAAACTTCGACCCAAACACAGTCCGAGGAACGAATGCTCCGATACTAAAATTGAATAACCCCACTGCCGGGCCAGGAGTCGTTACAAGAGAGGCACCCTCGCATCCATCCATTGTCTCGTCAACCTATGTCGCAACAAAAATAACCGACAAAAACAATACGGAGTCAGCTACAAAGCTCAGTAACCGGTTATTTAACGACGCGCTTCTCTATAATTGGCTTAATTAAACAACTATTCAAATAGACTGGATTAATCCACACGAATTAAAATCAAATTATGTCTGCATATTTAACGATGATAGTACCTGGGTCTAGATTATCAGTAAAACAAGTCACACAGTATTCACACTTTTGGAATGTCTGCCACAGACAATTCTCACATTCACACTACACACAATCTCATCCGTTCAATCAAATTCGAACCTCAGACCCGGTATCCTGTTCAATCAAATTCGAACCTCAGGACCATTTTGCGCATTCTCCGAGTTTGGGAGTTGTTTCAAATTTGGTATAGGGAGGATGACACATGTTTCCACAACTTGGACATGTGATTATTTCATCATATCTCCCCGCAATGTCGCACACATAACATGCGATGTATGCTGGTTGACAAGTTCGGTTTCAACCGCATGATAGGAGACTCCTGTTTGTTTTCTTTCATCTTTTGAAATGGGCTAGTTCAGGTAAATTTTGCATAGGCGCAGTTTTCTGTGCTCTTGGGGCATTGGCTGCTTTGGAGCATCAAGGAGGAGTATTCATGAATCCCTGACCCCTTGCGACGCTTCTTGTGCGGTGGTTTTGCAGCGTTAGCCTTTGATTTGCAAGATTGACTTTTGATTGCAACTTCCCCATATCAGGGGTAGGTAAGTCATCCTCGCTATCACTATGACTTTTAGGCGTGTCTTCAATATAGTTGGGTTTGACACCGGGTTCTTGATATTCATCACTTCGTAGATTCCTCCAATGTTGAAGTGTAACTTGATTGCTCCGACCTACTATTCAGTCTTGTGATTGAAGCCATGGATTGTAATCTTGTCTTTGGTATAGTAGTGGGAACTGAGGATCACGAGATCTAGAGTCTTTTGGGGTATAAGGTTTATGGAGGAACCTGGGTCTATGAGCATACGGGTTACCCTCTGGCCTTCACATTCGCCGGTCAGAAAGAGTGGTCGATTGTGATCATTTGTGCCGAGAAGTAGATCTTCATCATTAAAGGTAATTGATGGTCATTTATCATCCACCAAAGCGACTTCCTGCATTTTCTTTTCTGCAAAGTGCGCTTGGAATTCTTCGGGATGTTGGAGAGCATATATGAGCACCTCATTTAACTCAGCGGACATCATCAAGATATCAAACACACTGACTGCAGCCGGTATTTTCCTGAGCTGTGATAGAAATTGTAGTCATGGACTAGGTACTTGGTTCACCCAGGTTGAGGGATTATTTTCCCTTAGCTTTGGCTCTTGGCCTTTTAGCTTCATCATTTTGAGGTGATTGACGCTCAGGAATATTTGTACCCGAGCAGACTACTGCTTGGCATTCAGGATTTTTGGTTTTGGCATAAATGACTTCTTCAATGCTGGAGGTCTTTTGGTGTAAGTACAACCAGTGGGGGTGTGATTTTTGAAAGATCCATTGCTGGTTTTAGTTTAGTCATATGGGTGGAGGGGATTGGTGCGTGATTGTGGTATATCTTGGAGGTTGGTTTAATTTGTTGCAACAGAACAGATAGGTTAATTAATGATGGTACTTGGGTTAATATAGTGCTAGATATTAATTATGTTGGTCAATTTAGGTTGCACTGTTCTATATGATATTGCTTAACTTTTTGCATGTTATTTGTATTCTATTTGGTGCTATATATATATATATATATATAGATCTAGAGAGAGGGGTTATATATATATAGAGGTTGACTTGGGTGAGCCATGGCTCACCAAGTGTTTGTACTCGATGCCGTATTTTCATTTTGAAAGTCCAAACGACTGATCCGAACTGTTAGATGTGATCTTCATATTGAAATGTGGTTGGAGACCAAATTTTACATTTATTGGAATTTTATTACTATTTATTAAGCATTTTTGAAAATTGTTGTTTTGCTGTGAACAGTAAAAACAGTAAAATTTTCTGGACCATCGGATCAGCAATTTTAAAAAATACTTAATAAATAGTAAACAAATTTCAAAAAATGTAAAATTTAGTCTCTGAACACATTTCAATATGGAGAACAAGATGAACGGTTCGGATCGGTTGTTTGAATTTTCAAAATGGCTAAAATGAGCCATGGCTCACCAACGCGCTATGAGCCATGGCTCATTTTAGCCCAACTCTATAAATATATATAGTTGGGCTACGGTACTTCTCGAAGTAAAACTAGTATTTCACTTCAAAACATCAATCCAAATCGTTCAAGTTGATCTCCATATTAAATTGTGCTTCGAGACTAAATTTAAAATTTTTTGAAAAGAATTTACTATTTGTTTAGAATTTTTAAAAATCACTGTTTTTCAGAAAAAATCTGGGCTATAAAAAAAACGATTTTAAAAAATTCTAAAGAAATAGTGAAAATTTCCAAAAAATATAAAATTTGATCTCTAAGCACAATTTAATATGGAGATCAATTTGAACGGTTCGGATCAATGTTTTGAACTTTAGAATCGTAAATACGAGTGTGAAGTAAAATACTCGTTTTACTTCGCGAAGCACCGTAGCCCAACTCTCTCTCTCTCTCTATATATATATATATATATATGGAGGCTATCCCCTAATACAGGCATATATAATTAAACATATAAAAATAAATCACCAACGATCTAAGGTAATAACAGATGGTAAACTACGACAAACAAACGCCAACTCAAACACGTCAGATGGTGTTAACACACTTTTGCCAATATGTGCCGATACAATCTATTTTGGTTTATATTGACAAAAAGCTAGAATTTGGTCAGTTGAGTACATCTACCTCTTGACATCTCCAAAAGACAAGACCTCACTTCTAAAGATAAGTACATGATAAAAATATTCATAATTTATAACACAAGGAAAAGCGACATATCATTTGAAAGCCTCATGGTGAATTATTTTTTATATTGTCTAGAGGCAGCGCATTTATAGGACCTAGACATAAAAAATCTATGATAATCTCCCCACCCAACAAATAAATTAGTTTATCATCATTTCCTATATATTATTTTTTCCTGCACATGAGCAGCTGGATGCATGATGCAGATTTGAGAACTGAACTCGAATAAATCAACCGAATAAAACAAACGGACGAGGCCTCGAGATCTTTATTCAGTTTGACAAACGAATTGAAGATAAATGAGTAGTTGGAAGCTAGCAATTGGTATTTGGTTCGCGCGTGGCTGCTCTGTGCGTTTGTAGAACCTTTCACGGTGTTATGACGTATTTATATTATTTTCTAATTACTATGTTACTTGTAAAGTTGAAGTCGTAACTTTATCATTTAATTTAAATTTAACTCCAATTTTAATTTTTTTTATTAAAGAATACAGTGGATTTGATGTGATTAATTTGAATAGAACAGGTAAATTAACATGTTATACAATTATTGTATTATTTTGCAAAAAAATGACATAATTAAAGTTCGACCTATCATTTAGGAAACTTACCATAAAGTAATAATCAAGCGAAAACACAATATGGATCATAGCTCTTAGAGAATCCAAAAAACATGTATACTCCAGTCAAGTTGTACAAATAAAATACAAGTATATATCATGTGTTAACATAAGATTGAGGGCGCGTTTTTTTTGTTTTGACTACCTGTTTCTTATATACACTACAAGAAATCTAACATTTAATGGCGCTAAGAAACGCCAGTAAATGCTTGAGTAAACGCCGTCTATTCCAATTTCCGACGTTTCATTCAATGCCGGGAATAAACGTGTCGGCAAAAGTAAATAGCGGCATTTTTGTTCACTTTTAGAGGCGCCTCAACAAACGCCGTCCAAAATATTTATTAGCGGCGTGTCTCCTAGCGCCATCTGAAAGTTTTGACATTGTACGGCGTTTTGGATTTTTTTTCAGGCGCTATGTGAAACGCCGGTAAAAATCATTAAAATATTAAAAAAAAAAAATGCTGCTACAGCAGCGTACTGGATTATGCAGGATGCATCATCAACGTACTGCTATTTATAAAATATTAACATACATTGATACCGCCAAATCCAATCAAAATATGTTTATACATATGAATAATTATAACATATGGAAGAATGCATCACGCAAAATAAAGATCACATCTGAAAAGCTGAGTAATACTTGACTAAAATTGCTGGAAGAAAAGAAAAGTACCATAACCTTCTTGTTGATAATTTTTTTTAGAAAATCATACAAAAACTAGAAACCTCTTGCTGTTAGGATAATTCAATAGCCCTGCTCCAATCTTTCTACAGTCATCTGCAAGTAGAATAGTAATTTTGAAATCTTAGTCTTGTAACATCAACTCTTATGTAAACCGGCTTTTACTCGTAGTTATTTTTTAGTTTTTAGTGCCAGGATTTCTAATTGAGTTCTCATACTACTATAGTGTTTTTGGAGTGCCAGGATTTCTAATCGAGTTCTCATACATATCATATGATATTAATCACAGGGCTTGGTCTTTGTAATTGAATCATTTCATCTATGAATTCAATTATTTGGGTTCAAGGTGAACTGATGTTTCCTAATAGTGGTGGCCCTGGTGTGTATTGTCACTCCACTGAATATTAGCTTTGAGTGATATTACACCGACTAATTAAGACAACCAGTAGTGTGACCTAGTGTGAGATCAAGATTTGAGTTTTTATATCAAGAAAATATCCAATAAAACTGAAGTAGGGGACAATTCTCAAATTCTCAGCAAAGGGGTCAATAATGGTGTCCTTATTTTTGTATCATTTTGGTCAGGTTACATAGAGGTACATAGCACAATTAACAGTAAACACGTATCAGTGTGGTACAACAGTAAAAGCAGGATCACCAAAAAAAAAAATGGTACCAATATTATAGAAGAGAGAGAGAGGAGAGAGAAATTACTTTCATGTTCCTTCCTCTTTCCCCGTCTATCAAAGGACTCAGTGTTGAAAGTTGATCCAAAATTAGCTTTCCACATTTAGAATTCTGTTGAGAGTTGGTCTAAATTCATCTCTTTATATTTGGAGTGCTATAATTAGTCATGGAGCGTGTAGGAGTTAGTGGGTTCTATAATTAGTCATGTAGATTCTGTTTGTAATAGCAGGATACGTGGGGTATAATTCTATTTTGGGGACTGCTTGTAATAGGAGGATAGGTAGTGGGGTACTAAATTTAGATGTTCCAGATTTAGACTTTTTGTTGTGCTATAAATTCAGCATGTTGTAATCGAATTTAATTAAGCAACAATAGAAGTTAATTTCAGCAGCAAATTTCTTCTCTTTGTTTCATTGTATCCTTACAAAATTTCCAACAAATTGGTATCAGAGCCAAAGGTTAGAGATCAGGGCAGATCCGACCATGGCAGAGAACATGAGCGTTTCGAATCCGTCGATTCCGCTGTTCAAGGGAGACAACTACGAGTTCTGGAGCATCAAGATACAAACTTTGCTCAAGTCGCAAGGTCTATGGGAATTGGTGGAGAAGGGAGCACCGGGCATAGATCCCACACCAACAGAAACAGTGAAGCGAGATGCGAAGGAGCTATTCTTCATCCAACAAGCAGTGCATGACACCATCTTCTCGAAAATTGCAGCAGCCACCAACGCAAAGGAGGCGTGGACAACCCTGAAAACAGCATTTCAAGGGAGTACTCGAGTCATGGCAATAAAGCTTCAAGGCCTACGCAGGGACTTCGAAACATTGCAGATGAACAAGGAGGAATCCGTGCAGATTTTCCTCTCAAGAGTACAAGAGGTGGTCAACCAAATTCGAGCATTTGGAGACACCATGGAAGAGAAGACGGTGGTGGCGAAAGTGTTAAGGAGCCTAACACCCAAGTTTGATCATGTGGTTGCAGCAATTGAAGAGTCCAAAGATCTAGCAACCTACACCTTTGATGAACTCATGGGGTCACTGCAGACTCATGAAGCAAGGATGTCAAAGGCTGAAGATAAAGGCGACGACAAGGCATTTTACATGTAAGGGGAGACGTCAAGAAGCAGAGGCAGAGGCAATTTCGGCAGGGGAAGAGGAAGAGGAAGACGCAGAAGCAACACTGCCGAAAATAGTCAATCATATGATGAATCCAAGAACGACATCCAGTGCTATTATTGCAACAAGTTTGGGCACTATCAATCTGAGTGCTATGAAGCCAAGAAAAACATCCAATGCTACTACTGCAATAAGTTTGGGCACTACCAATCCGAGTGCTACAAGAAGCAAAGGGAGGAGAATCAAGCAAGCTATGTTGTAAAAGAAAATGAGCAACCGGCACTCTTCATGGCATACCCCAAAAGCAAGATTGATGCAAGCAACAAGGGCACAATAGCAGTGCACACAAAAGAAAATGGTGGCAGCAGTCCAGAAAGTAGCAAAATCATGGTGAGTAGAAATATTTTGTTTGATGAAAAAGTCCTCAAGGTGGAGAATTTAGGGCTCATTCGTCAGAGGCCGTTGAAACTGGTGTACAACCAAGATATACGGCTGGCTCAGATGCCAGAAAAATATAGTTTCAAGGTGTTGAGAGATATTGTGACGAAGATGTTTCCTTCATTAAAATCTGTGCTGATCAAGTATAAGGATTCTGATGGGGATCTGATTACCATTATTGATACACAAGTGTTGAGGATGGCAGAATCATGTTTCAACCAGCCTGTACAGATGGAGGCAGAGAAAGAAGATGATATCTCCATATTATGTCTAATTTATAGCCCTAATTTATACTTAAACCTGTGTTTTAAAGCCTATAAATATGGACTTTTTACTTATATTTCGAAGAAATGTGGTACTGCTATGTTTTGTTTGGTATTTTGCAGGAAAAAGGGCGAAAAACTGGATCTGACAATTTTTCATACGGCCTGTATGACATACCCTACGGGCCGTACAGGATCTGCCCAACCACACAGAAGATTCCACAACAGAGGCACATAGTCTCCAAGACAAAACACAGCCCTACGGGCCGTATGGGGTCCCCTACGGGCCGTAGGGTGCTAAATCGGAAAAATCCAGCAGAATCTGAAATCAGCTGGATTTAAGGAGGCCGAAAAGGAAGCCTCTTGGGACGCGATCCAGGGCATTAAAGGAGATATTTCTCACCAAAAAAAGGGAGATTCACAACTGGAACTTGGACAAACTTTCTTGGAGCAAAAGACAAGAGGAGGAGAGGAAGAAGAGAAGTGAAAAACGCGAGTTTGCAACGGATCTTCAGATTTTGCACTGTTTTGTCATGAACTCTTTTATTTTCTGTTATTTGTGTTATCTTAGGAACATGAGTAGCTAATTTACTTTGTTTCTAGGGTTAAGATGTAGTTTCTAATTTGGTTTTGTTTGCATGCTACTTGGATTTTGTGTTGAATGCTTTGTTTTTACCTTGTTGAGTAGTATTTTGATTGCTTTATTTGTGCTTGCTTGAATTGATTAGTCATCCCGTTAGATGAATGCGCACATCTAAGTGTTAGGAGCCAAGTCTATGACATTTAATCCAACCGAATAAAGTATATGAAGTAGGGTGAAACTAAGGAGTACCCGAAAGGTGAAACTTTCCTTGAGGCGAAAGTCCTTGGATACTTTTAGTAAACCAACAAGTAACTTAGATAAATTAGGCCAAAATGCGAAAGTTGAGGTTTAACGCATCTAAGAGGGAAGTATTTGAGTCCAGTAATCGGGTACTAGGCCAAAATGCGAAAGTTGAGGTTAGGTATCTAGATCTGGTCGATAGAAACCCTAAACATTAGCATCAACGCAGAAAACAGTAGCTGCAGCATTAACTCGGGGTCCCCTACGGGCCGTATGGATTCCCATACGGGCCGTATGCCTCGGGGCTGAACAGAAATGAAATCTGAACCCTGGAAACGCCTTTTTATCATTTGAAAACAACTTTAATTCTTTTTATTGTCTTTTAAACTTGTCATAAATCAGTAGAATTGTTAGGATTAAATCAAACCAATTTTTCTCACTTCTAAAATCTCAAGTAATTTTAAGACGAGTCCGGTTATTTTCTTCCATCCCTGTGGATCGATACCTGAGCATACTCATCGATAGGATAGTGCACTTGCTATCTGATTTGACAGAGTATAACAAAGGTTTAAAAGGTATAGCTTGCTATACTGAAACTTTGTAGCATATATTCTGTGCGAACAAGTTTTTGGCGCCGTTGCCGGGGACGGCAACGAAAATTCTAGACTTTTTCTTATTTTTGCTTGATTCTAGATTTTAATTTTAATTTTTCTTTTTCTATCTTTGCAGGAACATACTGGAAGGGTCACTGCCCGAGAACCACTATCAACTCAGAAGCAAAGGGCAGACTTCCAACTCATTCGTTCCAGCACCACCACATCTGTCACCTCTCCGTACGGCCCGTAGGAGATTCATACGGCCCGTACCAGCCGACAACAGAGGCCAGACAGACCTAGAACAGGACACAATGAATAACAGCGGAGTTAATCCACCCATCACTGATCCACCCGTTCAGGATCCACCCATCCAGGACCAGTTCTCTGATGATGAAGGAGCAGACTATGCACCCAGGACATTGCGAGAGTTTAATGTCCCGAGAGCTGAAGATGTTAGAGGAGCAATCCGATTGCCAAGGATTGCTGGCAACCAGCCTAACTTCAATCCGGGCGTTGTCAACATCGTCCAGCAAAACACATTCCATGGCATGGATCATGAGGATCCACATGCCCATGTTCAAACTTTTCTTGAGTGTTGTGCCACCATTAAAATTAATGGCGCAACAGCTGATTACATTAGGCTTGCTTTATTTCCTTTCACTCTTAGGGATAAAGCCAAGAAATGGTTAGGGTCACTACCAAGGGATTCAATTACAACTTGGAGGGAACTGTCCAAACTGTTTTTGACCAGATTTTTCCCCCATAAAAGAACTGCCGAGATTAGGACCCAACTGACCAGTTTCAGACAAAGGTTTGATGAACCACTGAATGAGGCCTGGGAAAGGTTTAGGGAATTACAATACTCTTGTCCACATCACGGTATTCCCGAATGGTTACTTGTTCAGTCCTTTTATTCTGGTTTGACTGATACCACTCGTACTTCTGTTGATGCAGTTGCAGGTGGAGCTCTCATGGATCGAGAGGCTACCGAGGCAATGAATTTAATTGACAATATGGCAACTAACCAACAATGGTCCGGTCGAGGGAGCACTCGAGGAACTGGAGGAGGCCGAATTGAGGTCGATCAGATCACCGCCCTCACCGCCAAGATGGATGCCATGCAGAAGGCTTTTGACAAGATGAGTGTCAAAGCGCTTGGTAATCAGCAACCACAACCTTGTGTTATGTGTGGGGATGATAGACACAAGTATGAGAATTGTCCGCTTGCGCAAAGAGATGAAGAACCCGAGCAAGTGAATTCTCTCAACAATGAGCCATCTTACTTCCCAAAACCTCCTTTCACCCGAACCTATTCCAAGGACCCGATTGAACAACAGAACTGGAGGTGGAAGCAAAACAACCCCCCACACTTCAATAACAACCCTTCTGGCAGCAACAATAACAACCGCAACTTCTACAACAATGCTGCATTCAATAACTCGAACAACCGTGCACCATACTCAGGACCATCTAAACCCTATGTTACCCCTGCTGTGGAGAACTTTATGCATGAGCAAGGGAAGATGAATCAAATGCTCTTCGAACAGATGCAAGCAATCAACGCTCAGTTGGCTAGTTTGGCCGCCCAAAACAAACCTCAAAATGGGAGCCAAACCGCACCACCACAACCTGGAATGCTACCAGGCCAACCAGAGATTAACCCCAGGGAAGAGGCTAAGGCAGTGACATTGCGAAGTGGGACACAGTACCAAGGACCAACCATGCCTGTCGAGCCAGAAGCCGAACCTACGGCCCGTATGAATCCAGTACGGCCCGTAGAGACAACCACTGAGATTTCTGAGCAGCCAGCATCTGATCCGATTGAAATTGTGAATGAAGAGACAGACCATACGGCCCGTACCATACCCGTACGGCCCGTACCAGATGAAGCTGACAAGCAGAAAAAGAAGGTGACCGAGAAGCCACCGCCCTACCGGCCACCAGTTCCATTCCCACAGAGATTAGCAGAAACCCGACTCAATGAACAGTTCTTCAAGTTTATTGAAGTTATGAAGCAATTGCACATTACAATTCCATTCACCGAGGCATTGACCCAAATGCCCACCTACGCTAAGTTTCTCAAGGACATCCTATCCAATAAACGAAGCTTGGGGGGGCGTGAGACGGTGAAATTGACCGAACAGTGCAGTGCTATACTGAGGAGTGAACTTCCACCGAAATTGGAAGATCCGGGTAAGTTCTCTATTCCATGCACGATTGGCAAGGCCACCATCCGACGAGCTTTGTGTGATTTGGGGGCTAGTGTGAGTCTCATGCCGCGAACTATCTTCGAACGACTGGGTGTGGGCGAGCTTAGACCCACACGAATGACCTTACAACTTGCGGATTCTTCGGTGAGGCTACCACTTGGCATAGTGGAAGATGTACCGGTGCAAGTCGGTAAGTTCTATGTGCCCGGTGATTTTGTTGTGATGGAAATGGAGGAAGACAAGGAGGTCCCTATCATTTTGGGACGACCATTTTTGAGGACCGCGGGAGCGCTAATTGATGTGAAAAATGGGACTTTAACCTTGAACATCGGAGATGAGAAAGTTCACTTTCAAATCGACCGAGCAATGAAGTACCCCGCTCAACCCGAATCGTGTTATATGATCGATGTGGTTGATGAATTGGTTGAAGAGAATTTTCTGGAGCAAGTCGACAACTCGCTAAGGTATCATTTCGATTTTTTATCTGATTTGCAGGATAAAACAAGCGAGTTTGAGACGATTTACACGGCAGACGCAGCACCTGTCTGTCTGGAAGGATATCCATACGGGCCGTACCCAGATCATACGGGCCGTAGACCAGAGGAATTTCAAACAGAGAAGCTGGAGATTGAGAAGGAAACGAAGGCTCAGCCTGAAGCTGAAGCATACGGCCCGTACCCAGATCATACGGACCGTACGACCAGCCAGACAGAGCAGATCACTCCCGAATTAAAACCTCTCCCAGCCTCTCTCAGGTATGAATTCCTTGATTCAGAAAAGAAATGTCCTGTTATTGTAAATGCAGGGATTGACCCCTGACCAAACCGCCAAGCTCATGGAGAAGTTGAGAACCCACAAAGGCGCGATTGGATATTCTATCAAGGACTTGAAAGGGATCGATCCAACCATTTGCACACACAGGATCTTGCTAGATGATGACCACAAGCCTTCAATTGAACAACAAAGACGGCTCAACCCAAATCTGAAAGAGGTAGTAAAGAAAGAAATTTTAAAACTTTATGAAGCAGGTATTATCTACCCGATTTCTGACAGCAAATGGGTGAGCCCCGTCCATGGGGTTCCCAAGAAAGGAGGAGCAACAATGGTGAAGAATGAAAAAGATGAGATGATCCAAACACGCGTTGCAACCGGTTGGAGGATGTGCATTGACTACCGGAAGCTCAACCCGGCTACACGCAAGGATCACTTTCCCTTGCCATTTGTTGATCAACTCCTAGAAAGGCTTGCTAATCACTCATATTTCTGTTATCTTGATGGTTATTCAGGTTTCTTTCAGATTCCCATTCATCCGCAGGACCAAGAGAAGACCACATTCACATGCCCATACGGTACCTATGCATACCGTAGAATGCCCTTTGGTCTTTGCAATGCACCTGTGACTTTTCAGAGAGCCATGATGGCTATTTTTTCTAATTTTATTGAAAAAGAAGTTGAAATTTTTATGGATGATTTTTCTGTATATGGTACTTGTTTTGATTCTTGTTTGGCTAATTTGTGTAAGATTTTGCAGAGATGTGAAGAAGTGAATTTAATCCTCAATTGGGAAAAATGCCATTTCATGGTCCAAGAAGGAGTAGTCTTGGGACATGTTGTCACCTCAAGGGGGATTGAGGTTGACAAAGCAAAAATTGAGGTAATTGAGAAACTCGAAATCCCAACAAATGTCAAGGGGGTTCGAAGTTTTCTCGGACATGCAGGTTTTTATCGCCGTTTCATAAAGGATTTCTCGAAAATTGCGAAACCATTGACCAATCTACTTATTAAAGATTCTGATTTTGTTTTTAATGATGATTGTGTCAAGTCTTTTTGCAGTTTAAAGGAAGCCCTTATTTCTGCACCTATCTTACAGCCACCCGATTGGTCACTACCGTTTGAGTTGATGTGCGATGCAAGTGACTATGCAGTTGGGGCAGTTCTGGGGCAGCGGAAGGACAAGAAGCCCTGTGCTATCTATTATGCTAGCAAGGTGTTAGATCCGGCCCAAATGAACTACACCACAACCGAGAAGGAGTTTCTCGCCATTGTTTTCGCCCTTGACAAATTCAGATCATATTTGGTGGGCTCGAAGATAGTGGTCTACACCGATCATGCTGCACTAAGGTACCTTTTGACTAAAAAAGATGCAAAACCAAGGCTAATAAGATGGATTCTTCTTTTGCAGGAGTTTGATCTTGAGGTAAGAGATAAGAAAGGAGTTGAGAACTCTGTGGCGGATCATCTGTCCCGGCTTCGTTGGGAAGAGGACACCACAATCAAACTCTCGATCAATGACTCATTCCCCGATGAACAGCTCCTCGCATTCAGTTCTGACCTGGAGGACATCCATACAGGCCGTACAGAAGTTCATACGGTCTGTATGATTCAGCATACGGCCCGTACGCACTTCCATACAGGCCGTACGCAGACCAACCAGAGCAAACAGCAAGCTCCCTGGTATGCCGACATCGCGAATTACCTGGTCTCTGGAGATTTGCCTGGCACAATGTCCCACCAGCAGAAGAAGAAACTCAAGTCTGATGCCAAGTACTACTTTTGGGATGAGCCCTACCTCTTCAAGATTGGAATTGATGGCATATACCGACGCTGTGTTCCCCACGAGGAAACAAGTTCTATTCTTGCACATTGCCACTCATCCGCTTATGGAGGACACTCTTCATACTCCAAGACTACTGCCAAGGTATTACAATCTGGTTTCTTTTGGCCCTCTCTTTTCAAAGATGCAAGATCTTTTGTTCTAGCTTGTGACAGGTGCCAAAGAACCGGAAACATGACGAGATGAAGTGAAATGCCTCTCAACTTTATCCTAGAGGTAGAGATTTTTGATGTTTGGGAATTTATTTCATGGGCCCATTCCCTTCCTCTCGAGGGAATGAGTATATTTTGGTGGCAGTTGACTATGTGTCAAAGTGGGTAGAGGCAATGGCATGCCGCAAGGCTGACTCGAATTCTGTGAAAAGGCTTTTCAATGAGATCATTTTCCCTCGTTTCGGGGTACCTCGAGCTGTTATCAGTGACGGAGGCAAGCACTTCGTCAATCGACAATTCAACAATCTCTTGAGCCGACATGGGGTGACTCATAAGGTATCCACTTCTTACCATCCTCAAACTAATGGCCAAGCTGAGATTTCTAACAGGGAAATCAAGTCGATTTTAGAGAAAACGGTGGCAAGGACAAGGAAGGATTGGGCTTTCAAGCTGCATGATGCACTTTGGGCCTACCGCACTGCATTCAAGACACCAATTGGCATGAGTCCTTACAAGCTGGTGTATGGAAAGTCGTGCCACCTCCCTGTTGAAATTGAGCACAAGGCATTCTGGGCCACAAGAGCAATCAACATGGACCTACTTGCAGCTGGATAAAAACGTGTCCTCGACTTACATGAGTTGGAGGAAATGAGGCTGCATGCGTATGAGAATGCTAGGTTTTACAAGGAAAAGACGAAGCGATTGCATGATCAACGCATTTCGCCTCGCCAATTCAAAGAGGGAGATATTGTACTTTTGTTTAATTCTAGATTGAGAATTTTTCCAGGTAAACTCAAGTCAAGGTGGTCCGGCCCATTTCAAGTGAAGAAAGTGTATCCTTTTGGAGCAGTCGATATCTGGAGCACGGAAAGTGGTACCTTCAAGGTGAATGGTCAGCGCCTCAAGCATTACGTTGCTGACCACCTGATGAATGAGCGGAGCGTTCAGTTTCTTTCTGACCCCGCTCCGATTGAAACTTAATTTGCAAGGTGGTCTAGCTAAGGACCTAAAACAAGCGCTTCTTGGGAGACAACCCAAGCACTTTTTAATCTATTTTTATTTTTATTTTGTATAGACATTTCTTTTATTTTAGTTTCAGTTTTTGCATGTTTAATTTCGTATTAGTTTAATTCTGATTCTTCGATTTTTAGTTATCTTTCAAACCAGATCAGATAGGAGAAAAATACAATTCTGGGCGTTCATACGGCCCGTACCAGTTTCCTTACAGGCCGTAGGGCATCCATTCGGCGCGGACACCCAAGAGTCGCGACTCTCTCTCTTCGCGTCCCTTCAACTCACCCGTCTACCTTTTTATACCCCCCCCCTCCTGACAGAACCCGACAAACCCTGACCCACCAAACCCCACCTTGTCGTCTTCCTCCTACGGGCCGCACGAGAAGCCGTACCCCTAAACCCTAGTCGCCGCCACCTTCTCCTCCGCTCGCCTCCGCCACTAGCCGCCCGATCTCGCCACTGCAGAAAGGACCCGCGCCGTTCTCCACGCTGACCCGACCGCCGCCGTCTCTCTCTCGCCATTTTTTCCACCACACTCACCCGCCGGCCGCCTCCCCTCCTTCTTCTCCAAGGTAAGCACCCTTACCTTTCTCCTTTTCTATTTTTACTCATTTTCTACCATTTTTCTTTGTTTTTCCACCTTCTCCTCCGATCTCTCGGCCACCACTGTCAATCCACCAGTCGAAACCCAAACCCCAGCGAAAACCACCAAGACCCTACGGCCTGTACACCAACCCTTACAGCCCGTAGACAATCCCTGCCGAGACCAACCAAGTCTACCATAACCTTACAGGCCGTACCCACAACCTTACAGGCCGTACCAGAGGTACCTGACAGCTATGTCTAGCGAACACCGCAGAAAGAGCCGCCAAGACCGCACACCACCACCACCACCCCATCCAGTCCCTGAGCCATATGACTCTGGCTCTGATCAAACATACTCTGGGGAATACACCGACCGATCCAACCGCTTCGCGGAACGGTATTTTGAGATGCCAACCCGTCGGATGTACGAAAACTTCATCAATCTCCAAAAGAAGAAGTTTGAGAACACAGCAATGGTCAACCTGGACACACTCCACAGTTTTGGAGTGGAGGATGATTTCGTCCTCCTCACTGCTGGGATTGGATTTGTCATGGATTTTTGGAACCTCCGCCTCCCAGCCTACGCAATGGACACAAAGGAATTTCTCTCTTCTCTCGAGCTTAAGAGGGACAATCAAGATGTCCCCTTCATCAAATTCCGGCTGTGCAATAGAACTCACCGAGTCTATTTTCCTACTCTTCGCGAGTGGTTCAGTTTCGTTAGAGAGCCCACTACTGACACTCTCAGTTTTCGTGAGGGGTGGGATAGGGATACCTTCTGGGGCATGATCACCGGCTGCCCTAGATCAGCCAGTTCAGAATACCGAGCCCGCTTCATCCCTCACCCCGTTCTCCGTATCATCCAGCGCGCCCTCGCTTCTACCATCTTTGCACGCGGCGAGACTCTGAACCGCGCCAACACATGTGATCTCATGCTCATGGACAATATGCTGCGTATCGACACCGAGTATCCGGACTTGGCCCTTTTCATGGTCCAGCACTGGATCCAGCAGCGAGACAACAAGAAGAGCGGTGGCAAGATTAAGATGGGAGCCTATGTAGAACTCATCAAGCGAAAGCTTGGATTGGGAGCAATACCGGGCAAAGAGCCTTGCACTGGTCCCACCGTTATGGATGCTGAAAGCTACCGCCAGGGCCTATTCATCTCTATCTCCCGTGGCCCAGCGGGTCACCAGGACCTCTATGATTGGCGCTTTGAGAATGGTGCCTCACGCAGGTTACCATTTGGCCCCTCCATCTCACCACATGACCCATCCACCTGGTTGATCACAGCTCCTCCACCACCGCCCTCTGATGCACCCAGCTCTTCTACCCAGCCACCACCATCACAGTCTGCACCCCCACACCTGGCTGACCCTACTCTTAGGGATATCTACTCCATCATGAGGGACATCAGGGATACTCAGCTGGAGCAGGGCCGTCACATCACAGCTATCCAGCAGCAGACAGACATTCACGGCGAGCGCTTGGATGAGATCAGTGGCCACATGTTTGATTATGCTCAGCGCCTTGGTGACATTGAGGACCAGTTTCGTGACTGGCGCTTCGACCCCTCCTATGACTACTGATCAGGTTTGTTTTCACTACCCCAGCTTTTATCTTTTTATCTTAGTTTACTTGCTTGCATGTCTTGAAGCATTGAGGACAATGCTCAGACTAAGCTTGGGGGGGTGATTAGTTGATTTGTTTAGTTGCATGTAGTTTTGTTCTTTTTGTTTTTGTGTTTGCATGTTTCGAGGATTAATTTGTGTGAATTGCGTGAATTAGGGACCAAATTGAGAAATTTTGATTGAGAGATGGTTGAATTTGTGAAATTGGAAGTAACCACACATTTGGTTGAAAGAACTGTATATGATAGTTTGTTTTGGGACTTTGTAGAGCTGAGAATTGAATTGTACCAAGAAAGCATTTAAAACCGAACTGTGCCTTGTAAAAATAGAGAAATGAGATTTGAAAACAATAGAAAGGTTGGGATATACATTGGTATGAGAGAATACCATTGGATATGTGTATTCATGATATGTGCAAACAAATTAAAATATATATATATAAAAAAAAAAAAAAAGATGGAGAAAATAAGAGTACTGGCAATAAGTCCATTAAGGGCGCCTTTGAGCTCGTCTCCCAAAAATAAAAATAAAATAAAAAAAAAAATCTTTGCACATGTCAACACATGTAGTCTGCGACTTTCTGACCTAAGCTTGTTCCAAGCTTGGGGGGGTATCAAAGAAAAACAAATCACTACAAATGAGGGCATAAACTTGGTAGAAAATGAACTATTGATGCGTTTGATTACTTGGTGCTTACAAATAGCAATACATTCTTGAATATGGGGTTTTGATTGATTGAATTGTGGGGTGAATCAAAATGGACCAAAGGAAACCAAATCACTATCCAAAATGACTCTAATAGGTTTCTAACGAACGCAAGACCATGCAAATTTTCCTCTTAGTAGATTAACTTGCATTTAGGTAAGTCCAACAACCAGAATCACACCTAAGTTAGAATTTTTGCTTGAGGACAAGCAAAGTTCAAGCTTGGGGGAATTTGATATCTCCATATTATGTCTAATTTATAGCCCTAATTTATACTTAAACCTGTGTTTTAAAGCCTATAAATGTGGACTTTTTACTTATATTTCGAAGAAATGTGGTACTGCTATGTTTTGTTTGGTATTTTGCAGGAAAAAGGGCGAAAAACTGGATCTGACAATTTTTCATACGGCCTGTATGACATACCCTACGGGCCGTACAGGATCTGCCCAACCACACAGAAGATTCCACAACAGAGGCACATAGTCTCCAAGACAAAACACAGCCCTACGGGCCGTATGGGGTCCCCTACGGGCCGTAGGGTGCTAAATCGGAAAAATCCAGCAGAATCTGAAATCAGCTGGATTTAAGGAGGCCGAAAAGGAAGCCTCTTGGGACGCGATCCAGGGCATTAAAGGAGATATTTCTCACCAAAAAAAGGGAGATTCACAACTGGAACTTGGACAAGCTTTCTTGGAGCAAAAGACAAGAGGAGGAGAGGAAGAAGAGAAGTGAAAAACGCGAGTTTGCAACGGATCTTCAGATTTTCCACTGTTTTGTCATGAACTCTTTTATTTTCTGTTATTTGTGTTATCTTAGGAACATGAGTAGCTAATTTACTTTGTTTCTAGGGTTAAGATGTAGTTTCTAATTTGGTTTTGTTTGCATGCTACTTGGATTTTGTGTTGAATGCTTTGTTTTTACCTTGTTGAGTAGTATTTTGATTGCTTTATTTGTGCTTGCTTGAATTGATTAGTCATCCCGTTAGATGAATGCGCACATCTAAGTGTTAGGAGCCAAGTCTATGACATTTAATCCAACCGAATAAAGTATATGAAGTAGGGTGAAACCAAGGAGTACCCGAAAGGTGAAACTTTCCTTGAGGCGAAAGTCCTTGGATACTTTTAGTAAACCAACAAGTAACTTAGATAAATTAGGCCAAAATGCGAAAGTTGAGGTTTAACGCATCTAAGAGGGAAGTATTTGAGTCCAGTAATCGGGTACTAGGCCAAAATGCGAAAGTTGAGGTTAGGTATCTAGATCTGGTCGATAGAAACCCTAAACATTAGCATCAACGCAGAAAACAGTAGCTGCAGCATTAACTCGGGGTCCCCTACGGGCCGTATGGATTCCCATACGGGCCGTATGCCTCGGGGCTGAACAGAAATGAAATCTGAACCCTGGAAACGCCTTTTTATCATTTGAAAACAACTTTAATTCTTTTTATTGTCTTTTAAACTTGTCATAAATCAGTAGAATTGTTAGGATTAAATCAAACCAATTTTTCTCACTTCTAAAATCTCAAGTAATTTTAAGACGAGTCCGGTTATTTTCTTCCATCCCTGTGGATCGATACCTGAGCATACTCATCGATAGGATAGTGCACTTGCTATCTGATTTGACAGAGTATAACAAAGGTTTAAAAGGTATAGCTTGCTATACTGAAACTTTGTAGCATATATTCTGTGCGAACAGAAGAAAAGAGACTTTCCTTGATGAGACTACATATTGTAGAAGTCAATCCTGAGCAAGAGCCTACAATCACAGAGGAGGAAGATCATGTAGTCGAAGAAAAAGAAGAGTTTGCAAAAGGAAGGAATATTGATAAGAAGAGAGAAGTAAGAATTCCAGCACCGAATGGCAGTGGATTGACTCCAGACCTATTAACCTCTTCCATTTCCCAAGTCAATTGTCTGGTTCCTTTGGAAATGGAAGAGGTTTTCTGGAGATATTTTGTAAAAGGTGATCACAGAAGATACTGTTATCAAGCAAGAGAAGGTAAAACCAAGAGCAGGTTGTTATTGACAGGAGTGAAGGATGCAATCCCTCACAACAGGAGAAAGTGACAACCCTGCCTGTTAGCACAGTCACCTATGTAGGGCCAAAAATGATGCCCAGTTCGTCTGATTGAAATCTGCAAACCAATAAGGATGCAAATATCAAGACTGATGAGGAAGAAGATGATGTTGAAGCTTGGAGTAAACCAATTTTGAATCAAGGGGGAGTGTTGAAAGTTGATCCAAAATTAGCTTTCCACATTTAGAATTCTGTTGAGAGTTGGTCTAAATTCATCTCTTTATATTTGGAGTGCTATAATTAGCCATGGAGCGTGTAGGAGTTAGTGGGTTCTATAATTAGTCATGTAGGTCCTGTAACTAATTAATTATATTATAAATTAAAATTAAAATTAAAAAAATTAAAAAAAACTGAATCGAAGAGCCGATCGATCAGACAGTTAGAGCTCTGAAAGGGATCCGAAAAAATAAAGAGGTTCCTAAAAAAATTCTAAATCATTTTAGTATTTTCTAAATTAATCGAACAATTTTCTAAGTTAATAGGGCAATTTTGGAAACTATTTTGAAATTTTCTAAATTATTCTAGACCATTTGGGTATTTTCTAAATTATTCTAGACGATTTTGGTAATTTCTAAATTATTCTATACCATTGGTATTTTCTAAATTATTCTAAATTATTTTGGTATTTTCTAAATTATTCTAGGCCATTTTGGTATTTTCTAAATTAATAGGGCAATTTTCTAAACCATGTTGGTATTTTTTTAAATTATTCTAGACCATTTCGATATTTTCTAAATTATTCTATATTATTTTGGTATTTTCTAAATTATTCAAAATAATTTTGATATTTATTCTAGACTGTTTTGGATTTGGCAATTTCTACAAATTCTAAACCATTTAAAATTAAACAATTATATTATAAATTTAAATTTAAATAAAAAAATTACCTTAGACAGCAGCGAGTCCGGAGAAGAGAAGGGGCGCGCAGGGGGGGGGGGGGGGTGGCAGCGGGTCCTTATGTAGGATATTCCTAACACCGGATAAATTTTTTCCTGTTTTGGGACTAAAACCGGAAAAAATTATTCCGGACTTAGAAATCGGAAAAAATTTATCCGGTGTTAGAGTTGAGTTTCTGGAAAAAAAAATTTTGGTTTCTAATGTTGAAACCGGAAAAAATTAATCCGGTTTGGGTAGTTTTGGAAATCCAACACCGATTTTGTTATTTTTTATAATTTTATTTAATTTTTGGATATAAATAAAAAATTGGCTAAATTACAGCTTACTAAAAGTTAAATTAAGACCATCCGATTGTAATCGCATGGGAAGATTTGAACTGACGTTGAAGGGGTTTTCTATAGTAGTGTTTTTCCTTCTCCGTCAATTCGTGACATGAGGTGAATTTCCATCTCCATCAGCTCGTGACATTGAAGAGAGAGAGAGATGCTAAGTCTTGACTCTTGAGATCGGCGCACTATATCAGAAATCAAAAGCCATAATCGATTTTGTGTTAAAAAAAACTAGAGGATGTGTGGAATTCAGAAGATGCATTGCTGAGAAAAGCTACATCCCTGAGTGAAGCCTCTACCCTATTGGTCTCCGTGAGTTCCATGCATGCTAACACAGGTTCACCATGTACGGGCAAATGCTGATGAATCCAATTTGGATGAAGCTGATTCCAGCGTCTAGGAGTGTATTGCTGCAGTCGAAAACATCCGCATTTTTGTCGAAATCACCATCAATCTCATATTTCTTGAATGAATTGGGGAGAACGGTACCTGCCATATCAGTACCGGCTGCCGACAAGGGAATAAGCACATAACTAGCTAGTGAATTTGTTCGCTCTGCACAGACTTGGAACTTTGACAGATTTTTTTTTTTTTTTATTGAGGAAAAATAAGGATCTATCCTTATTGTTTTTATTGATTACTGATAAAGTGTTGAAAGTTGATCCAGTAGTATCCAAGTTTTGACTCGTTAAGTTCTTGTTATAATTGCATAATTATATATAGATCAGACAGCTTTTACTGATTTTATATTAACCACATCCATTTTAATGATTAAATGGACCATGATATAATTCAATAATTGGGACAGTAGACATTAATCAGATTAAATAGATAACGGAAAAAAAATTAGAGGTTGTTTTGTTTCCTCTAATTACTGTCAAAACCATAACATTAAATGTTGATAAGAAATTTTAAGCTCAATAGATGATCCTTATTAGCTCTTTTTTATTTCTATAAATTAGAGATTTTAATCCAATAAGAAATTTGTAAAATTTTGTAAATTTTTACTTTTTAGGGGAAATTCCACATATACCATACCACTGAAAAACTATGAAAGTTCGTATATATTACTTCAAAATCTGTAATACGTATTTACCATGTTAAATTCTAATAATTCACGTAAATACCCAATATAACTTACATGTATATTAAATATACTCAAACAATATTTAAATTTACATGTATATTTAAATTTAGAAAGAACCATTAATAATTAATTAATTAAACCTAGACTCATTCTTCCTATACCTCCTATGACAATAGATAACAATATTAAATTGTGCTGCTCCAATCACCCTCACGTGTCCCCTTCCACCATCTCATTTTAGCCCAATTATGACGGAAGTCTTGGCTAGACCTCCTCCTACCACCCCCTGCAAGTAATCACCATAACTGCTAACACCCCTGCTGTCAGAATTTTGACTGTCATAATGGGGTAGCAAGTCATGCGAGAGACAACGAAAGAGATTATAAAAAGTGTGTAATGGACACAGGCAAAAACCGAAGAAGATAGAGTCCAATCTGAATGTGAAGAATGAGTCCAATTTTAATTAATCCTTAATTAATTTTAGCTTTGAAAATCTTAAACATAATTAATTTAAATTCTTAATATATTTGCCTTCTAAACAAAACCCTAATATGTACATGCAAAACTCTGAGGAACTTTATAGGTACCATGAGGACTGTTACAAGGTGAATAGAAATGATGGTTTTTTTAATTATAGAATAGTGGTGCATTTTTTAAATCTGGAAAGTTTAACGTGTATATAAGTCTAAAAAGACCAACAAGCTATTTGTACTAAATTTTAAATTTGCATCTGAACTGCACATAAATATATGACTTCAAAGGAATTGTATGCTTTCTAGTAGGTTGTTGATGAAGACATATCTCCTAATTTATTGAACATCATGTACTGAATAGTACATTGATTTGAACGTTATAGACAATTTGCAAGGGCATTAAAAGTGTTTTTGATAAGATACAATATTGAATGGACTGGTACTGGTGCTGAATAGTACATTGATTTGAACGTTATAGACAATTTGCAAGGGCATTAAAAGTGTTTTTGATAAGATACAATATTGAATGGATTGGTACTGGTGCTGAATAGTACATTGATTTGAACGTTATAGACAATTTGCAAGGGCATTAAAAGTGTTTTTGATAAGATACAATATTGAATGGACTGGTACTGGTGCTGAATAGTACATTGATTATGATTCTCATCCGTCCCTTTGACTAGCTAAGATTGTGGACCATGCATGCGTTCTTCTTCTTCTTCTTCTTCTTTTTCTTCTTCTTCTTTTTTGAAAAAGACAAATTGTCCGTTTCATAGAATAAAAATTTAACTTAATGGATCCAACTGTCACACCTCAAATACAGGTATAACAGCCTGCCGTATATATTTATTAAGACATATACGTAAGGCAGTGGATCTTTTATATGCATTACCAATAACACCATTATATATTAACCACATCCCAATATTTATGAAATTATCTGACATAATACGGCAAACTATGTTTTAGAAATGCCTCCCGCATCCTGTCAGTTACAACAACCCAAAACCCCAGTATTATGTGGTTATGCTGTCAGATGCAATCCAGAGCCGTCTCTCTGTATCCATATAATAAACCTGAAAATAACCCAAAGGGTGGGTGTGAGAAATAATATAAATATTATCTCCCAGTGCAAATTTGCCATAATCAGGTCACTGGACTTGCAATCAATCCATATCCAGAATTAAATCATCGCAACTTGATATTAACAGCTCATTTTATCAGTTTATATATAAGTGAATGCAAATGCTCCATCACAATATCCAATCAAATCTCAACTCATAGAATTTCAAATGAAGCTCAATAGAGATATATTTGACTTAAACACAGATTATCAGGTCTGGTAACACAAACAGATGATCTTGTTTTGACTCGTTAAGTTCTTGTTATAATTGCATAATTATATATAGATCAGACAGCTTTTACTGATTTTATATTAACCACATCCATTTTAATGATTAAATGGACCATGATATAATTCAGTAATTGGGACAGTAGACATTAATCAGATTAAATAGATAACGGAAAAAAAAATGAGAGGTTGTTTTGTTTCCTCTAATTACTGTCAAAACCATAACATTAAATGTTGATAAGAAATTTTAAGCTCAATAGATGATCCTTATTACCTCTTTTTTTATTTCTATAAATTAGAGATTTTAATCCAATAAGAAATTTGTAAAATTTTGTAAATTTTTACTTAAGCAAGTTCTTGCAAAAATTGGCATAAATTTAAATTATATTAGTATTTTTTTAAAATATCAAAATTGTTAAATTAATTATTGTCAAATGATCATACTAAAATCCTCCAAACCATACAATACATACACAACAATTATTATTCATTTATATTCTAAACCATGTTATACAATACGCAATACATAAACATATTTATATATATAGCTACCAATATTGTCTCATCCGTAAGCAACCTCCAATTATTTTTTATCAAATTTTAAAAGAAACTAAATACACATTGACGTAATAGCTAAGTGTGCATCACTACTATAATACTCAAATATATATTTAGAATTTGGAAAAATGAGTCTGAAAGATCAAGACATCAATTGGTCATCACTCGAAACGGAAAACAAACAAACAAACAAACTTAATAATCACTTGATTACTTCAATTTTCCAACGTTGATTTGTGTGGTCAGTCTTCCTCAATATTGATAACAGTGCCCAATCCTGGTATTGCAGATCGTGCGCATCAAATACCCACGATAAGTTATTTACCATTCTTATTTCACGGAAACCGTTGCCCACATCGCTGCCCTCAGTCCATAACGCTGACGCGTCTAAATAGTTCTTGTCCAATGGGGCCAGCCGAACCTGTCAATTGTTGTAGGTTGTTCGTCACTACAAACAAGTAAACAAACAAGCAATAGTTTTATCATACTTGATGATTTGATGTATGTGGTATTGTGGATACATACAAGATGTAATGGAGCAAAGGTGTGCTTAATTGCTTTGCCGGTGGCTTTGTTCACCAGCGCAAAGGCCGGTCTCTTTTCTTCATCTCTCACATGTTCACAGTATGTACTTTCTTTGATCCAGTGCTGTACTTAACCACATCCCATGTAACAATAAATTAAGTTGTCAGTAACTGGGAACCCACAGAAACTTAAATATTAACTAAATCTCAAATAGTATTTCGATCAAAAGTAAATCTTGAATCAGTAACAATCACCTGGTACTTATCGGCGGGATTGTCTGGAGCCAACATAACAGTATCATTAAAGATCGTCAGATTGTAGCCCACCTTTGTCTGACAGTAGATCTTGACTGTCGGCTGTGACGGTCTGCAGTGACCCAGTTCCATGCATAAGTTGTCAGCATAAGGCACTATCTTCCAGCGCTGGCAACTGTTGTTGTCGTTGTCAAGTGCAGCGAAGCGGCGGAGCCTAATTAGGCGGGCCTCATGGACTCTGTTCTCAAGTGCAGTGAAGAGAAGAGAGATGTCGTCCATCCTACGGATGTTCGTAAACCCCTGTTTCATGTCCTTGGGCATGCTCCACAGCACCTCATCGACTGAATCCGGATTGTACTGTACCAACGGCAGCTAATTAATCAAGCAAAAAAAAAGGAATTAATTTCAAAGGAAAATTATATATTAATTTTGGAATAAATTTATTAAGAATTGCTTTTACAGGGTCACTGTCTGGACAGTGCTTGATAGCTTCACCGGTGGCGTGGTTAACTAAAGCAAAGGCTGGTTGGCCTTCAGAGTCCTTTCTTCTGGTGTGGTGTCTGTCGTCCTTGATCCAGTACTGTCAACATCATCATATCGGGTTCAGATCAAAAAATTATATTAATTCCTAGTTAGTACATGAAAAAATAAATGAAGAAATTACTAAATTTAACTAATTAAAACTAAATTACCCAAGGAGAGATAGATGTATTTCGCAGAAATGAAACCTAACCTGGTAACGATCACGTCGGTCCGCCACAACAAGCACGATCTTGCTGCCACGGATACTGAGCGAGCAGTCCTCATTATAGCAGCAGATGATCCTGACTAACTGCCTGTCATCCTCCATCCTTAGTTCCTTACACCTTAAATAGCTCAGAGAGAGAGAGAAGAAGAAGAAGAAGAAGAATTTTGCGTGGAGACTGAAGATGAGCGTTACAACTGTCAGTTTTACCTTTCGATATTTTTTTAATACATGCAATTTTCATATTTGCCCCCTGAAAGAATCTAAGGGCCCATTATAGAAGATGGCTTGTGTAACAAAGATAAGGCACAAGAGACTTGTGTTCAGTGCTTTGTAAAATGATAAGTATTGTCTTACTATAAGTTACACGTGGTATTCATTGCGTCTTTGTTAAATATATTAATGAATATTATCAAATTGAAGGAGTCCTTCAATTCACAACAAGGCTCGTATTAATAAGTTTCAATGCACGATACAAATAAATAGAGCCTATGGACCGAGTTGTTTTTCATCTTAAGCATAATAAAAAAAAATTAAATCCATAACATTAAATTGACAAAGTCTCGAAACATAATACAAACACAATTTGGTGGTGTATTATTCTTAGAAACCGTTTTAGAGAGCCTCGAGCTCACCTTACAGGCAAGAGAGATGAGCTGTGTATTGTTGTAATATTGAGAGTTAGACGTTTGTATAGGTTTGGTGCAAAATTTTAAAATGGTTGGTTGCAACCGATTGTGAAAAGGACATTAATGTTGTACATTTCTAATTTTATCAAATTTAGAACTGATTTCACATTATTATACCTATTTGAAACTGAAAAGGCATTATTTTTAGAGTCGTTCCAACAACTATTTTGGAATGTTTAGAAAATATAGCATGCATATAGACTGTTGACTCCAGAAAAGAACATGCCAAAGGAGTAGGAAATTGGAATATATTTTAAGTACAAAAATTATATAATGTCTTTTTTGTAGCCAGGCAACCCATAATTAATGAGCCAGTTTATACTTTCCGGGTTTAGCTCATGGATAAAAGAATTAAGCCCATTTAAAGTCTAGGTCAAGTAATGTAACGAGCCAGTCGTTACATGTCGACCTATTGAATCAAAGTTGGCCTTCCATGACCGCTGAGATGAGCCTTTATGGACTGGGTCAAGCTCACCCTTTATCTACTGGGGAAAGAGGTGCATTTCATGGGCTATGTTTCCGTTCGATCCGCTTAAAATTTATACACGTTAGATGTGTACGAATTTTGAAATTGACGTGTATAAATATTGAAACGAGTCGACGTACATTGATTTTAAAGAGGATCGGATGGAAGCATAACGACTCAAATTTGAGTCGGCACCGGACACACCCCTCTGACATTAAAATATTGTACTTACTAATAAGAGTCGACTTTATTTTTGAATATTTTTGTTATTTACTAATATGAACAAAAAGAATGACTTTAACATTGAGTGTTTATGATTTATTAATTTTGGTTGAAAGCCGAATCTTTTTTTTAGAAAAAAGAACTATTGAAGGTCAAATTACTTAACTGTTTAAGAGTTATAACTTATTACAACTCTTATAATCAAAATACTCATTTTTGGGCTTCCCTACACATTATGGGGGATCTAGTGGAAACAAAAAACAATATCAAATTTAACATTTATTATTGTATTTTAAGAACATCTCTTTTCTAATAGAGAAAAGGTTTTCATCCATATAACTTTGTGCACAATTTGGTCACGAACCTTATCTCACGTTATCCCGTCTACCTTCCAAACTACTTTTAACAGTTCTCCCAAACTAACTTTCTATTTTTTTTTTTTTAAATCTACAAAATTTGTCGGTCTCTTCTTCAATCAATTAATCTACAAAAAGAAATTTGATCGGTAGAGATAGCAGAGGAGATTAAGGTGACCACTGCTGCCCCCATCTCTCTCACGCTCTGACCGCCGTACACACAAGATCCACACCGTACTACATCGTTTCTCTCTCCGCATCGTCCCTTCGCCGTGTCCTGCTCTATGAGGTCAGTTTCCAACTCGATAGCCACGTGGCAACGCTTCCTGCCTTTCGATTATGCCTTGTTCCTATCTCAGGCTGTTGATCTAGTGGAGTACGCTTTGAGAAAAGAACTTTTACTTAAGACTCTGTGAGGAAGATCATCATCTGCTGATCGATAGTAGTTTTCCTTCCTCATCTGTTCAACTCATTTCTCACCAATTTTGCTCAAGCGAAGAGGTTTCAGAGTTATAATTCTGTGAGTATAATTATTAAATTATATTATGTGAATGCATTGTGAATCTCTTGTGATATCTAAATCTAAATTTTGTAGAAGTTTTACTAGATTTTTGTAGCTAATTTGGAGAAAAGTTCTATTCGATTTTGTCTTCTCTCTTGTTGTTCTAAATTAGATCCTAGCACATATTTTTTTTTTTTTTTTTTTGATAAAAGGCATCGTTGCCCGTTTCATTAAAGAAACAAAGTACCAAATCATTACAGCATAGTTTAGAGTGTGTATTCAAGCAAAACCAACAGAATTATCTAACCAACAAAATAGCTGCAGAGATATGTCCTAGCAAAACTATCTAATTCATACAAGCTAGATATATTTATAAAGTTCTGGAAAGCATTCAAGCCTCAAATGGGGCTGAGGCATCATCTCCATCGCCAGGAGGCCTATACACCACCATTTGGAGTGCAGTCCCATCACAGTCTTCATTGGGATCCCAGATTTGCAGGGGCACCGTCTCAATCTCTTGGGGCAACCAATCAGCAACCACCAGCTCTCGAAGATGCTTTTTAACAGCCCCTGTCCAATAATTAATAAGAGCAACCACCATTAGCACAATAGACCTAAAAGATTTGAGTTTAGTATGCTGAAAACAAGATTCATTGCGAATTTTCCATATGGTCCAACACAAGGCACTAAACATGATAAGAAAAGCCGTTTGAGAGTGTTTAGGCAGGGAGAGAGCAAAGTTGATGATGTCCGCAACACTAGACCATGTATAAAACTGATCTTGGTTGTAATTGCAATCGATAATGTTCCTCAATATATAATGTTCCTCAATATATAAATGTTTCTGGGAATTTCTTCTCCAATTTTTGTTTTATACAACCATGCATTTCTAAAAGAATGAAAAATTGTTGTAATTGCAATCCCTATGATCGATCCAATCTGTATCAAATACTTAAAAAATAGTTGATCAATGCTATAGTTCTTTTTTTTTTTTTTTTTTGGATAAAGCCCTTTGGCGCTTACCTTTCACAGCATTCTTACAAATAGAGATTACATGAGCTCGGAATAGAAAGGTTTAAAAGTAGATCATACCCCTATACAAATCTATTTTGCTCCTATTATTCCTAGAGTTCACTGTTATCGAACAGTGGCAAAGTAAAACCTGCATATATAGTTCTAAAACTCTGAATCGGGTTTTTGACCGTGGAATCAGAATCGGATGAATCGGCCAGAATCGGATCAGCAACTCGGATTTTTTGGGCTGAAACTTGTTTTTTAGCCAAAATGTAGGAAAAAAATTGATAAAAATAATTTGTAAAAAAACTATATTAAGACAAAACATTGCACTCAAATAATCCACTAATTATATAATGTAATACAACATTACAAATAGAACACACTTTTTATTGCCAGAAACTATGCCGAGCTAGCTGAATCATCTCATCGTACTTTGTATTAAAAGTATAATTTTGAAGTTCTCCTAGGTAACAATATAATACAAACATTATAACTAAAATAGGTAGCATTAAATAAACAAATAGTTTTTTAGGCAGATGAATAAGAAAATTTAGTTAATTTAAAATTAAATAGGATAAATAAATTATTTGAAAATCGATTTGTCTAAAAATAAAGTACATATGAAATAGTTAGAAATAAATGTTGAGGGTTAGACGAGATCGATAGACATTTTAGAAAATTTATACTTTAAATTTTTTTAATCTTTTTTTACTTAATTGGAACTGATTTACAAAACCTTAAAATTTAAAGGTTGAAATTGTAAAAAAGAAAATTTTAATGAGACACGTGGGACCCGAATTCCCCATTCATATCCTTTCTTCCATCTCTCTCGGTCTCTCCCGTAAATTACTAGAAAATTAGAAAGAAAAGGATCTGTACTGGATCTTAGAGTAAATTAGAAAGAAAACCGCATTATAAAATCATATAATAGAGCATCTGTACTGGATGTTAGAATAAGATTTAAAATAGTAAAATAGTAAAATGAGGAGGGTTGGATTGTAATTTTCCCTTTTAACGCTTCCACATTTTCTTCTCCGCGTGCTTACTCATTTTCTTCTCCGATTAAAATCGAATGGGACTCGGACTCCTGTGCCAAATGAAATTTCTGCGCCGATTGAAATCAAACGGACAGCACAGCACCGCCGATTGCTCGACCTATGATTGCTCGACAGTGCCAATTACTCGACCTACGACAGCACAGCCGGCTCGGTCCAGGTTACTCGGCCGGAATCGGCTCAACTCTGTGTAACTCGGCTTGACTCGGCCGAAAAATGGGAAAATCGGTCGAGTCAAGCACTGTTCATCCGATTTTTTTTGAAAATATCGCACAAACTCGAGAATCGGGCAAAAATCGGCTCGGTCCCGTCCGATTCCGAGTTGAATCGGCCGATTTTTTGAACTATGTATATAAGACAATGTAATCAGACAATGAGCATGAATAAAAAAAAATAAAAAATAAAACAGAAATTCAAATACGTATCTCTTTCTCTTTCTATTCTCCGATGCTCTGTCTTTTCATATGATAGTATAAACATATAATACTTGAAAGTTTAAGTCTTTTCAATAATTTTCTAAACAAACAATCAGTAACTTTAAATAATTTTTTGTAGCTTTATAAATATAGAAACTCTTAAGAATCGGTAGCTTTCTAAATAACTTTAATTGAATGGTCCACTGTATTTGAGTGTCAAGCACAACTATACCTGAATATTGAAGACTCTTATCAGTACCAAATAGGCTCACATCACTACCATCTAAAGATAAAGAATTTGCCAAAAAAATTAACACAAAACCTAAATTTCATAACTTTTTTGACAACTCAACCATATTCTCCCATCTTGGTCTCAAAGAGATCGATCGCAGCCATGTCAACAGAATTGAAGCCGTGCAAAACTAATAGGGATGACGAGATGCCAAAATTAATGCATTGGAACAAATCGTAGTTGGGAGAGACGGTGCCGTATCGGAGAGGTGCGAGGTGGGGATAAGAAAACAAAGGCGGGAGACACTACAGCAAAATGAAATTTCTGCGACTGGTATCAGCGACCGGGGCTGACGCCGGTCGCAGAAACTCAATTTCTCGAAAAAAAAAAAAATTCCATTCATCAGGCGACCACTGGCATCTGCGACCATATCAGCGACCGGCGCCATTGCCGGTCGCTGAAAGTATTGGGTAAAAAAAAAGGCGTCAGCCTTCTCCCCCACGCCAGACAGAACCCTAGTTTTTTCCCTTTTCCCCCACGTTTCATCTTCCCCTGCACGCGCCCAATTCAATTTTCAATGATTTTTGGTGATTTGCTGCGATTTTGTGCTCAAATCTCTGCTCAACAGGTTAGAACCTCGAATCTCTTCTCAAATTTCTGCTCAATTCGATTTTCTATTCAATTCGTATTTTTTTCAATTCGTGGTTAGAAGGAGCTTGAGTGGAACAACAGAGGCTCGGTGAACTAGCAGAGGCGGCCCCGTTACGTGAATCTCCCCTACGCCAAGTGGGCCAGCAGAGGCTCAATCTCTCTCTCTCTCGCTTCACCAGTCACCATCTCTCTCTCGCGCCGGCGCCATCTTCTGGACTCGCGACCAGCACCACCAGCGTCTCGCCCGGAATCGACGACACTGGTATCTTCTCTCTTTTCCCTTGTTCGATTTTGCTTAGTGAGATTCTAGATTAATTTTTTTTTTCGTTAATTTGATATTAATCTAGCTAATAATTACTAGAGCTTGATTTTGCATTGTTGAAGTATGATTTAAATCTTTAGTTTAAAAAAGAGCTTGATTTTGACCATCTTCTTAGTTCAGAACTGGATCGGAAAATTGAATTGACGATTTCTTAGGATATCAGGCTCATGTTTTAATACCAGTGCACTGGAGGATAAAATAAAAGAATGAAAATATGTAATTAGATTTGTTTAATTTTTAGGTTATTTGCAAATACCCAATTGTTAAAGTTAAGGTTAAAATTGTTGTCCCAACAAAATTACCTCCATTTACTAAAATAATCCAGACTTAGCTCTCTTTGACAGGAAACAAAAGGAGATTGAACTAAAGCTATTGGAAAAGGAGACTGCTAAAAGAATTGAAGAAGCAATTAGGAAGAGGGTCGAAGAGAGTTTGAGTTCAGAAGCTGCCTTGATCGAAGCCAGAGAACGGTACTTAATTATCTTGTATTTAAATAATTGTATCAGGGTGGTACCAAACTAGAATGGTACTGGTATTGACAAGTTAGATATAGGTTTGTGTAGTTTAGATGTTATTTGGTATGGTACAATGACTTATGTAGTTTAAATGTTTTGTTTAGATATTATTTGAGATATGATTGGTATTGATGTTTGATTTTTGGTATGTTTGTTATGTTTTTTTGGTACTTGTATGTTTGATATTTGTTGTCTTATTTATGTTAATTGATGTAATGTTGTATTTTTGTTATCAAATATCATGGAGAAATGTAAATAATAAAACAAACAAACAAAAAATGTTGGTAGAATCATCAGCGACCGGTAAACCGGTCTCTGATACTTTTTTCTGACGTCAGCAAAAAACAATAGCGACAAAAAAAAATTAGTCGCAGAAAACTTATCAGAGACCGGATGACATCAATCAGCAACCGGTGACGTCATCAGAAGAGTATCTGCGACAATGCTTTTAGCGACCGGACTGTCAGCGACCGGAATCGGATATCTGCGACCGGGATCACTATCAGTGACCGGCGCCATGACTATCAGTGACCGGAAAACCGGTCACTGATAGTCTTTTCTGCTATAGTGAGAGTCTGAGCTGTGGCATGAACTTGGACGGAGAGAAAGAGAGAACAAATGGAGAGAGAGAACGGTGAGAAACAAAGGGTATAATGGTCTGAGCTACATGCTAGAATCATGAATATTATTATTTAAATATTTTTAAATATATTTAATATATTGTAAATTCATAATGGGTAAATATGTGGGTTTTTGTAGTTTTGAAGGATAAATATGATATTATAAATTTTTGAGAGGGAAATACGTAATATTGAAGTTTTTGAGGAGGATATTTCTTAATTTATATATTTGCTCTATATTCTTAATTTATGCCAATTCTGCTCTCCTTCGTGATAAATTTCTGATGTTATTTTTATATATTTATGAAAAATAAACTCTTTAATATGTGTTTTAGTTGTCGATATATCAACATGTCAAAGTACCGTCCCGAATAGAAAATGAACGTTTATGACGGTACTCCCTCGCAAAAAGTACCGTCGCGAATAGAAAAGGAACGTTTATAACGGTACTCCCTCACAAAAAGTTACTTTTTACCCTCGCAAAAAGTGTTAGTCTTCTGTAGTCCTCAACAACACGTGAAATTAATGCTAGTTTATTGCTTCCTGCCTTAGAAGTCATGTACTCCAAAGGAAAAGGCATCTACCAAACGTGTTATTTTCCAAGCAATTTCTTTGAACACGCCTATTATTATATATGTTCTAGTGCGAACAATAAAGTTCACATTTGATATTGGGTAACTTTAATTAATGACTTAATTAATTGGATAAGCCTGTCTCCATACTGGGCCTATGATTGGATATATAATTCATAGTGGACATGCACGATTGCACCTATATCTAGAGGCGCAAATAAAAAGTGAAAAAGTGCATGTGCATCGAGCTTCTCCAAGGATAGAAATTTTGACTGTTGACTGACTGTTGACTCAAGCAAAGAACATGCCAAAGGAGTTGGAAATTGGAATATATAATTTTAAGTACAAAATTTATATATACACAAAAGGGGACAATATATGCGACAGATCGATATTGTTGGTATACGCTCACGAATACTACCGTCGCTAATAGAAAAAAACACGGTTCTGTTGGTATATCTTTGCGGATAATTATTTTTTACCCTCGCAGATATTGTTTCATTCTTGTAGTAAAATGAGTCTATGGTATGACGCATATTATGGTTTCTAATTATAATTCAAAATCTGGGCCTTTGAATTTGCGTCAATATTTGTTCTATGAAATTGCACTGGATCATTGGTTAACAGAGCTCCTGTTATATTTATACAAGAATGAAACAATATTCATCGACAGTATATCCTCGCGGATGCTACCATCGCTAGTAGAAAAATACCTTTCTGTCAGTATATCATCGCGGATACTAATCTGGATCATCGATTTTAGGGGGAGCTCCGTTAACGATTGATCGAGCGCGCTTTCATACACAAATGTTAAGACAGATTCAAAGGTCCAGCTTTTGAATTATACATGGGACCGTAATATGCGTCGTACCATATATAGAGACACTCAAATTTATATAATGTCTTTTGTATTGTAGCCAGGCAACCCATATTATTGGGCCAGTTTATACTTTCCGGGTTTAGATCATGGATAAAAGAATTGAGCCCATTTATAGTCTTTATGGGCTGTTAAATGTCCGCTTATTGAATCAAAGTTCACCTTTTTCTTCTGGGAAAGAGGTGCATTCGATGAGCTATGTTTCCGTTTGATCCGCTTAAAATTTATACACATTAGATGTGTACAAATTTTGAAATTGAGATGCATAAATATTGAAGCGACGTACACCGATTTTAAAGCAGATCGAATGAAAGTATTAACCAATCAGACTCAAATTTGAGTCGACACCGGACACACCCATTGTATATGACTTTTTTTTTTGAATATTTCTTTTTTATTTACTAATATGAACAAAAGGGAAAAAAATGACTTTAATATTGAGTATTTATGATTTATTAATTTTGGTTGAAGGCTGACCTTTTTTTTTGAGAAAAGATTGATTGAAGGTCAGGTTACTTAACTGTTTGAGAGTTACTACTTTTATAATTAAGATTATTGTTTTGAAAAAAATCGGCTAGTCCAGGATTGGATCGAACAAACCATGGAACCGACTCGGATCAGCCTCAACCGAGGATAGAGAGACTCTTAGCACTGTTTTTGGTGTATATTTTCTACTAGATCCAGACTAACCCGGGTGGTTCTAAACCCGTGGACTGGATCTAAATTCGGACCCGACCATGCCTAAACCGTACTAAACCGTGCTAACCCATGGTCAAAACCGTGGTAACCCATGCAAAATTGTGCTAATCCGTGGTCAAACCATGCTAACCAGTGGTCAAAACCGTGCTAAACCCATGGTAAAAACCACAATCTTAGCTAGTTACATTTTTATTCTATGAAACGGACATTTTGTCTTTTTCAAAAAATTAAAGAACTTTTAATCCACAATCTTAGCTAGTCAAAGGAACGGGTGAGAATCATAAAATCAATAGTTGTAGCTTGTCAAATACGGCAAGGCTGACCCAGTGTAGAAGAGAAGGGTAAAATCACTACTGGAGAGGCTTGTAAAGGAGATGTATAGTTTTGCATTTTCTATTTGTTAGAGAGTCATTGTAACTGATTCTGTTATTGAACAGTAATTAGTTGTTAAGAGATAAAAGGCTACATATAGCTAAGGCATGTAAAACAAAAAAGGAATTATGAAATAAAGAATAATCTTCTCTTCTTTCTCTTTCTCTTTCTTTTCTCTCAATTTCATTTTATTCTCCCAGTTTCACTGAATCTTAGAAATTGAGCTACACTGGTTTGATTTCTGAGTCAATTCATAGTTGAATTGCCTTGTTGTGTACTTAGGTACACAACAAAGTGGTATCAGAGCACTCATCGGTACCAATTCGTGTGAGCTAGCAGATCACCGTTCACGGTGCAGCGGTACCGGTACGGATCCATGGATAGCAGCCAGGTCAGCGAAATTCCAGTTCCTACATCCATTGAGGAACTATGGACGAGGCTTTTGCAAGTGCAGAGAATCTTCGCTGAGAAGGAAGAGGAGAAGGCCAAGGCGAGGGAAACAAACATCCAAGTTGCAGTCTTGAAACACGTCAACGATCAATTCCACGGGTTTAAGGCTCAATTACAGCAAGAAAACGAGGAGAGGATGGCCAGATTAGAGGCTATCATCACACTGCCAAATGGAGGATCCCCGACCTCTCCTCCCTATGTTCTGACACCACCGAATGGCCCCGACTCCTTTACAAATCAAGAACAAAGAAAGATTACTACAGAAGGTAAAGAAGTCAAGATTTTTGGGTTGAGACAGGATTTTCCCTCTTTTAACGGCCAAGATCCCGAGGATTGGGTAGCCAAGTGTCAGTATTGTTTTGAATTGTTCCAAATCCCTGAAGAGCACAAGACCTTACAAGCTGTGGTGAACCTTCAAGGTGAAGCTAGTGCCTGGTATAGAGGTTACCGTACTACTCATGACCATCCTTCATGGGATGAGTTAGCCAAATTGGTTAACGTGAGATTTTCTGATGCTACTAATCAAACAGCCTATGAGGAGTTAAAGAGGTTGTATCAAACCGGTAGTGTGAGGGAATACATGCAAAAATTTGAATTAGTAAAAACCAGGTCCCAAATTGAATCTCCCTATTTACCAGAGACTCACTACATTACTGCATTTATCACCGGTTTAAGGGAAGATATTAAACACTTGGTATTGGCAAAATCTCCATACAGTTTACTGGATGCTTTTACACAAGCAAAGCACTTAGAAGCCTCTCTTGATTATCAGTATAAAAGAAATAGAATGGGATTGAAACCTGCTGCTGCACCCACAATTACCTATCCTCCAGCCAATAATTCAAAACCAAAAGCTATTGAGTGGAAGCCAGGAAATGGCAATACCAGAAATACCCTTATAGAACAAAGGAAGGCTCTTGGGCTGTGTTTTAAATGCGGAGATAAATATTACCCAGGGCATCAGTGCAAGGTTAATGTACATATGCTATTGGGCAATACAGAGGAGGGAGTGGGTGGTGGTGAAGAGGAAACGTGCGGAAACCCTGAATTCCAAATGGAGTTTGAAACCGAGGAAGCAATTGTGTCAATGTGTGCAACTTCTTCTAACCCGCATTTGACCACCATGAGGTTTAAAGGACAAATTGGTGAAAGGGATGTGTGGGCACTGATACCACCATGAGGTTTAAAGGACAAATTGGTGAAAGGGATGTGTGGGCACTGATGGATAGTGGGAGCACCCACAGCTTCATTCATCCTGAAGTCTTACGAGATATTAACTGCACAATTTCTAGAACAATACCTATGATTGTAATGATGGCCAATGGGGAGAAAATGGTGACCGATACCCGGTGTGAAGGGCTAATATACAGCATACAAGGGTATCAATTTACTGACACCTTGAGGGTGCTGAATATTCAAGGGTATGATGTTATATTGGGAATAGATTGGTTAGCCCAGTATAGACCAATGCAAGTGGATTGGTTGGAGAAGTGGATTGCATTTGAAAAAAATGGCAAGCCGGTGAAATTACAGATGAGAGAAGAGTGTGCCCAAATCAAAATGTGTCAGACTGTTAATATAGAAAAGGAGATAAGAAATGGAGGTGATGTCATAGTGGCACAGGTGATGCTAATCAAGCCCGAATCAAACCACACCAAGACCCAGGACAAAGAAATTCAGCAAGTACTGGCACGGTACTCTGAAATCTTTCAAGAACCAACAACACTGCCACCAAAACGTCCATTTGACCACCATATACCCTTGATACCAGGTGCTAAACCAGTAAACTTGAGGCCCTATAGGTACAGCCATTTTCAGAGGCTGGAAATGGAGAAAATCATAGAGGAGTTGCTCAAAAATTCAGTGATTCAGCCGTCATCGAGTCCCTATGCTTCTCCAGCCTTGTTAGTGAAGAAGAAGGATGGTAGTTGGCGATTGTGTGTGGATTATAGAAAGCTTAATTCACTCACTGTTAAAAACAAATATCCAGTCCCAGTAATCGAGGACTTATTGGATGAGTTACATGGAGCAAGAGTGTTCTCAAAAATTGACCTAAGGTCCGGGTACCATCAGATCCGGATGAAAGATGCAGATGTGAGCAAAACAGCTTTCAGAACCCGTGAAGGGCATTTTGAATACCTGGTGATGCCATTTGGACTGAGCAATGCTCCAGCTACTTTTCAGTCTTTAATGAATCACATCTTTAAACCATACTTGAGAAATTTTGTTCTGGTGTTTTTTTATGATATTTTAGTATATAGTCCAGATGAGACTGTGCATGTTGGCCACCTCGAAGCAGTTTTACAAAAGCTAAAAGAGCATCAGCTGTATGCAAAAGAAAGTAAATGTGAATTTGGCATGAGAACGGTAGAGTATTTGGGTCATGTGATAAGTGAAGAGGGAGTTGCTACTGATCCAAGCAAGATTCATGCTATGGCAACATGGCCAATTCCAAGAAATGTAAAGGAATTAAGAGGGTTTTTGGGCTTGACGGGATACTACAGGAAGTTTGTTAAGGGATATGGGGTATTGAGTAAACCACTCACTGATCTATTGAAGAAGGATGCGTTTAAGTGGGGCCAGGAAGCTGATCAAGCATTTCAAAAGCTCAAAGCAGCCATGTGTGAAGCACCGGTATTGGCCATGCCAGATTTTTCACAACCTTTCGTTGTAGAAACGGATGCAAGTGACAAAGGGCTAGGGGCTGTCTTAATGCAAGGGAAGAGGCCAATGGCATATTTTAGCAAGGCTTTGGGTGCTAGAAGTCAAGCTCTTTCCACATATGAAAAGGAACTATTGGCGGTGGTCTCAGCAGTACAAAAGTGGAGGCACTACCTCCAGGGCACTCATTTTATAATTAGAACTGATCATGTTAGTTTAAAGTTTTTGTTTGAACAGAGATTGAATCATACTCCTCAACATAAAAGCTTGTGCAAACTTTTGGGGCTGGACTACACCATTCAATACAAAAAGGGGGCAGACAACCTGGTCGCTGATGCATTGTCAAGAAGAAGAGAAGGAGGGGATGAGGATCAAGCCGTAATGAATGCTGTAACTGAAGTCATTCCAACTTGGATAGAAGAACTCAAGGAAAGCTATAAGCATGATAAGTGGGCACAAGAGCAGCTACAACCAATGGAAGGATCTATTAAAGATGAGAAGATCACTGTGCACATGGGTGTGGTAAGATATAAAAACCGGCTGTATGTGGGGTCAGGTAATGATTGGAGATGCAAGGTAATTCAATGGATGCATGATTCAAGTGTGGGTGGGCACTCAGGAATATTAGGCACCTTACAAAGAACTAAGAAATTATTTTATTGGCCAAACATGAAAGCTGACATCCTCAGTCATGTTAGAGCTTGTCATGTGTGTCAATTAAACAAAGGGGAGAATGTACCACCACCAGGCCTATTAGATCCCATACCAGTGCCAAAGGGAGCATGGGAGACAGTATGTATGGATTTTATTACTGGGCTACCGAAATCAGGTGGGAAAGAGGGTATTTTGGTCATTGTTGACAAACTTACAAAGTATGGTCATTTCATACCAATCGAATTGCCTTACACTGCTACTGGAGTGGCCAAACTCTTCTTGGAAAATATTTACAAACTGCATGGGTTGCCAACTAAGTTGATTTCTGATAGAGACCCGGTATTCACTAGTTTATTTTGGAAAGAATTGATGTCTTAGCTCCATATCCAGTTGAATCTAAGCACAGCATATCACCCTCAGACTGATGGACAAACCGAGAGGTTAAATCAGTGTTTGGAGCAGTATCTTAGATGTATGGTACATGCTAGACCAAAGAAATGGGTTGATTGGGTGTATTTGGCTGAGTGGTGGTATAATACCAATTACCACATAGCTATCAAAACAACTCCATTCTGTTGTACTTAGGGGCACCTCTAATTGCTCAAAAACTGAAATTAAATTGCAATTGAAAGTAAAGAGATGAGTTTAGAGAAATTTGACACGCAGGGTGATAACGGAGTTCGGCAAAACAAAGGCCTACGTCTCCGGGGCTTCGCAACCTTGTGAGGTGCGCCTTCCTATTACCCAATACGAAAGGATTACAACTTGTGAACCGTTGAGCCCTTACATACCAAGCGGGAAGTCAAACGGCCAACTCAAAGAGATGAGAACAAGGTCTCGATTGTCTAGGAACACAAGAGAAACACTCAATAGATCACTCTAACCTAATCTATATCAAGATTAGTGAAGTAGGTTTGAGGTTGCTTGAGGGATTTTGAAATTTTAGGCTCTCACAACAATGGAGTATGCTAAGCTCTCAGAAAATCACTTTTGAATTAATTAGGGTCGGCTAAGATAATGAGAAAGAGATCCCATCACTCTATTTATAGTGTCAGCTCAAAAATGAGATGTTTGACATAAAACGTTACAACGTTTTATTCAAATGCGATTTTAGGGTTTTAATTCTCTGACAGCTTAGTAAAACGTTACCAACATTTTATAAAACGTTACAACGTTTTATCCTGTAAAAACTTGATCAAAATAGAAGTTATTTGAAGCTTTAAAACGTTACAATGTTTTATAAACGTTACAATGTTTTATAAACGTTACAACGTTTCTAGCTGATACTGAACAGCTGTGCTTCAGCAGTTCTAAAGCTATTAAACGTTAAAACGTTTGTCAAACGTTATGACGTTTGTAAAACATCACAACGGTTGTATAACGTTTTAACGTTATAACTTGATTCTTCTTTTGATCAGTTTGTTGCTTCTGATCAATATAAAACGTTACAACGTTTTAAAAACGTTACCAACGTTTTATCCCATTTTAATCAACCTCACACATACTTTACCAAGTTTCTGATTTTACAATTTGTATTCTTGATAAAAGTCTTCGTGATTTCTTCAGTCCAAGCATATTATACTGCAGTTCTTACTCTTCTTGGACCTACATATTCTCAAAATAGAAGAAATCGTAAAATTCAATAATTGTATGTTTTTGCAAATTAGTCAAATAGACGTAAAAGATTATTGTACGAACAACACATTCCATGCTTTGTATGGGTATGAACCCCCTCACTTTCCAATGGGGTCAATACCTAACAGCAAGGTTGAAGCTGTTAATGAGCTGATTAGGGAAAAGCAATCAGCACTGGTACAACTCAGAGAACAGCTACTGAAGGCACAGGAAAGGATGAAACGATTTGCTGACAAGAGTAGAACTGAAAGGCACTTTTCTATTGGCGACTGGGTGTATTTGAAGCTGCAACCCTATAGGCAAACAACAGTTGGTGGTAAGAAAAATCATAAGTTAAGATGCAAATACAGTGGGCCTTTTGAAGTAATTGAAAAGATAGGGAAGTTGGCATACAAACTCAAATTGCCCACTGGCTCTCAAGTCCATCCTGTCTTCCATGTGTCACAACTGAAGGGTAGAATTGGAAATGGACAGCCAGTGTTACCAAATTTACCAATTATGGGGGCTGATGGTAAATGGAGGGTAGAACCTGTGGCAATTCTACAAAGGCGTATAGTGAAGAAAGGCAATACAGCTGCTGCAGAAATTTTGGTACAATGGTCCAATTTACCAGAATCTGAGGCTACGTGGGAGGATTATGAAACGCTGATACAGCAATTTCCCGATTCAACCCTTGAGGACAAGGTTGATTTGGAGGAGGAGGGAGTGTCAAATACGGCAAGGCTGACCCAGTGTAGAAGAGAAGGGTAAAATCACTACTGGAGAGGCTTGTAAAGGAGATGTATAGTTTTGCATTTTCTATTTGTTAGAGTGTCATTGTAACTGATTCTGTTATTGAACAGTAATTAGTTGTTAAGAGATAAAAGGCTACATATAGCTAAGGCATGTAAAACAAAAAAGGAATTATGAAATAAAGAATCATATTCTCTTCTTTCTCTTTCTCTTTCTTTTCTCTCAATTTCATTTTATTCTCCCAGTTTCACTGAATCTTAGAAATTGAGGTACACAACATAGCTGCACATGTTATTCAGCACCAGTACTACCAGTCCATTCGATATTGTATCTTATCAAAAACACTTTTAATGCCCTTGAAAATTGTCTATAACATCAAATCAATGTATTACTACATGATGTTCAATATTAAAATTAGGAGATATTTCTCCATCGACAACCTACTAGAAAGCATACAATTCCTTTTTTTTTCAATTTTAGGATCAAGTTCTTACGTAACACATTTTGGGGTATGAAGAAAGGAATTTTAAGAGTCTTCTCCTTACATTTTTCACAAGGAGACTGATTCGAACCCAAGAGCTCTAGGACACAAGTAGAAATACTCTACCACTGCACCAGACCTAGTTCTTAATTACATGCAAAAAAAAAAAAATGTCAAAAAAGTAAGTTTTTTAGTTTAAAAAACTGTCATCATATTGCATTTATGTTCCTTGACAACTAGACTTGGTTCCTTTCAAGTCATATATTTATGTGCAGTTCAGATGCAAATTTAAAATTTACTAGAAATAGCTTGTTGGACTTTTTAGACTTATATACACGTTAAACTTTCCATATTTAAAAAATGCACCACTATTCTATAATTAAAATAGTAAAATACCATCATTTCTATTCACCTAGCTTGTAACAGTCCTCATGGTACCTATGAAGTTCCTTAGATTTTTGAAAGTACATATTAGGGTTTTGTTTAGAAGGCAAATATATTTAGAATTTAAATTAATTATGTTTAAGATTTTGAAAAGCTACAATTAATTAAGAATTAATTAAAATTGGACGTACTCGTTCTTCACATTCAGATTGGACTCTTATCTTCTTCGGCTCTTGCCTGTGCCCACACAATCTTTATAACCTCTCTCGTTGTTTCTCTTGCTACCCCATTATATATGACAACATGAGTGTTAGCAATTATGATGATTGCTTGCGCGGGGGATGGTAGGAGGAGGTGTTGTCAAGACTTAATTCCGTCATAATTGGGCTAAAATAAGATCGTGGAAGGGGATCGATGCGTTAGGGTGATCGGAGTAGCACGACTTAATACTGTACCAATTTGAAACTGCAAAAGACATTATTTTTCCAGTCATTCCAGCAACTATTTTGGAATGTTTGGATGGTTCAAGACCTAGCATTGAACTGTTAGAAATATATTTTGAAAACACAAAATTTATTTAAATAATTATTTATGTTAATATTAATGTTTTAATTTTATGAATTATAGAGCTAATTGTGAAATAATTTCTTAATCCAATTACTACACAAAAGCTTACTATCTACTGCCACTGAAAATCAAATCATATATATATATGGTAGATAGCAAGTTTTTCGGGTCTTTGATGCAATTTATAAATCTTGTCATTTACTTAATTTGCTCCAGCTTACGCAAGCAAGGAAATCAAATTTCCGTTTGAGTTTCTGTATGTGCATGATTGCCATTTATTCAATGGACCGTTTCATTTTCATTTATATTTCCTATTCAATTTCTTTTAATAACGAATGAAACGGTAATATATTGAATATAATTTTTAATAGTCATGAATGCATAAATTGATTGATATCTATAATTTTGCCTATAGATAACACATACCATTTGGAGAACAATCATCCAATAATCGATATACTCTCTTCTTCCTATTAGCTCTATAATTTATAAATTCAATTTCTATTCTCCCACAAATAAATATTTTCTTTATAGAAAACATATTATTCTGCTATCATTGTTGAAAGAAGCTACATCAACCTCTACCACGGTTGCGCCCGAAGGTAGAGGAATACCGGCGTAACTTGGGGCAAGCTTAACCGATTATTCCTGCGCTTAGGACGGGAAGTTGCCTTAGGTCCGCATTTTGCAGCTCCGGGTAATAAAGTTTTAATTATATTCTTGATTATATTTTTAATAGAATTGTTATTTATTTTATTGATCAAAATTCAGATTTAGAAATTTGATCAAACAACCCGCGATGTAGTTTTCTGTACTGTGTGTGTAATAATGTAAGTTCCGATCAAAGGAATCGTTGTTCAAGACCTGGTTCACTCCGATCTTTTCGGACTGAAATTATTGACACTAAGCGAAATCAAAACATTTTGCCCAATGCACAGTATAAACAAAGGTAGCAGAAATATTTATATATATATATGGTTTTAGTTTATTTTATTTTAATTAAATTTTGAGTTTTGTGGGGGATTGTTAGAAATATATTTTGAAAACACAAAATTTATTTAAATAAATATTTATGTTAATATTAACGTTTTAATTTTATGAATTATGGAGCTAATGGTGAATCATTTGATCCAATTTATACATGAAACTTACTATCCACTGCCACAGAAAATCAAATCATAGTATGGTAGAGAGCAAGCTGTCAATGCAATTTCTAATCTTGACATTTACTCATAATCAATTGAGTTAATTGGCACAACTTGCACCAGAGGTTGCGCAGGAAATAAATCCATTTTCCATTTGAGTTTCTATATATACATGATTACCATTTATTCATTTATTACCGTTTCATTTTCATTGATGCATTTCGGTTCAATTTCTTATTAACAAAAGAAACAGTAATATATATTGAATATTATTTTTAATAGTCATGAATGCACAAATTGATTGATATCTATGGTTTTGCCTATAAATAACACATACCATTTGGAAAGCTATTATCCAATAATTGATATCTCTTCTTCCTCTTAGCTCTATAATTCATAAAACTCAATTTCTATTCTCCCACAAATAAATATTTTTTTATAGAAAACATATTATTCTGCTATCATTGTTGAAAGAAGCTACATCAACCTCTACCACGGTTGCGCCCGAAGGTAGAGGAATACCGGTGTAACTTGGGGCAAGCTTAACCGATAATTCCTGCACTTAAGACGGGAAGTTGCCTTAGGTCCGCATTTTGCAGCTCCGGGTAATAAAGTTTTAATTATATTCTTGATTATATTTTTTAATATAATTGTTATTTATTTAATGATCAAAATTCAGATTTAAAATTAGTTGGTTAGCTCATATTTTTCCAACAATCTAAGGCAATTATATAATATTTCATTGATCAACAACTACATCAACTTAAAATCATTTTAGTTTATTATTAAAATTTCCATCTACTAAAATTAAATTTATATTTTAGTAAGAAATCTATAATGTCTAAGTAAGAAATAAGATTTTGATTTCTGATTATGATTGGGATCTAAATAATATAAACAAATTAAGACAAACTTGTATTTTATTTTTTATAGCGGAAATCATTCTCATAATTAGAAGTTAATTAACAAATATAATTTCTTAATGTATTCAATACAGAAAACATTAATTGATATATAAGGAACTTAATTTAATTTCATAAATCACAGCATATATTCAAACTCAAATTTATATTTCTAACTTCTCCGATTGTAATTTAAATCAAATAATATTAATTAAATACAATTTCATAGTAATCATAACGGCTAAATTTATATCACAAATTACAGTGACAGTTCATACAAAATACCATCCGAATCAGGGAAATAGTTTTTGTTATGATCAATATTTTGATACTGATTTTTTATCTTTCATTTTGGTAAACTAATTAATTCTACAATTTATAAAATAATTAAAATCAGAATTTAATTTGATCAAATTCAGCTAACCAACTTATTTTAAATCTGAATTTTGATCAATAAAATAAATAACAATTCTATTAAAAATATAATCAAGAATATAATTAAAACTTTATTACCCGGAGCTGCAAAATGCGGACCTAAGACAACTTCCCGTCCTAAGCGCAGGAATAATCGGTTAAGCTTGCCCCAAGTTACGCCGGTATTCCTCTACCTTCGGGCGCAACCGTGGTAGAGGTTGATTTAGCTTCTTTCAACAATGATAGCAGAATAATATGAACTATATAGTGTAATAAACGGAGTTAATTAGAAGCCAAGTACGTACACTTAGAAACCCTTTATTTAAGAGAAGTGGTACCGAATTTATTACAAGTGGTTGTGGTTGAGAGGAAAAGGTGAATTTTGATAAGTGTCCTCATCTCCTTAATTAATTTGTCCTATTCAACACACTTTTAATTATATATATATGTACCACTTTGGAGAAGAAGAAGGCACTCTCAATAACAAAAATGGTGCCTCTTCAAGAGGTGATCTTTACTAATTTAATGCAGAGTTTGTTTCTACTATGTATATCTCTGTTATCTATCTTCATACTTTACTTGAGCGTAAAGAGAAGAAACTCCTCGAAAGGCCCTCAAAAGTTGATACCTTCGCCTCCAAAGCTTCCATTCATAGGAAACATTCACCAAATAAGCTCTCTTTACCATCAATCTCTCTATTCACTCTCTCTGAAATATGGGCCCCTAATGCTACTTCATTTAGGTGAAGTACCATGGCTTATTGTTTCGTCATCTGATATGGCATATGCCATCATGCGGACCCATGACCTCACCTTTGCTTCCCGACCTTCTGCTGTCGTCTCTGACATCATTCGTTTTGGTGACTTGGCCTTTGAACCTTACAATGAAGATTGGAGGCAATTGAAAAAGATCTTCACAATCCATTTAATGAGTACAAACAAGATTGCCTCATATAAAACAATTAGAGAGGCAGAAGTTGGTAATTTGATTGCAAAGATTGCCGACCATGCCTCCACATCGAGTGGTGATCCTATAGAATTAAGCAAGGTTTTGTTCTCATTCATGAATGATGTAGTTCTTAGGGTTGTTTCGGGAAAATTCATCATGGAAGAACGGAGGTATGCCATGTTTCAAGAGGTGGTGGTAGAGAGTTTTTGTATAATTGGACGGTTTAGTTTTGGCGATTTGTTTCCTTCTTTGTCATGGTTAGAAGGGCTTATAGGATTGAGCCGGAGGGCTCGTAGAAATAGAACTAAGTGGGAACTGTTGTTTGAAGAGGTAATTCAAGCTCATATTCAAAGTGAAGGAAATAATGATAATTTTGTTGATATTTTACTTTGTTTGAAGAATGATCCTAACATCAAGTTTGATATCACCAATGATCGCATCAAGGGGCTACTTTTTGTAAGTTTTACTTTTTTTAGAAAATTCAAATCTTTGAAATTACATATCAAAAGAAGTCAAGTATCTTGATCAGCTGAAAACATGATCTTATATATATGTGATCGTTGTATAACAATTGAGTTTATAACTATGAACATTTCTCAATCAAATTATTCAGGATGCATTTGATGCTGGAATTGATACAACATATATCACCATAGATTGGGCAATGTCGGAGCTTATCAAGAACCCTAAATCCATGAAGAAGTTGCAAGAAGAGGTCAGGGGAATAGTAAAGCACAGCGACATGGCGAGATCAGAAGATCTGAACAAAATGAGCTACCTAAAAGCCGTAATCAAAGAAACCCTACGGCTACATCCTCCTGTCCCGTTGCTTCTTCCAAGGGAATCAATGGAAGAATGCGAAATAAACGGCTTCACAATTCCCAAAGGAACGAAAGTCCTTATCAATGCGTGGGCCATTGGAAGGGAGACAAATTCATGGGAGATGCCCGGCGAGTTCATGCCAGAAAGATTCATTGGTAGCCAAGTAGACTACAAAGGCAATGACTTCCAGCTCATCCCGTTCGGAGCGGGACGCAGAATTTGTCCGGGTGTTTCGTTTGCTACGGCCACCGCAGAGCTTGTATTAGCAAATCTCATACATCAATTTGATTGGGAGTTGCCAAGTGGAATGACAAGAGAGGAGTTCAACATGGGTGAATCACCAGGATTCTCTGTGCATAGGAAAGATGAGCTTCAGCTTCTTGTTAAAAATGCTCCCAGATCAGACATCTGAGATAAAAAGTTTTGCACCTTATTATATATAGGGGAATAATGTGGCAGTTTATGTAAAATAATATTTGGGAACTATTCTCATATGTAATATTTAATTCAGAACCAAACTATCAGAACTTTCGATCCACATTAGTTTTATACATATAAAATATTTGTCGTTATTATTTATCTTATCTGTAATTGTGGGTTGTGCTGTGATGTTTGTCACATTTATAATAAATTCGGATAATAATCTATAAATTATGTTATGTTTTTGGGTTATTTAATAAGCAATTTAATTAATGTGTAAATTCTAACAGGAAGAAATACGAGCATGGCTTCTTGTAAAGCTCGAGTAGTGTCAAGTCAATGACACTTATTGATTATGATCGAGAGCCAAAAGCATAACCTGACATATACAATGTATGGCAGTTTAGATTGCCACGTTTTGTTTTTATTAGGTTTTTGTACATTTTTGGGTTTCAATTTTCTTGTGATGGTTACTGAATCTGGAAGTAGTAATCACATAAATTTTCAACAGTTTATGAAAGATATGTAAGAGGATGAAAAGTCACGTGTCATGTTCAAGGTGTTACATGTCTCCAAATCTCAATCGATTGTTGTTTAATCTCTTACGCAAATCCTTTTTTAAAATAAGTTGTGGTTTGACATCTATCAATATATTATGTATGTAATATTGGAAATGTAACTCTTTGAAACAAAAATGAAAGTTGTCATATTTTGTTTTGCAAATATACATAAATAAGTCACATGAAAACTCAACCAAAGTTTCATTATTCATCTCTTTTTGCAGCAAAATAACTACGGACCTAGTACAACAATTCATATACATCTCAAGCAAAAGAAAACATCAAAAACTGGAAACTTACTGACAAACAAAAGAAGCCAATTAAATGAAACAGATATAAATCTAATAATATCGTGCAACAAAATAATCTACATACCAGTATCAGCACTGTCCACTGATTTATTAAGATAAAGTAGATATATAAATCACACTCCGCAACTCAGTAACAAGGCACCTCTTAGATAATTATGTGATGTCTTCGTAAAAAATATGCAAACTCAATTCACCAATGACAACCTAATTAGAACAAAAAAAAATATATTAAATAATGTTTAGCAAATTTGTTTAAAAGGTCAACAAATAAGTTGATTTTGAGGCACGACTAAATCTTAATATACCAAACTCATCGTTGTTCATACACGACCAGGGGGGAAAAAGACAGAACTTTGTTACTTGTTTTTGTTTATTTCTTGTTCAAATGGTTATAATTCATTCTGTAATTTTTTTTCTAATTATAGTCAACAAATTTATATTCAAAGTGTAAACTTAGGTTAACTATGTTTCAATAATGGTACTACTTTGGATACACGGTTTACTATTAGACATGGTACTGATACTGATATATACTGGGAATTGGGTTATTCTCCAATACTGATACTTGATAACATAGCTTTCTATAATAACAGCCAAAAACAGCTCAATTCCTTGTGAAATAAACTATAGGGGGGATTTCATGCATTTCCCCTATAAAATTCATAATATCATATTTACCCCTCTAAATTTAAAAAACCCACAAAATTTACCCAATTTACGGCCTTTTTTTTAATTAAAACTCATTTTAAATTTATGAAGTATCCATTTTAGCCTTTATTAAAAAATTAAAAACATGTAGTATGTCTGAGAAAAATATTCAGTCTTCTAATTGACTGGGAAGCACGCCATGAGCAAGATTTATATTTAGGATGGCCATTTATAAATGCATAAAACATTCGGGCTCATAGCAAAGGGAGTCAAGAGTGAGGGGGGCCCACACACCTTCAAAAGATGAGATCAGGATCCCTGTCACCACCAGCAAAGAGGAGATTATGAGCGGCGTTCATGGAAACTCCCTTCTTAAGAGAAAGCTTCTCTGTTTCTTGCTCCACAGCAAAGTTCTTAGCAGATGCCATCTGCTTCTCAACCTCTCGCTTTTTGAAGCCCTGGTGTCAAAAAAAAATATATATATTAAGTTAAAAACAGATCATGTCTACTTTTTTTTTTGTTTAATACTATGCATGTAGTCTGACCTGAATCTTCTTTAGGCGAAAGAAATCCTCCCTCTCCAGTTCGTCAAGTTCACCCCTTATGTAGCTTATTGTGTTCTCAATTCGTGGCTTCACCACATTCTCCAGTGCATTCACCCTGCATAAGATTTAGAGAATTCTCGATCGGATTTCATTCAATAAAGAGTTATTGGAATAATGAAAGATATATAGAATTTAATGTAGAATTTATTTATATAACTTATCGATTTTAGACAAGAAAAATGAAAGATATAATTGTTACGTACCTACGGTTAGTGGTCTTGATGGCATCATCAAGAGTGAGAAATGAAGTCTGGAGAGAAGCCAACTCAACAAGGAGTTCAATAGCCTTTAGATGCGCTACACGGCATCCTTGGATCTGTTGACCTCCACGTGCAAGACCGGTAAGATCATTTCCCCCGGACACACCTGATGAGCTGTCAATGAAGTGCTCGAATCGTGGTAGCTTCACACCTGCTACATTATCCTGCTTTGACCTGCCATCAGAAATAGTTGCTATAACTTTATTCCAGAAAATAAGCATCTCTATTCTACTCTACGCTAGAATAAGAATCACTATTCCCAATCAAAAACTGTTCTTTCGATAGTAATTAGAAATTTATATACCTTTCATTGCTACTCAGGTTTACCTTTCATGTATCCATTGTACCGGTTTTGCATTTTTACAAATTATTTCTGAAATATTCCCACAGAATTTTATGTACTATATAACAAAAATCACAAATTTTGAACCTTGTGGAATTCAGAATTTTATGTAATAGTCACTTATAATACAAGCAGACTTATGGCAGCTGTTACCAGGCACAAATCTCAAAGGAGGAGCCCTATAATTCAAATAGGCACCAAAATGATACCCACCCGCTGTTACCCTCAATTCTTGTAAACAAATTACAAAAGTAGTACTCAAAAAAGTTGAAATGATTTAATTTATAAAATTTCAGCTATGAGGTAATTCATCGAGACACAACTGGTACAGTGTAAATTCACTGCACTAACAGGTACAGTTCTGAATTCAAAGTTTGACGATCAGTACCAGTAAAATTATCTACAGGCTAGCACCAGACAAAAGAAATTAAATTTTGAAATGATTTAATTTACAAAATTTCAGCTATGAGCTAATTCACCTAGACACTCCTGATACAGAGTAAATTCAGTGCTCTAACAGGTACAGTTCTGATACCAAAGTGTAACGATCAGTACCAGTAAAATTCTTTTAAAGGTTAGTGGGCTAAGTGGTGCCAACTAACAACTGTATTTATAAGAAAAGATTTTAGTACCAGTAAATTATCTACAGGCTAGCACCAGATAAAAGAAATCAAATTTGAAATGATTTAACTTACACAATTACAGCTATGATCTAATTCACGAAGACACTCCTGATACAGTGTAAATTCAGTGCTCTAGCAGGTACAGTTCTGAGACCAAAGTTTGACGATCAGTACCAGTAAAATTCTTTCAAAGTTTAGTGGGCTAGGTGGTGCCTACTAACAACAGTATTTATAAGAAAAGATTTTAGCACCAGTCAAATTTTCTATGGGCTAGCACCAGATAAAAGAAATTAAATTTGAAATGAGTTAATTTACAAAATTTCAGATATGATCTAATTGACCTAGACACTCCTGAGGTGAATTCAGTGCTCTAGTAGGTACAGTTCTGAATCCAAAGTGTGACCATCAGTACCAGTAAAATTATCTACGGATAAACACCAGATAAAAGAAATCAAACCAGTATAGTTATAATATGATCGCTCCAATTCTTATAAACAAATACAGTAGTACTCAGAAAGTTGAAATGATTCCTTTAACAAATTTTCAGCTATGAGCTAATTCACCAAGACACTCCTAATACAGTGTAATTCAGTGCTCTAACAGGTATAATTCTGAAACCAAAGTGTGACAATCAGTACCAGTAAAATTATCTACAGGCTACAACCAGATAAAAGAAATCAAACCAGTATAGTCCTAGTATGATCGCTCCAAAATGACAGTCACGAGTTTTGCTCAGTAGATATGTGATTTTATTTACCAAATTTCACCTATGATCTAATTCACAGGACCAATTTGGGATCCATGTATGCCGCTTCAATATGTGTGCCCCTCAGCTTTAATATTCATGCACACGAATCTTTAAGCAGATCAGACGGACGTGGAACATCGGACTTAAATTTTAGTCCTATGCCTATTGGATCCAAATTGGTTACCTAATTCACCTAGACACTCCTGGTTTTACAGTATAAATTCAGTGCAGTAACAGGTAGAGTTCTGGTACCAAAGTGTAACGATCAGTACCAGTAAAACAATTTTGAATGTGGCACCTACTAACAATTGCATCAATAAGAAAAACTTTTTGTACCAGTGAAGTTATCTGGTAACAGTAGATATGTGATTCATTTACAAAAATTTCAGCTATGATCTAATTTACGGGACCAATTTGAGATCCGTGCCTGCCGCTTCAATATGTGTGAACCTCAGCTCTAATACGTGAGCACGGATCTTAAAGCGGATCATACCCAAATTGGTTTGCTAATTCACCTAGACACTCCTGATAGTGTAAATTCAGTGCACTAACAGGTACAGTTCTGAGACCAAAGATTGACGATCAGCACCAGTAAAACAATTTTTAAGGTGGCACCTACTGACAGACAATTATATAAATAAGAAAAACTTTTTGTACCATTAAAATTATCTGATATCAGTAGATATGTGATTCATTTACAAAATTTCAGCTATGATCTAATTCACGGGACCAATTTGGGATCCGTGCACGCCGCATAAATATGTGTGCGCCTCATCTTTAATATTCGTGCGCACTGGATTAAAGCAGTCAGACGGACATGGAATCCATTCGACCCAAATTGGTTCCCTAATTCACATAGACACTCCTGATACATTGTAAATTCAGTGCTCTAACAGGTAAAATTCTGAGACCAAAGTGTAGTGATCAGTACCAGTACAATTATCTACGGATTAACACCATAAAAAAAGAAATCAAACCAGTATAGTCATAGTATGATCCCTCCAAAATGACAGTCACGAGTTTTACCAAATTTCAGCTGTGATCTAATTCATGGGACCAATTAAGGATCCGTGCACGCCGCTTCAATATGGGTGTGCATCAGCTTTAATATACGTGAGCACGGATCTTAAAGAGGATCAGACAGACGAACCCATCAGACCTAAACTGGTTCCCTAATTGACCTAGACACTCCTGGTACAGTCTAAATTCAGTGCAGTAACAGGTACTAGTAAAAAAGAAATGAAATTTGCAGTTCTGATACCTGACACGCAAGGTAGCGGATTTAACAGATTCTCTGACGACGTACTTGACGTTGTCACCCGCTACATACTTGGCCTCAGTGAGAGAGAAAGAGGCGTTGCGCATGGCATCTCCCATGGACTCCTTGGCGGTGACAATCTTCTTCAAGATGGCTCTGAACTGCACCGTCAGAGCATCGCTCTTCTTCTTTAACAACGCGTGGCCCCTTGTAGCCCCCACTAGACGCTGTTTCATTACGCCCAGCATGGTCACGGTCGGGGCCACTGTCAGCCTCTGGTTGTTACCCGCCATGATGTTGTCTCGTTTCTTTCTTCCCTTTTTTCCTTTGATTTGGGAAAGAGAGAGAGAGATCGGGATCTCTCGAAGAAGGGAAGACCAAGAAGAGAGGAGACGAGGAATTCATTGTCCCTGGACTCGGTGTAGTACACCGATTTTATGATTGGGGACCCATAAAGGCTATAATTATAGATTTTTTTTAATGACAAAATTAGAGTAAATTTGCAGATTAAATATTAAAATTTTATTTTTATTTTTATCCAAAAAATGTAATTTTTAATTTATAAGTATAATGATATTGTTGGATGGTTAGATCAACTAGTTAAATTTTGAAAAATAAATTTTTGTGCCATGAATAGGAAGGTATAAACCCAAATTCAACTGTGTTAACTGTAAAGTAATAAATATATCCTGTATTCCAGGTATAAACCCAAGTTGAGCCTGTTTATTATGTAGAGCACCATCTCGATGTAACAGTTATTTTACTATTTTCACCTAAATTTGTTCCAGATTAAATTGGGTTAAGCCCATCCAGAGGGGAGCAGCTTGGGTCCGATGGGCATTGGAACTTGTTTGGTTCCGATGGACATGAATACCGTTCAATTCTCATTTTCAATTTTTTCGCTTGATTAACGAATCCCTCTTCAGATCCTTTTTAGACATGTTAGATCTGCAATTCTATGTCTCTCATAGAAATCCCTTCTTTAAAGGAAATGAAGGATAACGAAAGAAAAGAGGAGAGGAACACGGGTTGCCCATGCCGTTCGTTACTTCAAAAGAACAAAATCGGAGAGGAAAGGGAGGGGGGACGCTATTGTCTCGAGGGTAACGCTCTGTAGTCTTTACAAATCTTCCAAATCTGTAGCTCCCAAATCGGAGTGTAGAAATTACTATAACGAAGGGAACCATAGCTGCCTCCTTTCCTCTTCCTTTCCGTTCCTCTCCGTGTGGATTTTGTGGAGCACAGCCCAAATTTTATTTTCTTCTAGTCGGTTTCTCCTTGAACGTTACTTCCCATCTCTTAAGCAACTCTGCCTCTCCCTCGCCATACCGCTCCGCCGCTCTCATCGAACTCACCGGCCATGCTCTATTCGTGCTTCCCCTCTTTCATTCCTACTTCTCTGACCCTTGCCACAAGAACAATGGCGTTCGCGCCCCCCACCCGGCATCTCTCTTCAATTCGTGCCATGTGTTGCCCCCGGTTTCTCCTATTTGCACAGGTCATTAAATTTTATTTTGAGGATTCTATTTAGTGCTACTTTATCTGGTTCTCAATTTCATTTATTATATATCCTTTGCATTCAGCTCTGATGAATCAAGAGGATATTTTATTGTGCATGCTAGAAGGCGTATGTTGTAACTCTGTAAATATTTAATTTATTATACTTTCAAAAAGATATGAACTTGGTGCTTTAGTTAGAAATAAAGTAGGGGGCTTGTTTGCTTAAGATTACTAAGTGTAATTATTGTAAATCATGTAGGTTCTGTACTTGTAAGATTACCAAGTTAAATTCATGTTTTTGACATCAATGGTTATGCTTGTATTGTGACATATGTATTCTTGTATGCAACATCCTTGTATGATTCATCAAGTATCAACTTGATGAATAGAGGATACAATCCAGATCTGGTAGCAACTTGCTTATGTCAGAAAATTTTATTTGGTTATTTTAAATTTTTTTTTTTTTGTTTTGATAGGCTCTTATGCTTCTAGGAATTGAAGCTGATGAAACTTTAAAGGTACCTCTTATAGTAAATACTTTATGCTTAGAGATATCACAGAGATTAAGTATTATATATATTATATATTAAATGATAAATCTCTAATAAGTTACCAAAGCAAGATTAATCCCCTTATAAATAAGCTAACAAATTTCTTTCACTACAAAACTATCCAAAACTTAAACCCACTTAATCCTTACAACAAAACCCCTGCAATTCCATCATCTCATTTTTCATACTTGTTTCAATGGAGAATACTTTATACTTAGCATTGACATCATGCAACGAATGAGTCAATAGGATCGACATAGAGATATCATAGAGAACAAGTATTAAAAGTTATTCTTCATCTTCTCCCTCTTCCTCTTCCTCCTCTTCTCCTTCTTCTCCATCTTCTCCTTCAGATCCCTTCACAAAATACAAAAAAAAAAAAATTAAAAAATTAGGTTCTACCAAAACAAAATATAAATAAATACAGGAGTGAGGCTATGCATGAATTTGTATCACCTAAGGTAACAGAATATTTCTTTGGATCTGGACTGTCTAATCAGAATCCACACGACTATTAAAGCAGTCCTGTGCATTCCACCTCAGGCCGGATTGGCCCAGATTCCAATCAAAAGGCCGTGATCCAAACATAAATGTTTTGTTACCAAAGAGGATATGGGTTCACTATGCGTAATACACATTGATCCATACTATAAATTAATATCTCCATTTATAAACTCTAAATTGTCGATCTGAATCATTCAACATGATCTACATATGAAAATGTTCTTGTATATCAAATTTTTTACATTTGTTAGATTTTTAAACAATTTTTTTAGATAGGTAGAAAAGATTGCAAATCTTATAAGATATTATCCAATTTAATACTAGTTAACTGTTATTTCTTATCTCAGTTTTCCCGGACATAATCCAAGTAAGACTACCAACTAATACTGAAGTAAACTACATGACGGGAAAAAAAAGAGAAATTACCTCTTCACCCTCCTCTCCTTCAAGTTCTTCATCAGCCTCCTGAAAAGAAAAAATTAAAATTAAAATTGCAATAAATGGCAGGAACACATAACTTGGTAGAAAAGGACAAACAAACAATATTTTGGAAGAGAGAGAGAAGAAATGCAACACTAACATTGTTAAAGTACTTCAATGGATTAGGCCACAAATCCTCCTTTATTATTTCGGCTATCTGCTACAAAAAAAAATAAAAAACAGATTAGAGAATATAACCAATTTGCCCTTCTAAATAAAAGATATGTAGTCAAGCTTTGACCTAAATATTTTTTTTGCAAAAAAAAAGTCAAATTAATTGTTCAAAGGATCCCAAACTACACATCCATTTTTGTTGCTAATGGAGAGAGTGATCATTTGCACTACAGTAATATTTCAAACAAAATGGGGGTCCATTTGGTAAAATTTACCTCGTCCTGTAGTGATTCACCTTGATCATCTTCTTGTGCTTCACTAAACCACATAAAGAAGCTGCATTGAAAACACAAGATATTTAATTCAAGAAGTTTATATAGAATTCCCAAATGTAATGTCAGACAAAGTTGACAATTATTAAAAATCAAATAACTAAAAAAATTAAGAAACAATTCAAGTTATATCCACAAAATATATACATATCAATTATGCCCCTGGAAAGATGAATTAACAGTTCCAAAATAACCTAGTAACACTACAAGAAATACTTCCTAAATTACTTGAATGGAGGTGCAATGAAATTTAAAAATAAAAAAAATATAAACCTAACCTCTGCTCAACCAAAGGCCGCTTCTTGCCTTTCTTTTCGTGCTCAGTGCTCCCATTAGCTATGTTCTTCATCAAGGTGAAATTAAAGAACAACATTAGAAATTAAATCTACTAGTATTTATTTAGAAGTAGCATCATTAGCCAAGATAAGCAAAATTAAAAACTTCGGATAACTTGAAATACAGTTTGTTAAGGTCAAATTGGAATTCGCTTATTTTTTTTTAACCATAAATGGTCCCATTATTTAAATGTTTTTTAACCGTTGATCGTCATTTACTTCACAAGACAAAATTATGCTAATATATCATTTTTCAAGCTCATTATGTATAAGAAATGACCATGCCAAAAAAAATGTTCAGTTTTCAACCTCTTTATATTGTATAAAATTACAGAAATAAACCCCAAAAATGATTTTTTTTTGTTTAAATAAATGTTTGGCTCGTTATGTAGTTTCACTCTTGCAACAATGTTATTCAATTTACTTCAAAAAAATATAAACAATTAGCTACATTTTAAAGTGAAGTAAAAGGATGATATGAAATTACATACCATGCCTTCCTTCCAGTTAATAGGAGTTGCTTTAACTGTTGTAGTGCCTTCCTCAGTGAAAGAGAATGTCTTCGTCAAAGTCTTGTTCTCGAAGTATGGGTTCTCTGAGAAATTCTACATGTTATAGAACAAAAAATTAAATTATGCAAACCTCTTCGATAATTAAAGTGCTTAATTAAGACTTGTAACTTACCAGTATAATGGAGTAGCCTGATTTCAGATCTTTACAGTCCTCGACATCCAAAGAAACCAAGTGCTTGAAAATCTAACATTTTTCAGAAACCAAGAGAATTTAATTTGTGTATCACTTGAGATAAATTGTTTTATCGTATAATTTTAAAGGCATAATATCACAATTAAAAGTGAGTAGAACAAAATATTACCTTCTGGTCTTCTTCACTAAGCAAGTCACCAAGGAGTGGATGGCTTAGAAACTACAAAAAAGGAAAAACAAAAATACATATATAAAAAAATTTGTTCAATAATAAAATTAATCACCATTACAAATTTCAGAAATTAATATCGTATTATACCTTTACTCCATGATATGGATCATTTATTAAGAGTAAAAACAGGTGTCATTACTAAATAATCCAGCCACATTTTTTGTTATAACAAAAAAAAAATGATAAATGAGATTTTTGGGTAGTTCGAAAAGGGAACCTATGTTCATTAATTCATAGTTTTGATCTAAAATTTTTAAAGACCTCAAATTTGCCTACTATGCATTAGTAACGGGTATCAATACTATAGATTGGTTTTAATTTTGACTCCAAGTTGACTCCAATTCAGAGAAATTTTAATATTTTTTTCATAAATTAATACTATTATTATACATTCTTCATTATAAAAAAAATGATAAATGAGATTTTTGATTATATCAAAAAGGAAACTTTTTTCCAAATTTGAATAGTCTTTTTCATCAATTCATAGATTGGTTTCCTAAATTCAGAGAATTTTTTAATAATTTGAGAAGTTGTTGAAAAATGAGCTTACAGCAGTAAGCCAAAAGTCGGGAATAGTTTTGATGACATCATTCCTTTTGACATAAACGGGTCTGCGGATCTCATTATATTTCTGCTCCACCTCCAATACCTTATCACTTGCCTCTTCATTAACCTACACAACAAAACATGGTACCACCTACTCATAAATCACCATTTCAATTGAGAGCAATGATCATTTGCAATTATCTTCAAAAAGTAAAATTTAGGAATTCAAGTTGAATTATTTCTCGATTAGGTCTGAATATAATACAATAATTACTAAAACAAACTAAATTGACCTAATCAAACTGCAAATTATACGAGATTAAGGCGAATTAATCGATAAAAACGGTGTTAACCTTCTCTAATTCGTCCTGGATCTCTTGTAGCTTCTCTATGGAAAGAACCAAGTCGCCATCAATGTGCTCGTTCTCTTCTCCTTCTGACAACTTCGCCTTCTTCCCCTTATCCGCCCCCATGCTTTCTTTCTTCTCCAAAACCCTAACCCTAGCTCGGAACAGAGAGAAAGACTAGGGCTTTACGCGGCGAGGTTTACAGAGAGAGAGACAGAGACAGAGACAGAGAAAAACCCCCTTTGTTTAATCTATGTTTATTTATAGACAGATTTCATTCCATTATCATCCTCTGAGGTAACAGTATATTCCTGTTTCGATAACTACCGTCCAATCGGAATGGAACGCATGTGTTAGCTTTAATATTCGTGCGGATTCTGATTGGACAGTCCAGATTCAAACAGAAATACTCTGTTATTTTAGGTGAAACGAACGATTACATTGCCTTTCTGTTATACATCATTAAATGAGCTCGGTGTAAATGAGCTCCGTCTAATTTGGTAATGGGGTCATTTGTACGAAGAAAACACCGGGTGTATTTGTTGTATGATAAAGTTAGTTGTTGATTGTATAGGTGGTGAGAGTAGTTGATTAAGAGCCCGAGGAATCTAAGCCGTTTCTTTTGAGACACGTGCCTGGATTGATATTTATAAATAGTAAGAATTTAACAGAGTAGTTTTAGCTCTATGCAGCGCGATGGCTTTAAAATTAAAACAGCGCTGCATAATGTAAGTCAGCTGCACAAAGTCAAAACTACTCTGTCAAAATATTTACCCAGTATAAACCCTAACCCTAGAAGAATCGGCATTTGCTAGGTGTACTACAGCCGTCGGATTGGTATTATGTAGGAATCAGTGGTCCTATATTTTTTTTTTTTTTTTCAATTTTTTAAGAAGGAAGAGCTTTTTTAGGGTCCTTTGTAAATTATTAATTATATTTTTGTCCTTTCTTAATTTTTAAATAGTCTTCTTACTCTGAAAATGGTATAAAAAATATAAAATATATAAATTATGTCTATTTCAGTAACAACAATATGTTTGAAAATTGAAATAATAAATATTTCAATTATACATGAAATTGAAATTGTTTGTTGAAAATAATAGTATGAAAACAAAGGGGAAAATAGATTTAGTAAAAAATAAAATACATCATTAGTTTATTTATTTCTTTCCTTCCTATTCCAACTATACAATTCAAACAAAATTTTCACTAATACAAATAATACAAAGCTAATACAATTCTTACATTAATCTAATTAGGACTATTTTTTTTTGTTATTCTCATTAAATTATTAAATCTCAATTCAAAATATCACCTTCTATTAATGCAACAAGTTCACAAATCAAGTTAAAACTACATGAAAACTTGATTTGAATCACTGTATTTGATTAGCATGATATCAGACTTACATAGTAAAAAAAGAAAAAAAAAACAACCAAGTATTAATACACATCCTAGTAAAAGATTAAATGCATTTAAACCTGATATCATGATATCTATTCATCCTAAAGAGATAATCTACTAACTCTTAAATAATATATCTAACAATGACAAATGCATCATAGATAATCTACTAACTCCTTCAATAGTTTCTGAAAAAAAAAAAAAAAAAAACTACTGTCACCTATCAAAAAAAGAGAGACAGTTTTACAGTTTCTCCCTTGATTAATTTATTTTTCGCCAAAAAGTGAGATCACATTGCCATCGCTATGTCGTGAAATACCAAATATATATATATGCCTTCGGTTGGTGATTAAGCAACGAAATTATACGAAGGTGAACTGTACCCCTCATTTGTATTCTCCCCTTTCCTGTAAAGTTATTTAGCACTTGCATCAGAACAAAGTAATTTAATAAGAACAAAAGGAAAAGAAATAAATGATCAGATTCTAATGTACCCCAGATTGGTACCAGTACCAGTAACTTAATAGGCAACGAAAGAAATTTCGCATGGCTTTAGATAAACTGAAAATTTGAGATATCTCAGCAGCAAACAGAAAAAAATTACAAAATAGTCACATGAAGAGAAAAAAATGTTTTAGCCAAAAATTGGACTTGAAAGTATATTATGCCACTTGTTAGTGTCAGAACCAAATCAACTATGTGAAGAAGCTATGGTACTATGCATAGCGCACTTTGGTCCGTACTATGGATGCATATCTCCATTTTCAAAGTCCCAATAGTCGATCCGTTCTGCTCAACATGATCTCCATATGACAATGTGCTTAGATGACAAATTTCACATTTTTTTTGAATTTTTTTAGTATTTTTAAATAGGTACAAAATCACTTGATCTAAAGACTCCAGACCATTTGAAATTAGTGTTTTTCTACCTTTCTAAAAAATAGTAAAAAAATTCGTCTCCAAGTACATTTTTCATATGGAGATTATGATTAACGGTTCGGATCGACTATTTAAACTTTGAAAAGGAAATAGGGATTATAATGTAGCAATAAAAGCACCACTCACATCATAGATTCCTTAACAAAAGATATCGGCCTTTGATATCCACGCCGATCATCCTCAATCGAACTGTCTTCTTTCTCTTGTCTATCTTCTTCTCCGGCCTCATTTTTCTTGTTTCTACTAATTTGTTGCCGTGATTGCGGCTTCCAATAAACCCTTGCAAGAGATTTCCCGAGTAATTCGGCAATACCAGCGGCCATGTTCTCTGCTTTCTCGACATGAGGGAAGTCACTCTCTTCAAAATGATGACTCAGCCAGAGATATGCCGACAGCACCTGGTGATTCATTTCAAATTAGCAATACTCCACCAAAATGTTTTTTTTTTGGGGGGGGATTTCATGTATTATCTCTAAAAATACTTCAAAGTTACGTATCCCTAAAATTTCATAATACTGAAATTGTCCTACACAGACTACATATATATATATTTTTAAGTAAAATGGGTAAATTTGTAAGTTTTTCAAATTTAGGACGGTACATATGATATTATGAATAATAGAGGGAGCGATACGTAATTTTCGAAGTTTTTGAGGGGTGTACATGAAATTCTCCCTCTTGCTTTTGGTATTTTTGTCTCTTTTTACTCATGTACCAGAATAGTTAAACATGCAAAGCAAAATATTCAGTTCATGAATATTAAAACATTTTTTCGTTATATAATATTTTACACAAGTAAAATTTTGAAAGCAGCTTCATATTATTTTTATCATATATGATACATTTTTTATTATTATCATTTTTTCACTATTATTATTGTTATTATTATTATTATTATTATCATCATCATTATTCTTATTAAATTTTTAAGGTCCAGAGAATATAAAACCTGGTGTTTGGTTTCCAAATCAAGCAACTCTGCATCGTTCTTCGCTGATCCTCTTGGCATGCCCATAGCAATGCTTACTGGTTTTTTCTGACTGTAGTATGTTGCAAATCTCAACAAATGGTACATGGCCTTAGGGTCTCTTATATTAACCGGTGCGAAGCAAAAGCTGTACCGCTCCTTCAAAGTTAAATTCGGTACCCGTTCAAGCATATTTGCCACCTTCTTCACACCATCATTCTTACAAAAGAAGAAACTCTGATCAATCCGGGAATTCTCCCGGAATTTGTCAAGCAGTTCATTGAACGGCATTTCCGGGAATTGACCGGCAAACAGCTCGAACTGTTCAAAGCATGGGAATAACCCCACCTTCTTCACTTGTTGAAATGGCTTTTGCAAACACTCAATTAAATAATTTAAATCATCTAATGAAAATGTCGTGACCAACCCGTCAGGGTAAACACTGCCTCTACGACCCGCCCGACCCGCTATCTGTTTAACCTGAGTAGGTTCCACTGGCACCATCTTGTTTCCATTAAATTTCGACAAAGAGTAAAAGACAACCCTTCTAATATTCAAATTCAACCCCATTCCAACAGCATCACTTGCCACCAAAATATCATACTCATTTTCTTGATCGTTGAATAAACTTGCTTGCTGGCGCCTCGTTTCAGGTGGTAGCGCCCCGTAAATAACGCAGCATTTGTGCTTTGTGGATTTCTCGATGGCAAGTTTTACCTCGAAAATTTCACGACGTGAGAATGCAACCACGCAATCACCTGATCTTACATTTCTCAAATCACCAAGGAGGGTTTTCGCTTCGACTACTAGAGGCTTGAACCGATCGTATCTGTTTTTAAAAAGAGTGCTCTGGTCAGTACATTGATTCAAAGTATTCTGGTAGTTTTTACATTTATTACAGAATTGCTTATGTTTTATCCCAAAAATTTTGGCCATATAATATATGATGGCTACAACTCCGGACTTGATCTGAAATATTTTTTCAATTTTGTTACATCTAACCAATAATTTACTTGAAACAAGTATTCTGGTTATTACATAGATCCAAAGTATTCTGGTAGTTTTGAAATTATTACAGAAATGTTTATGATTTATCCCAAAAATTTTGAATTTATTGTATATAGCTAACACTCAGGACTAAATCTGAATGGATTTTGGTATTTTTTCATATTTAACCAATAATTTATTTGAATAGTCCAGCTAATATTTTTTTCTAAGAAAACTAGTTTCTGGTAGTACATGTTTTAAAAAGAGACTCAAATTTTGAGTTGATCCGTACAAATCAGAACCGTTCAGCACGAATCTTAAAGCAGCCCATTTTATAATACTGCCCGTGCATCTAGATAGGCACCAAAAATACTTTTTGGCCGGTTTTGACATCAACTGAAAAGTTGAGATAACTCAGAAAAGCCAACAACTGCAAATACATAATAAAAACAAGGGCCTTTTTGTGATACTTTTAGTTGATCTTATTTTCCTAGAAATCTAGTTTACCGGTTTATTTGAAGATCATCTCCTGTGTCATGACAGATGTTTTGGACAACGGATAAGACACTGGGATCGCCACATAAATGGATCTCATCAGCCTTTAGGCCCAATAAGGCCCGGGTCCAGGCAAACCCACGGGTTGGGTCCGCCATCATCTGTACCTGTTATATGAGCGATATATGAATACCGTTAATAAAATACAAAAATAGGTATAGTTCCAATCATATGTACCAATATTAGAGCAATCTACCATCATGTCATAATAAAATACAAACATGTTATAGTATCATATATTATTATAGGTGTCAGCACCATATAATGTCACGAGTAGAACTAGGGTGTTCTTAAGCTCACCAAAGTGTTTGGTGAGCTTAACTCCAAAACCCATCAAATCGGTTTCCAATGACGAATCCGAACCGTTGAAACCCACCTACCTTACGAGTGATGCGTCTACATGTGAAAATTTTAAACATTCGAATTAATTTAGTATAAAGTCAAGCGGTCAAAATTACAAGGTTAATAAATTAATTTTAGTGCATTCATTTTTTGAACTTTTTTTGACCGCTTGACTTTATACTAAATTAATTCGAATGTTTAAAATTTTCACATGTAGACGCATCACTCGTAAGGTAGGCGGATTTCAATGGCTCGGATTCATCATTTGAAACCGATTTGATGGGTTTTGGAGTTAAGCTCACCAAACACTTTGGTGAGCTTAAGAACACCCTAGTTCTACTCTAATGTCACAGTAAATGCTGGAACAGTAATTTAGTTCTATGAAATGGATTATAATACAAATTCAATGCACTGAAGCATACTGGTAGGTAATCACAACATGCAAGTCGTATACTGGTAAAATACTGCTTACTTGATCGGATGATGAAAATTAGCAAATACTGATAAGATACAAGTACAAATAGATACATTACAGTAGTCTTATATCTTGAACTCAATACCGGTACATCACTGTTAGCATCCTTGTTTAGGGTTTAGGGTTTAACTTGGACATTAAAATTTTTGAAATTATGTGTTTCCCCCTCAAAAGTTCATAATATCATACTTACCCTTCTAAATTTCAAAACTCACAAATTTACCCTTTTTATCTCTTCTATTAAAACTCATGTTAAATTCATAAAAATACCCATTTTACCCTTTACTAAAAAAGAAAAAAATATGTAGAATTTTTTTTTGATAAAAGGCTTTGTAGTCCGTTTCATTAAAGAAACATAGTCCCAAAATATTACATCAAAAGTGCACAAATGTTTAATCAAACCAAAAAGCAACAGAACTTCCAAACAACACAAAAGAGAATCAGTGTTTTGCATGGAGATTGCCTGAGTTAGGCTAGCTAGTATATATACAATTAAACATTAAGTTCTTCATGAGGACAATTAAACAGCAAAGGGGGCAGGGGCATCATCCCCATCTCCAGGAGGTGATCGATACACAACCATCTGAAGGTTGTTCAATTGTATGTAGAATGCTTCAGAAATATATCAGTCCTTTAATTGGTCAGTTTCTAAGGGCAAATTAGTCATTTCTCTACTTCAGAAAATAGAGTATGTACCTCATCTATGACCGCCACCTCATAAAGCTCATCAGTTGATACCATCTCAATGGTACACGCAACATGATTAGCAAAAGGAACATCCTCTTTCTCTTGGCCTGTGTGAAGGCTACAATACACCCCCAAAGAGTTCACCTTGTCGAACACCTCCATTGCCAGAAGCCGTAGCGGGCTGCAATATACCCCCGACTTTGCCTCCATAAAGCGGCATAATGCATTGTACGTCTTCCCACTGTTTGTGGGCCCACAGTGATATATAATCTACAGCAGGAAAAAAGAAAGGGGGAATTTCACGGATACCCCTCAAAAACTTCAAAATTATGTATTTCCCCCTCTAAACTTCAAAATTACATATTTTTTCCTCTGGACTTTAAAAACTCACAAATTTACCCATTTATTGTCTTTTATATTAAAACTCATTTCAAATTTATAAAATACCCATTTTACTCTTTATTGAAGAATAAAAAATGTGTAGCATGTTTAAGAAAAATGTCAAAGGTTCTCTATATTTCAGTCTTACCATATGAGATAACCAGTATATATAAATTTGTCTTAGCCCACAGGAATAAATTCATAGTAATGCATGATGTATAACATGTTTCAGCTGGTAAAATACATACATGGTATCATAAAAAATGATTCTTTGCTTAGAAAGAAAATCCTTCCTCTCCTAAGTCCTAATAGAATATACAAGTCGGCACCTACTAGGTTAATCATGCAACATTGTACCAGCTGATGCAACACAATACTGGTACCCAATAGTACGTGCCATCAATGAAAAGACCAAACCTTGCTCTCCATGGCACATGCAAATGAGTACCAAGTATGCGGCTTGGTCAAATAACATCATCAGTATATAACTTGTACAGTACCACACAGTTATCAGATGGTAAAATACATACACAGTATCATAAGAAATTATTCTTTGCTTGGAATTTAAAACTGTGCTCTCCTAATAGCATATACAAGTTGGTACCTATCAGGTTAACCATGCAACATTGTACCAGACTGGTACAAAACAAGACTGCTGCCAAATATATTATGAAAGTCGGTACCTTTCTCTTCATGGCACGTGCGAACGGGTACCAAGTATGTGGTTTTGTCAAATCAGCAGTCTCCATTAATTGCTTAAACTTCTTCAAATCACTCTGCAACTCTTTCAAGCAAAACTCGGCGAAAACCGGGAAGAGAAACCTGTGCACGGCCGATTCAGACTCCTCCTCAGCCATTTCCAACAACTGCTCAGCGGTCTGAGGAGAGCAGTTGGAGAGGAAAAAGAGGCGAAATTTGCTGACAGCAGAGGGGAAGGCAGAGGAAGGAAGGTAGAGAGAGAGGGCTTGGTCGATTGCCCATGGTGACTTGGAGAAGGAACGAAAGAGAATGGTTAGCTTGTCCCATAGGGATTTGGAGAGTTGTGGGTTGTGGGTAGGGGAGGAAGAGGAAGAGGAGAGGGAGAGATAGAGTTGGGTTGGGTTGAGAGGTGGAGATGGAGAGGTGGAGAAGAGGTGAGAAGTTGTGGGGAGAGGAGGAGGAGAGGGAAGGGGAGAAAGGTGGCGGGAGAGGAGAGAGAAAGAGAGAGAAAGGCGAGAGGAAGGGCGGCGGAGGAGAGAAGCCATGGCAACGGTGGAATGGAAGGGAGAGATTTTGTTTAAAACACACTACTAATTTCGAATCTCCACATCACCTCTGCTACAGTTAATCAATCGAGACCGTTGTTTTGACTATGGCACGAATCTTAAAGCGGACTCAGAGTATCCTCCCCAATATACGAAGAAGATTCCCTTCACTTTACGGGTTGAGATTTACTCTCAGCCAATTTGAGATTAGTGCAATTTTAAAAGAATGGTCTGAATTTATTAATTACAAAATATTTCCTTATAAGAGGATGTGAATTGGTAGTTACATTAGGCACTAGAATCTTTTGATGTGGTTGGGGCTAAATCCAAACCGTTCTTTATCCTGCAATAGCTTCAGATACACGTGGGGATACGGATAGGGGTTTCTATTGGACCCGGTTTAATTAGTTTAAACCGAACTAAGAGAGTTTGGTTTAAACGGTTAGGTTTTTTCGGTTAAATAGATCGATTCAGTTCGATTTGGTTTGCTTTGGTTTAAAAAAATTTAGGAAGCGCCTTATTGTCCACAAATAGTTATTCACATTTTGTCCACAAAAAATTGTCGTTTGACTTACGCGAATTATGTAAAATTTCATATTATGTAAACTTATGTAACTAATCTTATAGAAAATGCACTTTAAAATTCTAAAATCCAGTGGGATCACTTTGTGTATTTGCAACTTGTACAACTTGTCAAACTAACTGTACTTGATGCAGAACCACTTGATATACTTCTCTAACTTACAATTGATGACAATTTTAAAATATTCTAGAACATTTTAAAATTGAAACCACCTCTCAAACTTGCAGTTTTTTTAAAATAATCTCAGAAATTATATAAAATTATTTTTTTTAATAAAATTTTCTTTTTCAAAATTAAAATTAATTTTTTTTCTTCAATTATTAATATTTATATATGCATCTATCCTATAAATTAACACTACACATACTGTAAAACATACATATGCAAACTATAGAACTCCAATACTGTAAAATTTTCAAATATAAACTATAAAACTAACAGATCCAAACTATAAAACTGTAAATCTGAAACCTAAAACACTATAAAATTGAGATAAACACAATGCAAAATTAATACTATAAATTTAAAAGATATAAACAGTAAAACTAATAGATGCAAATTATAAATCATCAATACATCAAATATTCACAACCACATTGTTAAACATTAGTAACTGTTCAGAAGATGATTACTGTAAAATCACAAGATGAATACTGTAAAAGTAACATGTGAATACTGTAAAATGACAAGATCAATACTCCATCACCTCTGTATCATCTCTTTCCTCCAGATTTCCACGAGATGAATACAGTAAAATCACAAGATAAATACTGTAAAATTAACAGGGTGAATAATTACGATATCCATTACTGCATCAAATCAAATAACAAATTCAAATAAAAGTTCAAAACAATGCTAGATCCGTTACTGCATCAAATCAAACAACAAATTCAACAAAAATAAAGAAATAACTCACTAGATTTAAATTTCGCCCTGTTCTTCAACCCTGACAACTTCTATCCGATCGAAATCTACTCCTGAAGGTTCCGTCGCGATCATGTTTAAACAATGAGATCGAGTCAGTAATATAAAAAAAATCGTCATTGCGGAGGAAAAATGAATCAGAGAAGAAAAATGAATCAGAGAACTCGACGGAGAGAGAGCTCGACAGAGAGAGATTGACGGTGAGGAGGAGGGTGCGATGACGTCGCCTCCGTTGCACCGAGAGGAGAGTCACGATTGAGATCGGCAGTTGGGACGACGGTAATGAGAATTGAAGGAGAAACAAAAGCCGAAGGTTTAGGTGCAGTTGAGATCGAGATGGAGATGGGGATGGTGGCGCGAGGAGGTGGCGGGGGACAGGCAGGAAGAACAGTGGCAGAGGGAGCAAAAAAATATATATTAAGCTCTTCCCCATCCAAATCAAACTTTAAATTAGTTAGACTGAACTGATAAAAAAAAAATTAAGCTCTTCCCCATCCAAATCAAACTTTAAAAAAATATATCAAAAATTGCGACCTAAAGTATATTGTTTGGTTTTATTTAAAACGGATTAGACAGAACCAAACAAAAATTTTAAATCCATCTTAAAAGAAAATTCAAAAAATTAACCAAATATGTTTATTTTTATGATTAATCTTCTTATTTATATTCAACAAAACAAACTGAAATTTATTTCAATTTGTCCAGTTCGATTTTAATTAGGTTGATAAGTTTCTTTCGGTCAGTTGGGATGTACTTTTGAAAACCGAATACAAATTGATTGCCTATTTTATTTCGATTTTAACCGAACCGAACCGATGAACATCCCTAACCCTACTACAAAATATACTGATAAAGTGTACTGCAAAATATACAGATAATCATATTCAAATAATATTATTATGCATATAAAATATACCAATATATTAGTTTATTTTTATTTTTATTATAATATTAGTTCAACACTTGTTTTAGATACATTAAATATAAAAAATTATGGAGGGAATTGATACAATAACTCAAGTATAGATTAAATAACAGAGTTAATCCTTTCTAACAACATATATGTTGTGATGTAGTGGTAGGGGCCACGGTTCTCATGCATTAATTTGGACTGGATTTGATTCTCGCTTGACTCTAGAAAAATAATTTTAGCACAGGGTCTATGCGCGGTCCACAGGTGCATGGGTCTCACGCTGGTGCACGGACGCGCATTGGGTCCATGTGCGGTGCACGGATATGGAGTATCCAAACAGAGAGAGCCGTATCCAGAAGTTTCAATGCGTATCAGAGACCATATCGGGTGGTTTCAGATATGCCAACTCATCTGATACACTAGGTGGCGTACCAGATACGTATCAGGAGTGTATAAGGCGCGTATCAGTATTCGATACATATTCGACACGGATACGAGGGTGATATAGAAGTATCTGGGTAACATAATTAATGTAATGATAAATAAAACAAGGAAAAATTGAAGAAATGGATAGATCAATAAGTCAACTTGGACCTGAAATGGAGAAGAAGTGGTGAAGTACACAAAAAGAATGAATAGCTCATGATTTGAAGTAAAGGAGAAGAAACAAACAAATAAAAAAATTGATTAGCTGAGGCAGAAATGAATAAGAAGAAAAATATTAATGGCCTAAGTCTAAGTGAAAGAAATGGGCTCGAATCAAACAAAAATGATTGAATTAAAACAAGAGTGCCTAGGCTTGGTTATTGGGTGGGCCTAAAGAAAAAAATTAGAAATGTTTAGATGGGCCTAATTGAAGCAAAGAACAAACGGCTAAGATCAATTCACCAAATTGGGATGGGCTTGAAGAACAACCCCAGAAGGCACCATTTCGAAGAGATCCAGGCCACAATTCATACACAAAAACGAAATTATATACCTAAGTGCTTATATTGCAAATCCTTTCAACTAAGGTAGATTCTCATGTAGCAAAAGTTGTTATCACAAAGAATAGGTTCAGCAGGATTAGATTTGTATATGGAAACCATGGATGAATAAAGATTTCGACTTTGATGATTGAATCCTTCTCTTCTTTGCCATTTCCTGTTAATTTTGATTTCTTTGCTTCTTCTTTTTTGATTATTTTGGGTTCTCTCTTTGATTTTATACCCTTTTCTATTGTATCTCATGAGCATGCATTCATCTCTAATATTCTGCGTTACTATGAGTTTTGAGTCATTGTTTTAAACAAGGAAATCATTTGTTTCCCATCTTTTTTTTGAAAATCATAAAAGCAAGGTTCTTATTGTAAGAATGTTTCGAAAGAGGAGGCCTGATGTAGTACTTGGTTACAGTTCTGTTATTGGATAAAATTGATAAATGAAGCCTCCTATGAATTACTATAGAAATAACTGTTTAAAGTTCACTGTTTTAAAATTGAAAAATATTGAAAATATGAAAATAAATGTTTAGAGTAGCAATCAACTGTTTGAGTATCCCCTCAAATTAGTTTAATGTCTTATTAAATATCAGCTTTTAATCTATTCAAGCGGTCAATTCTAAATTTTTTATGTGTCAAATTTTAGTTATTTATAATTAAACATATATATAAATAAAATGTTAACAATTATCAATCCTTAATTTGTAGTGTACCAATTAAATATTTAAAGATAAAACAACTTGATATTAAAAGTGGGTCGATCTATAGCAAAGTCCTAATCAATATATATTGCTTGGCCCAAGTCAATATTTTTTACCTGCCCTGACAGTAACGTGTAATGTCATTAATTCAAAAAAATTACCTGTCGTTGGAGAAATTTCTCGGTTTAGATATTAAGAAATGATTGATCCGCATCAAGACAAAATAATCTACATTGATTGATAACAACTCTACATAATAATTATTTTAGAGAAAGGTCTTCCTGATTTTAATATCCTCATATGAAATTATAATCCGTGACTTTCCCATACACTTTCTATATGAGACTATTACGTTCTGTTTGTCTTATCTAATCTACTTTAATCTCAATCAATAACGGATTAGAGAATAATTTGTATAGTTATTCTTATGTGGTTCCATCTGTTTCGTCTTCTCTAATTAATTAGTACTATGGATATGAGCATCTTACCTATCGAATAGAAAATTTCCTATTGGTACGTACTGATGATATGAACATCTTAACTAAACAATAGCAAATTTGCTATTAGCACCGATGATAGGAACATCTTACCTTATAATCATAGTTTTAAATTTAATTAGGTTAAGTCTATAATAGTTTAAAATTGAAAATAAAACATACTTCGGGCATAATCAGGAAAGCAGCAATTAGTATCTAAGTTTCATTTCTAGTTGAATTATGTTTTTTTTTTTATTGAAGCAAATTTCATTTTGTGTTTCCAAATGGACCACATGACTGCACTGACTATAACTAGAAAAGCAGCTCTATGTTTTTTTTTATCTAAATTATATTAAATTTGAACTATATATCATCTATTGTCTCCCATTTTATGAAATAATTTTGGCAATGCCCCATCCAAAATCATATACATCTTTAACAAGTTTACATGTTAACAAATATATGATTCACATCTTCATGTTCTCTACATATATAATTTTTTTTAATGACTTTAAATGTCAACTAAGAATTTCATTTATAAAAAATATATTTACAATGAGTCAAATGACTATAATTTCTAAGAGTAATTATAATATCCCCCACCTATCCATCCCCCATTTCATCCCCCAACTAACTTTCTATTTTAACTATAACTATAACTACTATTTTTAACAATCTTTATTTCTTTCATCTTTCTCCCTTTCTCTTCCACCTCTATTTTCCTCTTCTACCTCCATCTTTTTCTCCCACCTCCGCCTCCGCCTCCCTCTCCCACCTCCGCCTCCCACCTCCCTCTCTCACCTTCACCTCACCTCACCTCCGCCTCTACCTCCCTCTCCCACCTCCTCCTCCACCTCCGTTTTTCCATTGATAAGCTCCCCTCCCTCTCCCACCTCGAAATGATAAATACAATAAGCTCCCTCCCTCTTACACTTTCGCCTCAGTTTTTTCTCTCTATGCTTGCTGCTCCTACTCTAGCGAACGTTCTGCCGGAGATCATCCGTCACTCCATCCCAATCAAGCACGCCTCTGCCAGGAATGAATACTTCAACGTGTATGAATGAATACTTCAATGTGTTTGAATGAATACTAGAGGACGTCTCTACCGGGTCAGATCCGTCACTGTCGATCGTATCAAAATAATTTTGTATATGTATATGTAATTAATCTTTTTCATGTTTATGTTCTCCTTCCTCATGAAGTAGCGAGTTTTGCAAAGAACAAAGCTTGGTGAATTAGGCCACTGCGTATTAAATAAATGACATAAAAACAAAATTTTGAAAAAAATAGAGATATATGAATGAATACTTGATGTCTTAGATATGAATACTTCAATTTGTATATATGAATACTTAATATCTTATGTATGAATACTTGCGTGACAAGATATTAATACTTGTGCAGCAGACAACTCGAAAGTATGTCATCATGGATCTCATTTGAAAGATAAAATTGTATAGAAAACGTTCGTGGTTTTAGATTTGCAAAATTCTTCCCAGATTGTCAGAAATATTGGTTAGATTGAACGGAGAAAAAAAAAACCCACCTCTAAAAACATGTAAAAAATGGATGAGTGATGTGTCCAGTTTTTATATTTACACTTACACGATGAGGATTAATACTTTCTCGATAAGAGATGAATACTTGTGCAACGGACAACTCGAAAGTATGTCATCATGGATCTCATTTGAAAGATAAAATTGTGTAAAAAACGTTCGTGGTTTTAGAGTTGCAAAATTCCTCATAGATCATCAGAAATATTGATTATATTGAACGGAGAAAAAAAATCACCTCTAAAAACGTGTAAAAGATGGATGAGTGATGTGTCCAGTTTCTATATTTGTACTTGTACGACGAGGATGAATACTTTCTCGATAAGGATGAATACTTGTACAACGGACAACTCGAAAGTATATCATCATGATTCTCATTTTAAAGATAAAATTATGTCAAAAACATTCGTGATTTTAGATTTGCAAAATTTCTCACCGATCGTCAGAAATATTGATTAGATTGAACGAAGAAAAAAAAATCTCACCTCTAAAAACGTGTCCAGTTTTTTTTTTTAAAATACTTGATATATTAGGTATGAATATTTGATGTGTTATAGATGAATACTTGCGCGCGCCAGTTGTAAAATCTTTCAAATATTATGTGGTCCCCAAATAGTAAGTGGTCCCCCTAGGTAGTTAGTAGTTATTGAAGTAGTTAATGACTGGGGGATGAAATGGGGGATTGTTACGGGGGGATAGCTAGATGCTCCCAATTTCTAAATCTAATTTCATTGATAAATATTGCTTGGCCAAGTCAATTTTATTAGGTTGAAATTTTGATTTGTCTTAACTATATTCATATTGAGATCAATATAATATTAATTTCATAATGTGGTGGCCAATCCATTTCTTTCTTAAAAGAATAATATAATAATAACATAAAAAAATATACATTTAAATTCTTATTCGGTGGGTGTACACACGTGTCTTATTGAGATGCTTCTATTATTTTCTTGGAGAGTCCGAATTCATCATGCATTCATGCTAATGGAAATTAAAAAATAAAAAATAAATTAAGGGAGCTGTTAAAAGAGGGAGGCAAAAATTGCCATTGATGGCTGACTAAAAAATATTAAATGTGTGCTTGCTTGCTTGGTTCCTTGCTGGCTCTGGAGGCTGTGTCTGTTATCATGATTAAATTATTTTTTTTTTCTGGTTTTTTGTGTTTGCTGGTTTAACTAGTTCCTAGTTGTCGTGTAAAATTTGTGAAATTGGGATTTGTAGTTGATACTCTCTAAGATCTGTGGCAAATCCGAAATGGTAGAAATTTTAGAAACACGGATTTATAAGTTACATACGAGAACAATAAAGATTTTCATATATACACTGTCAACTGAACTTTTACATCTCAGCATGATAAATTAGGTGGCTTCCTGAACTCTGGTCTTGATTTAGAAGATTTGGTAGTGTTGTTATGTAAATGTGTTTGATACTTTTGGGATTTGACCAAATTAAACCCTCAAACTGAGCATAAATTAAATTTCAAATCAGCTCTATAAAATGTAAATTTTTGTTTATAAGCTGAATAATTGGTTGGATATAAAGGAAAATCTCTGTTACATTCTCTGAGAAATACAAATGGCATGCTAGGTTTATAACTAAACCCAAAGTCACTAAGGAGTGGTACACTGGTACATGACCGGATCTCGTGTGAAATCTGCTGAGAACGTCTTTGATCTGTTTGGACCTTTCGGCTCTTGAAATTACAAAGAAAGATAAGGAAAGGATTACTGGAACTGGGATTTGGGCTCTTTCGAGCTCTGTCTAAAAAAAGAAAAAAAGCGACACTAAGTCACCTCAGGATTGGGCGGATAACATGCAATTTTATGCTTGGTTAGATTATGTTGGAAATTATGAAAAAAAATCCGAGTGCACATTTACTTTTTGTTTCATGTTACACATGCGAGTCCATGTTGCAACCCATTTTTTTCCGCAAGTCTCCACTAATCCAACACTAGCAAATTTAGACCTTTCTGATATTATTGTTATAGTGCATTAGTTGCTTTCAAACTCGTATGGATACTCATGCTTGGATTTTGTGCATATTTTTCTCTTTACAAAGGAGAATATTATATGAACTCACACTTGAAAACTGTTATTTGATCAACATGAAGATACTATATACCTAGGAGTACTTAATTGGGTGAAGAAGTTTGATTAAGAGTTTGATGCTTGACAGCATGGCTAAAAGTGCAAAACAAGGCCAATTTACTGATCTACTTCACATGGATAAAAGTGCAAAATAAGCTAGGCCAATTTACTGATCTACTTCACATGACTAAAAGAACTAACTTTTGGTCTAGTGGCAAAAGCAAATAGTCTATATGTGAGAGGTCATGAGTTCGAAACTCAAATAGAGAAAATTATTTGTTATAATAACAAGGATATTAAATAGTTGGATGGCTTGACCTCCAGCCTTTACTCAAACTTCACATGGACAAAATTGCAAAATAAATAAATACAAGGACCTTTTGCAAAAAATGCTTACGTGAGAACTATTGAAGTTGATGCTTGACAACATCCTTCGACAGGAAATCACATAGGCATAAGAGAAAAATTGATCTTTTGTTTTTGTGGTACTTCTATTTTGGTGCTTGATTTGTATCTTTTTGGTGCACTTAGTTATAAGAGGCTAAAGGGTTTTAAAAAGAGAGAAATGGATTGTATTTCCTTGACCCGTGCCACTGTCTTTTTGGTGCTTCATTTGTATCTTTTAGGCATGACCCTGTGCCACATGTTGAGAAATTCGAATTGACTATTTAAACTTTAAAACTAGAGATATGAGTGCGCTCACTTTAATTTGCAAAGTATGGTAGCCTTACTTTATATATATATAGAGGAGGGATCAAGTTACAACACTTGAAAGTTACAACAAAGTTACAACATCTATTTTTTTCATTTTCAAAGTCCAAATCGTCGATCCAAACCGTTAGATATTCAATCTATATTAAAATGTGCTTGGAGACCAAATTTTACATTTTTTGAAATTTTTTTGCTATTTATTAAGATGGGTACAAAATCGCTGTTTTTTAATGGTGCATAATTTTAATAAAAACAGCGATTTTGTACCCATCTTAATAAATAGAAAAAAAATTTCAAAAAATGTAAAATTTGGTCTCCAAGCACATTTTAATATAGATTGAATATCTAACGGTTTGGATCGACGATTTGGACTTTGAAAATGAAAAAAATAGATGTTGTAACTTTGTTGTAACTTTCAAGTGTTGTAACTTGATCCCTCCTCATATATATATATATACAAAGTACTGTTAACTTGTTGACATTTGACATAGCATGCAGCAAGAATAATTTTTTTGTATGCGATAATTATAGAAGTACATTATCATGTTGCTGCCCATGTGACACCATGTTCTCATTTAACAACAGCGTAAATGGTGCCCATTGGGGTGGATCAAGCATTAATTGGGGTCCCATTATGACATTATGCTCGTATGAGTTAAAAAAAGAATGTGGCGTCATATGTAAAGAAATTTTATATTTCCATAATGGCTCTTTCAAAGAAGACACCAAATGTGAAAAAATTGCTGAGGCCCTATAAAAATAAAACTAGTATCGTGTCAGTGCATTGCAACCGAAATATGTTATAAGAGAAAAACAAATCATACAAAATAACATTTGCATAAAAAAAAACTTAGACTAAACAAAACATAACATTCCTTAAATGACATATATGTTTTTCTTTTTATCATTTTGACATATTTTCATAAAAACTCTCATATAATAAGACATATTAAATGACAAATAACATTCTTTAATGATATAAAAAAGTAGAAAAAAATAAAGACATGACCAATTATCAATCAATTCAAAAATTCATTAAAATACATTTAAAAAATAAAAATAAATCAAGACCAATCAGAAAGAAAATACAATTTGTATGTGGTAAGTACATGTCTAACTAAATTTGAACTTCTACACGTAAATAAGATTAAAAAGATGTATAGAATCAGAAAAAATAGATTATTTGATTGGAAGACTCATATTAAATTTGAAATTTCATCTTTTAATTAAACACAGTCGTTGGTGGATCATAAAATCTACATGCTTAATATAGGAATGAAGATATTGAAAAAGTATACAAGAACCAAGACCGTGTGTTAATTAATCAGCAATTCAATGTACAAAACAAAGCACTCATCTCTAACAAAGCAACAAATCACTCCTCACATTTATCTGATCACCTGATTTCACCTGTTAGAATTCATTAGAATTAGTTCCGAAGTTGGTCCTAGGCTAGCTAGTACTTAATGGAGGTCACTAATGGATTAATATAAAAGTTGGGTCTAGGCTAGTACTTACAAGTTAGCGAATTGAGTCTGTATCCCCTCAAGTAACGAACACTACTACAATAAAAACACCTCACCGTCAGTACAAATCGCAATTAATCATCGGTTTCCAAATTGATGGTTATCTCTCCGATAGTGAAGGTATACACCTATGCAGTGTTTTTAATCAATTGTTATGGCTTGTCAAAATTGAGATCTGCATTGTCGATACAACTATTTTTGTTAATAAGATTAAATTTGATTAGCCTCTTCACATCTCTAAAAGACAATACCTCACTTTAAAATAAGTGGATGGTAAAAATAGTTAGAACCCAATAAGCCATTGGGAAGAGGGACATGCCATCTGAAAGGATCATGCATGATACATGTCAAAATGATTTTTTATATTTTTCAAATAGGGGCAGCGAAATTGTGGGACCTAGAGGTGACAAATTAATTAAGTCAATGGTTCATAGAGAACTTATGAACTCATGATGCTTTCTACGTAAGAAGAGAAGATTATCTCCTCACCCAACAGAAAGAAAGCATAAATACACATATACACACACATATAAATACACATAAATATATATTCATAGAGGCTAGAAGAAATGGAAAAGAAGATGTACTTTGTGGCATTGAAAGAATAATAATAATTGATTCCCGCATGAGCATAGCAACTAGTTTGAGATTTGAGAAAATTATCTACATAATTTGAAAATAATTCATTTTTTATAATTTGTTTAACTATAAGAAAATTTTGACGTTTTATAAAAAATCAAATTATAAGAAAAATTTAAGGATGGCTATATTGAATCCGTTTAATTTCTTTGTTTGTATAAAATAGTACTTGAAGCCCATAATTCATATATTTGTGAGTTCTGTTACTATGCTGATGAGTAAATCGTGAGCTCGTGACCATTCTAGAATCAAAACCCAAAATGCATAATAATGATAAAAACTCAAAAGAGTAAAAATAACATTTGATTTAAATGAACCACCAAATCCATTAAAACATTAACTTTATTCCTTGTTTTACCACATACATTATAATTAACACAATGATAGGGAGAGCACAACATACATTAAAGCAGCAACATAAATAACAAGAGACACCTATTACAAATGGACAAAGAAAAAAAGAAGGAAAGAATCAGGCGTGAGATTGAAAGTAGCATTTCAATTAATTATCTATATTTTCAATACTAACATTCTCCAGATTACCAGGATTATCTATACCTTCAATAGTAACATGCACTCGGAGATGAGGCTTTTTTAGGTTCGGGCATAAAACCACACGCAGAGTGGCAAGCTGCGACAGAGCCATCGGTTTCACCTCCAAACTCTTCAAGTTCACCAACTTCTTAAGTTCTAAAAACTCCAACTGTGGAAACCCATTTTCTGGGCAAACCATTTTCTCCCCACTGTACACTCCATCTTGTAAGCTCAGATATTTCAGTGCCTCTAGTTTTGCTAGCCTCGGTATGGGGTCTTCCTTTAAGCCGGACTTGGTTAGGATGAGCTTTGCAAGATTTGGTGGAAATGCAATATTATCTATGAAAAGCTTCCTGCAAATCCATTCTCCCTCAAATTTTATTGACTTGACCGTCTTAAGATTTTGAAAGGCCCTTGTGTCAACAAATTCTGAAGGTAAAATGTCGGCTATAATGGTTATTGAGAGGAGATTAACCATGCGACTCAACAAGATAGAAATTGAGTTCCAGTATGGATTAGATTTCTCATCTGGATTGTCCCTATTTGAGATTGCTAACTTTCTAAGATTGATCAGGAACTGCGGAAACTTTTCTTTCCACGATTCTGGAACTACAACTGTTTTCAGGGTTTGTAGGTCTGGTATATGTGCTTCAGAGGGTGGACCTTTAATATGAGGGCTAGGATTGACATATACATGACGGAGTTTTGAGATGTTCCATATTGATCCAGGTAGAGTTTTTACACTTGTATCTCTAACATCCAATGTTTCGAGATTTTTCATGTCCCCAATATTTTCAGGAACCTGTGATATGTTTTTACTACCCCTCAAGCCCAGATAACGTAGGTAAGTCATACTCAGTAAAACTGTTTCTGGGATAGAGGAATTCCGCAATTCCAACACTCTTAGGAACACGGCACTTCCAATAACATTCCTATCAAAATTAAAAGCTAAAAAGGAATGCATATGATTATTTTCAACCTCCGTGTACTGATTCTTGTCATCATGATGGATTGCCATACGGAAGAGGGAATCCATTTTTTTCCTATCTGGATTGGCAACCAGAAACCCATCCTTGAGGGATTGTTGAATGGAAAATTCATGAACGGATGGATGTACTTTGAAATACCTAATTGTGCCTAGCAATGATGTCTTTGAAACCCAAACCAAAGACCTGCAAGCAATAAGGAAAATAAATAAGCATCAAATGCATATTTATAAAAGAACAAAATTTCTAGATGAACATCACAACCTTTTTATCTTTAAGAAAGTAAATAGTAAATATGCAGAAATGAAAATAAAACTGTTTTGTTCTTGGAGGAGTGCTGTATTATTAACGCTCAAGTATATATTTGGCTTCAACAGCTAGAATTTAACACCAGAATTACACCATCATTACTGTCCTTAATTCTCATTTTACTTAAAAAAATGGTGCTTAATTTTAAGTATCATCTGGTAGACCACAGAAAATTATCTACTATATGTAATAAAAACAGACAAAATTCAACTATTTTTAAGAAACTAGAACGAAATGATTAAAATTGCAATTATCTTATATATAACTGCAATGTCATTTATGGCAACAATGGGAAAAATCATAGACCTAATAATCACCTATAAATTACTAGACCGAAAGTCAATTTCCCAAAATATTGAGAATATGTACCTTTGGACGAGTTGCTCTAGGTACTTATTGCCCGTCTCCTCTCTGGTCTCTCCATTCACTGGTGTAATAAATCCCTCAGAAATCCATATCTCAATTAGGGACCTTGCAGGAATCTCATAATTTATCGGGTAGCATGCTAAATAAAGAAAGCACGGTTTGAGAAAGTGAGGTAAATCATCATAACAGTAGGTTAAAATGTGCCACGTATGATTGTTAGTAGCAGAGTTATCAGAGTCTTTGACCTTGTAGAGATCATCTTTTATCCGTTTCCATGTGTCGTAAGACCTTTGTTTGAGCGAAAGGAGACTCCCTATAAGGAGAAGAGCCAGAGGCTGTTGTTCACATGCATTGCAAATTAGTTGAGGGAGATTATCCAGTTCTTTCGATAACTCTAAAAAGAACTGGAGCATTTCAGATTCGTTGAGCTCACGAATTTTTGGAAATGCTTTCATGAGGAGGAGTGCTCGGCTCTTCTTCGCATCCAGTGTTATACAGTTTGAATTATCTGCTGTATCAAGTTGCAAGTTTTCAATTTTATTTATGTCGTTGAGAGAGTTTACAACTGCCACCATGTCTCTGTCGTCCCACTCACCTTCTTCTTCTATATGTTTCAGAAAATTACAGGAAACCACGATACCAATGATAAAATCTAGGGTTTCCTTCCAATCTTTCACCAAATCATGTCTCTCTGAGCCCGAGGACTTATTTTTGGAATAACTTCCAACAATCTCCCTCATGAAATTTCCAACTTTACGGGCTGTTAATCGCAGACCCTCAATTAGAGCCTGCTTTTGGTCCTCAGGCTGAACCCTGAAGTTTGCTCTTGTCATGAACATCTGAACTTTGACTAGTTCAACCACTATCAAATCCAGAGATTTCTCATCAACAGGTACATTGTTTGATAAAAAATCTCTGAGGGTGGGTTCAGATATCATTTCTCTTATGAAAGGTAAGGCGTCCATCTCTGTTCAAGTTTCTCAAAATCACACCCAAAATCCTTACCTTCCTCTCGATCTCTATTAAATGAACTGCAAAGAAACATTTTAAAAGTTCTATTAATGGATCATACCTAAAATCTTAACTACGTTTTTGAGTTGCTAATATTAATTAAATGCCACAAACTTGAAGACTGTTCAAACTTCAAATTATAGACATGAGAGCCCCTGTCAACGGATCAGGCCCCGCCATGGTGACCACAAAATGGACAGGAAATCGGTGAGAGAGATAATACTGAAACAAAGAGAGTGGAGAGAGGAGATACCTGTTATAATTGCTGTTTCAGGTTCAGGACAGGAGGTTTGTTCTGGTCAACTAGGCAGGAGGTACAGGACGGAGAGAATATGTGAGAGAAGGGGTAGTTGGAAGAGAAGATTGATTGGGGTGGGGAGGAGAGAGAGGGTGTAAGGTGAGAGGAACTTATCATTGATTGTAACAGAGTTGGAGAAAAGGTTTAATTAATTATAAATTTAAGATGCATGTAAAAGCCAAGCAAATATTGCTTTTGTAATAAATATATATCCTCAAATTTAAATCCTCACAGATGCCACTGCACATGGGATTTGTCGCAAAATTTTTATCAGAAGGCCCCCCTTTTTAGTTTTATAGTATAGTTATCTTTTCACCTTTTACTCAATATGAGACCAAACACCTTTTTTTAAGAAAAGAATGAGGTCCCTAGTTGACTAATTGTCTCCATTCCCATTATCTCACTCTCATCACCTAATACTCTCTCTCAGAGCGAAAAGGTCCATTGGGATTCAGATTAATACCAAATATTTTCCATTCATACTAAATTCCTCTGCATCTACACCATTCATACATAATTCTCAAAATAAACTAAAAGTATGGACATCGAGAGACAGACCGCCGCTCCAGAAAATGTGAAATTTGCATTACGAAAACTTGAGGATTTCCGATCTTCAGACGCTGCAGCCCAGAGTGGAGCAACAGCTTTAAGTGGAGCTTTCAACGAACTGCAGTCGGTACAAAAGAAGATGGAAGAGTTTCACCATGTTCTAATGAATGCTGAAGCAAATTGGGAAGATATTCAAAATAGTGATCCCAATATCCAGAATTCCTTGTTGGAGCTTCAAGATGTGGGCAACTGCACCGAGACTGCTCTATTAACCTTTATGAACCAAGTGGTAGCCATCAAATCCATTACTGTTCCAGAAATTTTCAAGTTCACAAACCCAAAACCGGTGAACTTTTTTGCTCTTCATAAGCTTATGACTGACATTCAGAAGATTGTACCACGAGTTGAAAGAATCACGATCAAACACCTCAGTGCGCCAAGGGAGAGAGCTATCACCCAATCAGCTCAGCAATCTCTTCGCAATGTTGATGACATTAATTGGCTTCTCGGCCTTGAAATTCACTACAAGTGCATTCTTCAGAGACTGGTTGATCAAAGCCATCAAACACGCTCTGTGGTACAAGTAGTAGGAACAAAAGCGTTTATAGTAAGGGTACTTGCCGAGAAGATATACAAGAGGTTCCTCTTTAAATTTTATACACTAAACGATTACAAAATTCAATACATAAGTTCAAACTTCCAAAGTTCTTTCTTCACTGTAACAAGTACCAGATACATATTTTTTAGAGTCAATTTTCTTGTCTGGATGCCAACTAATAGGCACATTATAATTATAAGAAGAATAATTAAAACTAGTGTATTATGCATTATTGTATAATTAAAAAAAAAACATTTGTTATAATATTTTCATTATGTTGTTGAGTTTTTAAACCAATGTAACATGGAGAGGCAGCAGTCATTTCTGTTGAAAATACCAACAAAAAAAGTGTAAAAATGGTTACAAAATTTAGGAGGAATTATTTCTTGAAAGTTTTTGCATTGATTACTATAAATTTTCACAATTAAATATTTTTCTTGAAGTAAAGCATCAATTGTTCATTTTTTGTGTTAAACTGAAGTATTCTTTTCATTTTGTAGCACAGAGGTGAAGAACCACTTTGAAGTCTGCTTTTGGTTATTTCCGCGAACCCGACTTGTCACTGACGATGACAATATTGGGTTGCCTCATTGCAACTTTTTCAAACCAATTGATATCTTGAGAAATATGTTATTCAAACTAGGGGACACCAATTTATTGGATGCTCATGATGATCACTATCAAATAATGTCACGGCTCCGTCAATCCTTGAATGGGAAAGTATGTCTTCTCGTTGTTGACAACTGTTGGATGGAATTATGGACTCTTGTAAATGCTGTTTTTCCAGATGGAAACAATGGCAGTCGGGTGTTGATAACCTCTCAAGAACAAAGGCAGAGTGATTACATGTATGAGCTCCCATTTTTAGATTATAAATATAGTTTAGAATTAGAAGATGGTGGAATCCTTTCGAACAAGGATGATGAAGACGACTGGTATTATAGACTTCCAAGTGTTCTTAAGATGTGCATTTCGTACACGGCAGCGGTTTTCCCTTGCGGTAGCATAGTTCTTGCTGATTCACTAATCCGACTTTGGATTGTTGAAGGCATCATGCCACACGAAGAGGGAAGAACAATAGAGAGCATAGCTGAGAGCTACTTACACCAGCTCATCCAAAGGTACATAAATTAGTTATTATTTTCTAAAACATATTGGAGAAATGAATCTTTCCAAAGGCTAAACAAAGATAATGGATACTGTGCTTCCATATAGAACTCATTTTTAATTCTAAGCAAAAAACTAAAAATAAAAATGCTCTTCTCAACAATTTATTTATTTTTTCTTGAAACCTTGACAGTGGCTGTCAAGTATAGTTTTTATTAATTAAAATGCAAAATACATCTATCATTCTACATCCAAAACATCATCCAAACTATATCAACATCTAAAAAACATCTACATATAAACATCAATATCTAATAACACAAACAACTAAAACAACAAAAGAAACAAATCATATTCTTTAGTGGTAGACACCAATAACCTTCAGTATTGGCTGGCTAGCGATCAAAGGAAATGAGACATTTTTTTTCTATTTGGGTTGCGTGCGGAGAAGACAGGGTGCCACGGTGGTGGGAGTGCAAAGAGAGAGGTGCTCATAAATTTTTGCATTGAATCCCTTTCTTTGAAAGAGAATTTGACCGAGATAACCCTCCCAAGTTAGAGATGCTCATAAAATATTTGTTTCCTTCCTGAGATCGTTTGGTAACTGATTTTAAGTCATCTTTTTTTCTGCACAGGGGATTGATGAGTATTATCGGAGCATGCTATCATAATCAAGCTACTCACCCAATCCGTAGCATTACTCTGAATCCTATTGTCCACAGAATTATCAGTTCGAAAGCTCAGGACAACACAATTATCCCTGTCATGGTCATACATTCTGTGGATGACCTTGGCAATCGGCATGTTCCTGCAGTCACTCCCCAAAATTTTATAGATTTGCACCGTTTGGCATTACACCTGCCATACAAATTCAATCACATTTCTTCCTTTGGGGAGGGAGCTAAGCCATGGTGTTTGAACTATCCAAGCCTCCATTCATTGTTCTTCTTCGGGTATGTTCCACCAATACAAATTTCTCCATTTAGTTTTCTACGTGTGTTAGTAGTGTTCTCGAGCCACATTCAGTTCCCTGAGGAGTATACGCCATGCTGGTTGGACGGGTTAATTAACTTACGATATTTGGGTTTTATAGTGTGTTTGGTAGAAGGCAGATCTCTAGGAAAGACACTTGACCGTTTGGGTAATCTGAAAATTCTCGATCTATCAGCGTCGATTGTTTCAGGATTATCTGAGTTTATAAATAACAACAAGAAAGTGAATGTAGTGGGTCCTGCTAAAGAAGATTTGCCTGAAAGTTGGTCTCCCGTACCGGATATGTCCCAATAATTTGGGACACTAGTGAATCTATGAAGGTCTTCTTTTTAATTTGTTGTTTAAGAGGTCAAACATACATTTTTATATTGGATTTTATCTTTTGCATGTTTTCATTTTCATATTAAGATTCAACTTATATGTAACAACGTTTCAAATTTTGTTACTCCATGTAAAGTGGCACTCATAGTTTGTTTGCCTTTTTTCATGTATTAGTAAGTTTGTGCTCCCAACACTAATACTGCATTATGTTAAATCATGCGTACTCACTACAAAATCTGTTTTATAACAGTGGTTATATATTTGAAACTGCGTAGTTGCTCGACATACTGACAGTAATAAAGTAATCTTGAGAATTTGTTCATTAAACTGGAGAAAAAATAATCCCAATGACTCCACAGGTATAATAATTCTTCCCATCAAAGGTAAGAGTTTTTAGTATTTGATATGAACTTAATATATTTAATAGTGGAAGATAACACAAATACCAAGTGCCCTTTAGAACATAACTTAGAACATAAATATTATTAAACATGACACAAATACCAAGTGCATGAATTGCAAACCCCACATTACTCTAGAAAACCCAAACAATTAATCTGTCTAGAAAATCCAAATTCATTCACCCTAATCATTTGATTAATTGACCAATTAATTTACTATTTCCAACAAGAGTGTGGTTCCTCATAGCATGCATATTCTTTGGAAAATAATGTCTGTGCATATTCTTATAGTCAGGGGCGGAACTAGGGGGGGTGCAAGGGGGGGCTAGGCACCCTCCATAAAATCAGAAGTTGCTTATTAACTAGTTATTTTCATATGGTTTTTTTATAGATGCATACCTATTAGCACCCCCCAAGGCACCCCCAAAAAATTTCAGCCCCCAAATTCAAATCCTGGTTCCACCCCTGCGCCCAATTAAGTTGGAACGGCAACATTGTTTTGCTATTTGGGGTTTAAGTTCGTGTGGAATGTGTGGCAGCACTGCAAAACGGTGGAACTGCACCAATGGTGTGGTCCCAGCAAGCTGCCCAAGTTTGGACACATCAACAATGCGGTTCCATTTTTCCTTTCGGGTAGAAATTAATTTTTAATTTCTAATTGAAATAAATGCAGCGGGAGGGTCTTATTTTTGGAGCAGGTAATTTGAAGTACAAAAGCTTTGGGGCGTTGGAACCATGCTCTGTGTTATTTGTGACAAATGGAAGTTGCAAATTGCCTGTCTGCAATTTCAAGACGATATGTGAAATTTTAAGTTTAGAGTTGGAAAGAAAGAATTAATACAATTCAAATAGTTGGCTGTATTTTCACAGAACTTTTAAATAATTGACAAAATCCCGGAGCTTATTCAAAATCAAACCTAACTTGATCCAATTGTCATCTCTTATTAAAATAAAACGTATTGGCCAATATATAATATATTGGCATCTAATCTCCAACCCTGAAGTCGACAATAGATGACTTTCTGTTAATTATAATTATCCGATAAATGCGCAAAGTAAAACAAAATGCATGTGCCGGCTTGCTTTATGCCTACAGATGGTACGTCTCTTTCACACGTCTCATGCTCATTTCACACGTCTCTTGCTACGTTAAATTGTTCAATAGAGATGATATCTTTATTGTTTTTAATGTATTTAAGAATCGCCTTAGTATGTGAGATAATATTTAGGAAAAATTCTTTTCTGTGAGATAAAAATGTAATACAATAAGCACAATAGACCATCTCTCTATATATTTTGATTGAATGATTTCCGATTTTTTTCTTTTCTTCCTTCATTTAAAATGAATTATGTGATATTTCGTTATAAACGATTTTAGTATATTTAGGAGAGAAAAATTAAATATTTAATCAATTGCATATCACACTTTCAAAATTGCAGTTCATTTCTCAAAATATTTTTCTTTTAGGAGGAAAACAACCAACTATACAATATTTAAGGAAGGCTTGTAGTTTATGCTCCTATAAATATGTAATATAATAGTAAGATGGACATCTGTCCTACTCTCTCTCCATTTTACCATTTATCATGGACTTCAAACCGACTGTGAGGGTATTCTGCCAATTAAACGAGGACTACTCCCTCTCCATTCGCAACGGAAAGGTCGTCATCGCCCGTTCCAATCCTAATGATCCCTTCCAGGTGATTTCAATGCTCCCTACTCAGCAATGCAAACTGTTTAACAAATTGTATTTTATTTATTTATTTACATTTCTGTTGTGAAATTAGCACTGGATCAAGGAGGAAGTTGACAGTGAGAGCTTCACTCTTTTCAACAAAGCTACTGCTCAAGCTATAAAGCGTTGCCCGGATGTCTCACCTGTCAATGAAAAAATTATTGGGGTGAGTTTTAAATTATCCAGCATTGCAGTGTATATATGTATGTATGTACACACACAAAACTTTTAACCTCAGAGACCAAATTCATTTTATTTTATATATTGCTTTTATCCTTTCATTCAATTAGTTGCTTCTGATTTCAATGCCGTTTGGCTCTTATCCTGACCATGATGCTGTGTGGGTCGAGTCCAAGCAAGGGGATGGTTTTGGCACTGTTTTCAGTGGTGATAGACCAGAATTCAGATTACAGCCAGATTCCTGCCTGACCTATGATGGCAACACCGTTCATTTATCGAACATAGAATCTGGCCCCCATCAAGAATGGAAGTTTGTGCCTTACCATGAGAACGGAGTAGTGTGTCCCAAAACGGTCAAGATCTATGCCAAAGAGAAGCTGATCTACAATTTGGCAGTTCGTGACGACACTGTTGTGCTCGCCCGATGTGATCGTGCAGATCCATATCAGGCACTTAATTAATTATTTCATTTGCTGTTTAAATTTTTTTATTTTTTTATTTTAGCAGTTGTTGGGTTTTATCGACAGTGTTCTCTTACATGTTTTATTAATTATGTAGCACTGGAGGATAGAAAGAGCGTACTGTCAGCATCTCAAAGACGAACAGGGCTTTCCGGCCTTTGCAATAGTGAATGTTGCGACAGGAAAAGCCATCCAGCACGGAAATAATTATGATCCTGTAGGTAACCCACATATGCTCTACCTAATAAACATGTATAGCGAATACAGATAAAATCATCAAATAAATAAAAACACATAACATCAAATGGCGAGCAAGAGGTACAAAAATTTTGAATTATTTTTGGAGCAACAGCACTGCATACGCTCCATGCATGCCCCATGATATATATTTTTGGAACAACATCTTCTATATATTTATGTCTCCTTGACATCTCCTCTTTGGTAGATTCCCGGCATATTTTCTTAAACATCGAAGTAGTACTACTTCTTTTCTTTACAAAAACTTAAATATTATATTTTGAAAAAGGAAGAAATCTCTTTTATTATATTTTTTAACAAAGTTACATATTTCTCCTTTCGAAATTAAAAGAAATATCATAATTGTCTTTCAACCAAACTCTTCCATTTGTAACGAACAGACATCTCCATATTATATATTTCTCCCTCCATAATTGGCGATTACAGATTTATACTTGGTAAACATAAACGTACCTATTAAATTACATTTGTCAAATAAAAAATATATCTCTCTCTGTCTTTTCTTATAAATTATGATAAAATTATCTCTCTTCCTTTCTTCTACTCCTGTCAAAAATTGGAAGGCACCATAGACATATCAATAGAAGTAGAGTAAACAAGCTATGATAAAACTCAATGTCTACAATTTCTTTTACTTTCTCCACTACATTAAAAAGAAAATATGCTTTATCAAAACTATACCGGGATATCACATACTAATTAAAAATAGAAATGCATTATGACAACTAATTAATCTTCAAAGCCTTGTTTTGCTCATGTATTTTTGTTTCAATTTTCTCTTTTGAGGTTACCCTGGTCCCGTTAATTCAAACGAACTTGGACGAGTCACTTTTGTGGACTGAGAGTAGAGCTCTCGGTGATGGATTTAAGAAAATTAAAGTGCGGCAAGAGGTTCGACTTGTCCTAGATGTGTTGTACAACAAGGAATGGTTTCCCCAAGGTGGACAGGAGGGAATGCGTATGGGGATATGGAACGATGGCGGGAACCCATCTAAACAATGGAAGATAGAGGAGTTCTTTTAAGAGAAAATTTCATGTGGGGATCATTTAGTATTTTGTTTCCTTTTTTCAATTTTATTTTAATAAAAAGTAATCTTAGTTTGTTTCCCTAGTAAGCATTTAACATTTGAGACAAACGCTATGATTCGAAATTTTTCCATATGCATGCTATATTTTAAATTTTCTAAATGGTACAAACAAAAAATCGGCCAATTTCTTTGTGGAGAAAGAAAGCAACACTAGAACAAGGCTGGGACCTGAGACGGGAACTGCATGCCACACTGGACATTCCAACCAGAGAGGGGCTATCTGAGATGATGTTGGCTCTGGAGAGCACGAAGACATAGATCCTCTTATTAAACAGCTTCTCTTTAAGCTGTTCTGCATTAGATTTATGTACTCACCACTAGAGAAAAACACTTTCCTATATCGGTTAAAATTGCTATTCACCATCGAGGTCCGAACCGTAGCCTATCGCCCCGATAGGAAATGTATACCCATACGCCATCGGTATGAGCTGATGGCGTTAAGCTCCAACGCGATCAGTTAGAAATTAGAGACTGACGAAAATAATAGTTTTTCGGTTGTTAAATATACTGTTAATATAGAAACACCATCGTCTCTTGGTGTTATTAGCCATTGGAAAAAGTGTGTTAAACCATCTGATGTGTTTGAGTTAGCGTTTGCATGTTGTAGTTTCTCATCTGTTATTACATTGGACCATTGGTGATTTCTTTTTATATATTTAATTATATATATATCTGTATTAGGGGCTACCCTACATATATATAACACAATAAATAAATATATATATATATATATAGAGAGAGAGAGAGAGAGAGAGAGAGATGGGCTATGGTGCATTGTAATGCATGGAGGGGTTTGTGCATTGGACCATAAATCTAAAATTCAAAATCCAAATGACCGATCCAAACCGTTCATCTTGTTCTTCATATTTATATGTGCTTGGAGACCAAATTTTACATTTTTCTGAATTTTTTTACTATTTATTAAGTATTTTACAAAATTGTTGATCCAACGGTGACTGCTGATTTTACTGTTTTGTTAAGCCACCGTTGGATTAGCAATTTTGTAAAATACTTAATAAATAGTAAAAAAATTCAGAAAAATGTAAAATTTGGTCTCCAAGCACATATTAATATGGAGAACAAGATGAACGGTTTGGATCGATCATTTGAATTTTGAATTTTAGATTTATGGTCCAATGCACAAACCCTTCTAAATTTCAAAAACTCACAAATTTACCTATTTTATCTCTTCTATTAAAACTCATGTTAAATTCATAAAATGCCCATTTTACCCTTTACTAAAAAAGAAAATAATATGTAGAATGTTTCAGAAAAATGTCAGTCCTTTAATTGGTCAGTTTCTAAGGGCAAATTAGTCATTTCTCTACTTCAGAAAATAGAGTATGTACCTCATCTATGACCGCCACCTCATAAAGCTCGTGAGTTGATACCATTTCAATTGTACATGCAACATGATTAGCAAAAGGAACATCCTCTTTCTCCTGGCCTGTGTGAAGGCTACAATGCACCCCTAAAGAGTTCACCTTGTCGAACACCTCCATTGCCAGAAGCCGTAGTGGGCTGCAATATACCCCCGACTTTGCCTCCATAAAGCGGCATAATGCATTGTATGTCTTCCCACTGTTTGTGGGTCCACAGTGGTATATAATCTGCAACGATAAAAAAAGAGAAAATAGGGGAAATTTCAAGTATACCCCTTATAAAATTCAAAATTACATATTTCCCTCTCTAAACATCAAAATTACATATTTATTCCGCTAGACTTCAAGAACTCACAAATTTACCCATTTTATTGTCTTTTATATTAAAACTCATTTTAAATTTATAAAATACCCATTTCACCCTTTATTAAATCATAAAAAATTTGTAGACTGTTTAAGAAAATGTTGAAGGTTCTCTATAATTTAGTCGTACCATATGAGATAACCAGTATATATAAATTCGTCTTAGCCCGCAGTAATAAATTCATAGTACTGCATGATGTATAACATGTTTCAGCTGGTAAAATACATACATGGTATTATAAAAAATGATTCTTTGCCTAGAAAGTAAATCCTTCCTCTCCTAATAGAGTATACAAGTCAGCACCTACAAGGTCAACCATGCAACATTGTACCAGACTGGTACAACACAAGACTGGTACCAAATATATTATGAAGTTCGATACCTTTCTCTTCATGGTGCGTGCGAACGGCGGCTACGATTGAGAGATGAAACTTCGGATTTGATCTCAGCTCTCCAAGTACATATTTTGTCTTCTTTTGATTAAATGCATATGTTTTATGTATAGAAGTCTAAATTTAGTTAAAAACATACCCACCACATATGCTGCTACACGATACGTTACAATTAAAATTGAATAAATTCTGAAATTTAGCGATATATTTATCTGTTTCCTTATTTTTTTTTGTTTTCATATTTCTCCTCTTCAATTGAGAAGACTCCACCTTCCATTTCTTATTTATTGTTTCCTTACTTCTTCGTTTCTATACGGATCACAATGGAAATCATTTTTTTTATTTCCTTTTTCTCTTTCTTTGTTTCTATACATATTGGTGTGGGCAATTTAGAATATATTTCCGATATAGAATATATCAATGTGTGTGTGTGTGTGTTCTAAATTGGAAATAAAGAAGAATATAAATTAGAACGTGTGTGTGAATATATATTTTTCTTATAATATGTGTGTGTGTATATATATCCTATACATACACACAATAACACTTTTTATTTATGTTTTTTGATATCATATTATCTGTTGATATAGAATTGTTGTATGATATTTGATATTAAATTCAAATAGAGCTATTATTTGATATCATTGGTACTTAAAAATAAAAAAATCGTCACATCATCAAATTGTTATCAGAGATCACGATTAAAGTTAATTAAAAATACATAATCATATAAATTTTCTATTAACATGTGTTTTAATTTTTAGATAATTATTATTTTCATTGATATATTTGTTTCTTATAATATGTTCCCGTTGCAACGCACGGGTATGATACTAGTAAGGCAATAAACAATTAATATATTCATTAGGATGTGGTCCATAAATGTGTAGAATAATTTAGGCAAAGATCAAATAATTAATGAACTGATTTAGAAATTTGCAATTCAAAAAAGTACCTTTTCAGAGGTCAGAAAACTGCCTTTATAGAGGGTTGTGCAGTCCGCACGGATATTGATGCAGTCATACAGTTTTTTATGCACTAGCACGATTTTTGATGCACAACATATTATATCTTTTTCAAATTGACAAATAACCATAAATGTTATCATATATAAGGATTTATTCGCAAGGTACAAGGTAATAAAAAAAAACACAGAAACTGAACATCCGTGCGGCTACTAACGTCCCTTAAGAAAAGGGTGATGCTATTTGAGAGCATAATTTACGATATTGAGCAGGTAAATGGGTTATTTTATGATGTGGGAGACAAAAGAAACCCAGATTACAAACATAACTATTCTAACAATTACAACCCGGCCAATAGATGGAATCACTCTAATTTTAGATGAAAAAATGACTTGAATGACCAAAGTGCCCAAAACCAATACATAAATAAAATGTTAACAATTATCAATCCTTAATTTGTAGCGTACCAAGTAAATATTTAAAGATAGACAACTTCATATTAAAAGTGGGTCGATCTATAGCAAGGTCCTAATCAATATTGCTTGGCCCAAGTCAATAATTTTACATGCCCTGACAGTAACGTGTTTGCATTAATTCAAAAAATTGATTGGAGAATTGTCATATTAAGAAATGACTTGAATGACCAAGGTGTCCAAAACCAATACATAAATAAAATGTTAACAATTATCAATCCTTAATTTGTAGTGTATCAATTAAATATTTAAAGATAAACAACTTGATATTAAAAGTGGGACGATCTATAGCAAGGTCCTAATCAATATTGCTTGGCCCAAGTCAATAATTTTACATGCCCTGACAGTAACGTGTTTGCATTAATTCAAAAAACTGATTGGAGAATTGTCATATTAAGAAATGACTTGAATGACCAAGTCTATAAAATTGCTTCGCCCAAGTCTGTCATTAATTCAAAAATATTATGTCGTTGGAGAATTTCTCGGTTTACATATTAAGAAATGATTGATCCGCATCAAGACAAAATAGTCTGCATTGATTGATAACAACCCTACGTAATAATTATTTTAGATGAAGTCTTCCTGATTTTAATATCCTTATATCAATTTCTAATCCGTGACTTCCCCATACACTTACTATATGAGACCATTACGTTTTGTTTGTCTTATCTTATTTATTTTAATCTCAATAATGGAGTAGAGAATAATTTGTGTAGTTTTCTTATCTGGTTCCATCTGTTTCGTTTTCTTAATATGATTGGGTGGCCTTATGTTTTAACTTTTAAGTTATCAACGAACACAAGTCATCAGCGGAAATCAACGGTTCACCTTACTTTGAATTTCGAACTAGATTAGTTCGCGAACCTATTTCGAATGAACCAGGTCCAGTTTGAATTTGATTTTGAATTAATTTCGAACTATTTCGAATCAAATATTTTATGAATTTTTTCGAATCAAACTCGAATCAAATCACGAACTACGAATTTTTTGTGTTCAGTATCCCCTCAAATTAGTTTAATGTCAATTATTAAATTTCAGCTTTTAATCTATTCAAGCGGTCAATTCTAAATTTTTTATGTGTCAAATTTTAGTTATTTATAATTAAACATATATATAAATAAAATGTAAACAATTATCAATTCTTAATTTGTAGTGTACTAATTAAATATATTTAAAGATAAAAAACTTGATATTAAAAGTGGGACGATCTATAGCAAGGTTCTAATCAATATTGCTTGGCCCAAGTCAATAATTTTACCTGCTCTGACAATAACGTGTCTACATTAATTCAAAAAAATAATTGGAGAATTGTCATATTAAGAAATGATGGGCCCAAGTCTAGAAAATTGCTTGGCCCAAGTCAATGTCATTAATTCAAAAATTTATGTAGTTGGAGAAATTTCTCGGTTTACATATTAAGAAATGATTAATCCCCATCAAGACAAAATAATCTTCATTGATTGATAGCAACCCTGCGTACACTACTACAAAAAATATTTTTTCCATCGCCCCTTTACCATCGGATGTGCTTCCGCACAGATGACGCTCATCACGAGTGGTAGCGCTGTAATTATGTTGAACTTTTTACCGTCTATTTTGGATAACAAACCGATGGCGTTAATAAACCCCCTCCTGCTCCCCTCCTTTGTCATCCGTTGAATTTCACGAACCGTTAGTACTGGGCAGCTCATCTACATCAGTTTGTCTACACGGACGATGGCACTAAGGGGATTAATTTTTACCATGTGTTTGTTTCCTGCTCTGCTGGCTTTTGGGTTATCAACACTGACTGGTATCTTTACTGGACCGATGAAGATATTTTTTAATGGCAGTGGTGGTAAATAATTAGAACCTAGATCATGTATGTACATCAGTTTAATCGATGGTGTTTAGGGCGAGTCCTTAGTAATTTTCTCTCCCAGCTGGAAGCGAATTTAAGGCGATATATATATATATATATATATCCGACCATCCATGATAGGATATGTGAAATGGAAGCCAAAGGGAAATTGTTGGCAAAAAAAAAAAAATTAATATATTCGTGACTTTTGGCGGCGTTTTTGAAGCCCCGGGAAAACACAATTTTCTTTTTTATGTCAAAACTTTTAACAGCATTTGCCAAGCGCCGGTAAAGATCCTATAAACGCTGGTAAAAATAACCAAGCGCCGGAAAAAGTCCATTTCGAATGGCGTTTGTCAAGCGCCGGTAAAGATTCTATAAACGCTGGTAAAAATAACCAAGCGCCAGGAAAAGTCCATTTCGGACGGCGTTTTCCAAACGCCGTTAATGGTATTTGGAAGCGCCAGCATAAGCTTTTGTCGACGGCAATATTCTTGACACTTGCCTAAGCGCCGACAAAGGTCTTTAGTGGCGTTTTTCAGTGTTTTAGCGGCGTTTGTAAGCGCCGGAAAAAATGTGTTTTCTTGTAGTGAATATTAATTGCTTGGCCTAAGTCAAATTTATTAGGTTGAAATTTTGATTTGTCTTAACTATATTCACATTGAGATCAATATAATATTAATTTCATAATGTGGTGATCCATCCATTTCTTTCTTCTTAAAAGAATAATATAATAATAATATAAAAAAAATTAAATTTAAATTCTTATTCGGTGGGTATACACATGTGTCTTTTTGAGATGCTATTATTTTCTTGGGGAGTCCGAATTCATCATGCATTCATGCTAATGGAAATTAAAAAATAAAAAAGAAATTAAGGGAGCGGTTAAAAGAGGGAGGCGAAAATTGCCATTGATGGCTGACTGAAAAATATTAAATGTGTGCTTGCTTGCTTGGTTCCTTGCTGGCTCTGGAGGCTGTGCCTGTTATCATGATTAAATTGTTTTTTTTTTTTTTTTTTTCTGGTTTTTTGTGTTTGCTGGTTTGACTGGTTCCTAGTTGTCGTGTAAAATTTGTGAAATTGGGATTTGTTGTTGATAATCTCTAAGATCTGTGGCAAATCCCAAATGGTAGAAATTTTAGAAACACGGATTTATAAGTTACATACGAGAATAATAAAGATTTTACATCTCCGCATGATAAATTGGGTGGCTTTCTGAACTCCGGTCTTGATTTAGAAGATTTGATAGTGTCGTCATGTAAATGTGTTTGATACTTTTGGGTTTTTTGTTTCATGTTACACATGCGAGTCCATGTTGCAACCCATTTTTTTCCGCAAGTCTCCACTAATCCAACACTAGCAAGTAGCAATCAACGGTTTGAGTATCCCCTCAAATTCGTTTAATGTCAATTATTAAATATCAGTTTTTAATCTATTCAAGCGGTCAATTCTAAATTTTTTATGTGTCAAATTTTAGTTTTTTATACTTAAATATATATATAAATAAAATGTTAACAATTATCAATCCTTAATTTGTAGCGTACCAAGTAAATATTTAAAGATAGACAACTTCATATTAAAAGTGGGTCGATCTATAGCAAGGTCCTAATCAATATTGCTTGGCCCAAGTCAATAATTTTACATGCCCTGACAGTAACGTGTTTGCATTAATTCAAAAAATTGATTGGAGAATTGTCATATTAAGAAATGACTTGAATGACCAAGGTGTCCAAAACCAATACATAAATAAAATGTTAACAATTATCAATCCTTAATTTGTAGTGTATCAATTAAATATTTAAAGATAAACAACTTGATATTAAAAGTGGGACAATCTATAGCAAGGTCCTAATCAATATTGCTTGGCCCAAGTCAATAATTTTACATGCCCTGACAGTAACGTGTTTGCATTAATTCAAAAAACTGATTGGAGAATTGTCATATTAAGAAATGACTTGAATGACCAAGTCTATAAAATTGCTTCGCCCAAGTCTGTCATTAATTCAAAAATATTATGTCGTTGGAGAATTTCTCGGTTTACATATTAAGAAATGATTGATCCGCATCAAGACAAAATAGTCTGCATTGATTGATAACAACCCTACGTAATAATTATTTTAGATGAAGTCTTCCTGATTTTAATATCCTTATATCAATTTCTAATCCGTGACTTCCCCATACACTTACTATATGAGACCATTACGTTTTGTTTGTCTTATCTTATTTATTTTAATCTCAATAATGGAGTAGAGAATAATTTGTGTAGTTTTCTTATCTGGTTCCATCTGTTTCGTTTTCTCTAATTAATTAGTACTATGAATATGAACATCTTACCTATCAAATAGAAAATTTCCTATTGGTACGTACTGATGATACGAACATCTTACCTTATAATCATAGTTTTAAATTTAATTAGGTTAAGTCTATAATAGTTTAAAATTGAAAATAAACCATACTTTGGGCATAAACAGGAAAGCAGCAATTAGTATCTAAGTTGAATTTCTAGTTGAATTTTTTTTTTTTTGTTGAATCAAATTTCATTTTGTGTTTTCAAATGGACCACATGACTGCACTGACTATAACTAGAAAAGCAGCTCTATGTTTTGTATGTAAATTATATTAAATTTGAACTATATCATCTATTGTCTCCCATTTTATGAAATAATTTTGGCAATGCTCCATCCAATATCATATACACTTTTAACAAATTTACATGTAACAAATATATGATTCACATCTTCATGTTCTCTACATATATAATTTTTTTTTTATGGTTAGTGGCTTTAAATGCTAATTAACCATTTCATTGATAAAAAATGTATTTACAACGAGTCAAATGACTCTAATTTCTAAATTTAATTTTATTGATAAATATTACTTGGCCAAAGTCAGTTTTATTAGGTTGAAATTTTAATTTGTCTTAACAATATTCACATTGAGATCAATATAATATTAATTTCATAATGTGGTGGTCAATCCATTTCTTTCTTCTTAAAATAATAATATAATAATAACATAAAAATATATAAATATATATATAAATTTAAATTCTTATTCGGTGGGTATACACAAGTGTCTTATTGAGATGCTTCTATTATTTTCTTGGAGAGTCCGAATTCATCATGCTAATGGAAATTAAAAAAAAAAAAAAATTATGGGAGCGGTTAAAAGAGGGAGGCAAAAATTGCTTGCTTGTTTGGTTCCTTGCTGACTAAAAAATATTAAATGTGTGCTTGCTTGCTTGGCTCTGGAGGCTGTCTGTTATCATGATATAAATTGTTTTTTTTGTTTTTTTTTTTCTGGTTTGACTGGTTCCTAGTTATCATGTAAAATTTGTGAAATTTGGATTTGTTGTTGATACTCTCTAAGATCTGTGGACCATACTGTTTCAAGCCATGATATGAAGACCATAAAAGTTCTCCTGAAATCTGGTCTTGAATTAGAAGATTTGGTAGTGCTTTTATGTTAATGGGTTTGATACATTCGGGTTTTGACCAAAAACCTAAAACTGAGCATAAATTACATTTCAAATCAGCTCTATAAAATGTGAATTTTTGTTTATAAGCTGAATAATTGGTTGGATATAAAGGAAAATCCTTTTAAATTTTCTCTGAATTACAAATGGCGTGCCGGTTTTATAATTAAACCCAAAACTACTTAGTAGTAGTACATGAATAGATCATGTATTATCCAAAATTGGCCATTTTAAGGTATTCAATCTAAAGCAGAGACCACACTGCCGATAATGTGCGAAATTTGCGCAGCTTTGATCTTTCATGCATTTTGAATTGAGCCATGTCATTGGTCTGTTTGGGCCTTCCGACTCTTGAAATTATAAGAAAATAATTGACAATATGAAATCCATACTTGGGCTTTTTTGGGCTTGTCCTTTTTGGGCATCAAATGACCCAAGACTTTGGTGGAGAATGTGAAATTTAATGCTTGGTCTAATTATGTTGCAAATTTTGTAAAAAGGCCGAGCTAGAGAAAAAATATTTGTATGTGAGCTATTAAACAATTAATTAAATTAATGGAAACGCCATTAATACAAAAAAATGGGAATTTCTGTTAAACAAATGTTGGATGGTTATACATTCTTACCGTTCACCAAATCACCTATTACAGCGTACCACCTACGTACGACAGGGATAGACAAAGTGGATGATAGCAAAATTGCACCGTTTTTTCTTAGTTATTTATTTATTTATTTATTTATTTCAGAAGTTCAATATGACAGGGATAGACAAAGAGTAAATAAAATAATAATCTTTAACGGTATTTTTCCAATATTTCTAAACAATTAAACAAATATGCATTCAAAAATTGTATACATGCATGTGTCATCTTGTAATTAAGATGCTTTCCGATAAAATATTATTTCACGTACGTCATATGAAGTATTATATTATTTTCTAATTACTATTTATCATACCATCAAATAAAATAAAGCCATAACTATGTAACATAATTTGAATTTAGCTGTAAATTGATTTGAAATGCTTAAAGATCAGAGCGAATCTAGTGGTGACACCTAATTACATTCAACCAAAATTTGCATCACAAGTTCTAACATCTACTATAGATATTGCTATGAAGTTTTCTTTATAGAAATTAAAATGCGCGCAGAAACTGTTGGGCATCAAATGCGACATTAACTATATATGGTCGATCAATTTTGCTTTTATAAAATCAATATTTGAGATTTCATATCTGGAAAATTAACTGTTGTTGTGGTGCATGAGTACAGAATAAGAAACTTGATTGCTAAGATAAATACTACGAAATTTAGGAAATTGGCAAGATAAAGTTTATTGTTTAATTGCCACTAAATCTCTTTATCAGTGCTAAAACGCTAACCTCTAAGGACCCCTAAATGTTATTTAAACTTTTGGATATAATAATAAAAAATTGCTTCTTTCTATGTGCATTTCATGGAAGGCCCATTTTACATAGTGGTTATGATAGATAACAGGAAGAAGTCCTCTTTGCGAGTTGTTGAATTTTTAGAAGATTATAATCTTTGAAACTGGCTATTTTGATGTTTTTTAACTATATGATTTTCTAAACAAATTAAAAGAATTTGTCAAGTCTCAATCATATGGTATATTTCGAATCATTTATATATATGGTGGAACATATGCTAAATTATGTTCTAAACATACTATATATGTGAATTATATAAATCATACTTACATTTAATATTAGATTTTAAAATTACTCTTTAATTTTGAAGATGATTAAATCTCTACCAAGTGATTCCCTTTAATTTTCATGCATAATTTACGATATTGAGCAGGTAAATGGGTTATTTTATGATGTGGGGGACAAAAGAAACCCTGATTACAAACATAACTATTCTAACAATTACAACCCGGCCAATAGATGGAATCACTCTAATTTTAGATGAAAAAATGACTTGAATGACCAAAGTACCCAAAACCAATACATAAATAAAATGTTAACAATTATCAATCCTTAATTTGTAGCGTACCAAGTAAATATTTAAAGATAGACAACTTCATATTAAAAGTGGGTCGATCTATAGCAAGGTCCTAATCAATATTGCTTGGCCCAAGTCAATAATTTTACATGCCCTGACAGTAACGTGTTTGCATTAATTCAAAAAACTGATTGGAGAATTGTCATATTAAGAAATGACTTGAATGACCAAGTCTATAAAATTGCTTCGCCCAAGTCTGTCCTTAATTCAAAAAAATTATGTTGTTGGAGAAATTTCTCGGTTACATATTAAGAAATGATTGATCCGCATCAAGACAAAATAATCTCCATTGATTAATAACAACCCTACGTAATAATTATTTTAGATGAAGTCTTCCTAATTTTAATATCCTTATATCAATTTCTAATCCGGCCGTGACTTCCCCATACACTTGCTATATGAGACCATTACGTTTTGTTTGTCTTATCTTATTTATTTTAATCTCAATAATGGAATAGAGAATAATTTGTGTAATTTTCTTATCTGGTTCCATCTGTTTCGTTTTCTCTAATTAATTAGTACTATGAATATGAACATCTTACCTATCAAATAGAAAATTTCCTATTGGTACGTACTGATGATATGAACATCTTACCTTATAATCATAGTTTTAAATTTAATTAGGTTAAGTCTATAATAGTTTAAAATTGAAAATAAACCATACTTTGGCCATAATTAGGTTAAGTCTACCAAGTGATTCCCTTTAATTTTCATTTAAATAATTTTGTAAAGTTTAAGTTTTTTTGTTTGGAGTGTGTGGCAAAAAATAAGACATTTGATATATTTATGAAGTGATGTCGTCACTCTTTATAGCTTTGATTTGATTTGTCAGTTGGATATTGCAAGTCTAAAGATAACACAAATTAAGGACTTGGCCTTAATTCAAAAATTTCCAAGCTCTAATAGCTCTTGTTGATCTTCTTCTCTTTATTTCTGCTACTAAAATAGTAGTTTAGAGCTACTAAAATATGTTCAAACCTCAAATTAGATCTCTGTCCATGCACAAAGCACCTAAACTGACTTCTAGTATGGTACCAAGTCCAAACTCAGAAGCCAAGCACTAAGAAAAGGCCACTGATATAGTGCAATGCACTAAAAGCATCAAATTTGATTATACCAGCATGTAGAGTATTCAAAAGTGATACAGGGATCAAACTACAAAAGTGATTATACCAGCATGTAGAGTATTCAAAAATACACAAATTTAACATAAATTTCAATTTGTTTGGATTTTTCTATAATTAGTTATGAATTTCCAAAGTTCAGCTTTTGAAAAAACTTTAAATAGCCATAACTTTGGCTAGGAAAGTCAGATTTACGTGTATGACCACTTTTCGGAAAGGGAGGGATGATACGGATCCGAATATCGCCCAGGGGTCGACTCTGGGCATTCAAAACATTGAAATTTCGAAAAAAACATTGTTTAGTGTCTCAAAACTTCAGTTTAAAATAAGCTTATTGGCAAATTATTGGCAAATTTAGTGTAATAATTTATCTAAACATAAATTATTGGCAAATTATTTTTTATCAATTTTTTTCTATTTTTTTTAGTGTAAAATAAGCTTATGGCCAAAATGTCCGATTTTCCTATCCGAATCAGCCGATACCGGCCGATAAACCGATTCCGTATCGGTATTGGCCAGGACAGATTCTGATCCCGATACCGATATTTCCTACTATGCTTACAATGGCACCATATCATGACGGATATCTATGGAGAAAATATGGGGAGAAAATGATTATTAACAGCAGATTTCCAAAGGTAATTAATTAATTTAATTAAGTAATTAACTATATGATTACAGCAAGACTATATGATTTCTAATAAAATAGGTGAGAAAATCCCACTTTTTTCAAAAAAAAAATGTCAATGGAAACATATGTTGTGGTTTAATGGTTCCATATGTTGTATTTGTGAATTGCAAATAAAGAATTCTATTATTGCCAATCATAGAAAGATTAGAACATGGATATAATATATAAAGATCAACTAGTTATCTCCCACTTCATTTCTCTCATTTATCCTCCGGTCAATAATTGTCTTTGTTGACCGCTAATTAAGAGGGTAAAGGAGGCACAACTTCCAACTTGCATCATTATAGGTTATTAAGTGGGGATAAATGTATTTTGATACGAAAAACATAAATAGACAAGGCTATTATATACATGTTCTGTAGCCATGTTCATTTTATGCATTCAAACAAACAAAATAAATAAACTAACTGACAATATAATAATTATTCTTGCTTTGTCTTTTCGTTTTACTCCTCATCTTGCCTAGCTTCATTATCTTTGTCACCTGGAATTCATGTAAATAAAGTGATATGCATGAGAGCTCGAACAAATTCCCTGTGCGAGTTTTTAGTTCCGGCCGGAATCTTCGTGATATTATCCTTAGATATCAAATGAGTTTTTCTCATCGAAGCATCCTCTAGTTTAGTTATTTACAAAAAAACCTACATTTTTACTTTCCACTTTACATTTCTTTTTCATCTACTGACGATTGCAATCCCAACAACAAACCTCAAGCAAATTTGGCTGGGATGTCGTCCTAATAGCGAAAACCTAAAGCATCTTAAAAGTTCTTTCAAGGCAAAATTTGAGAACAATTAATAGAAATAAAACATAAGGTACCTTTATGGTAATAAATTTCTGTTAATAATCATCATTTAAAACAATGTTCCATCAATGTTGAGTATGAAAATCTAACTATTTATAGTAAAACAGAGGAAACAATTATTAATCAAGAATATTTTTTTTAGATTTTAAATATACTTTTAGAAATTTCTTAATAATAACTAATTTATCAGAGTTATAAAAATAACTGAAGAACACTTACTAATAATATTAGTTTTTCAGATTTTAGTCATAAATTCATTTGTTTTATAAACACTAATTTGTTCTATCTTTGTGCAGAAGCAAAAAAAAAAAAAAAACTTTTATGAGCACGAGAATAGTTTTTATCTGTTACAACAAGTTTCCTTTGTATTGCAAAAAACAATTATGTTATGTGTATTCTCAAACGTTTTTATTTATCATATATTTATATATATATATAGAGCTTGGCTAATATCAAAATGTTTACACCACAGCTCCCATGCAACCAAGTCGTTTTCAGATTTTTAAAGACCAAATGATTGATTAAACCATTAGATGTGATCTCTATATTAAAATGTGCTTGGAGACCTAATTTTACATTTTTTGAAATTTTTTTTTTACTATTTATTAAGCCACATTGAAAATCACTAATCCAATGGTGACTTAACCAAACAATAAAACCAGAAGTCACCATTGGATCAGCGATTTTCAATGTGGCTTAATAAATAGTAAAACAATTTCCAAAAAATGTAAAATTGGGTCTCCGAGCACATTTTAATATAGAGATCACATCTAATGGTTTGAATCAATCATTTGGTCTTTAAAAATCTGAAAACGACTTGATTACACGGGAGCTGTGGTGCAAACGTTTTGATATTAATATATAACATATGTAATAGATGTTTTTGTTTTTGTTTTCTTTTATTTGCGTGAGAATCAATCAAGCTAACTGGTTAGTTTTTAACGTTTCTATAATATTATATTAATGAATTATTTGAGTGTTCTTTTGTCGACTGATTTAATTTTTTACAAACTTTTTTCTATTATTTTAATACAAAACAATATTTTTAAAAAAAGAGTGATGCTGTCATGGATCAGAATTTTTTTTCAAATTTTTGTCCGAAGTTATCACAGCCGTTAATTTTAAAAGGGTAAAATTGGAATGGCTTCATATAATATTTTTTCCGTTAATCTTTCTGTTAGAGCTCCGTCACTTTGCTCCCGTCTCTTCCTCTCGTTAATCACCCCTCCCTTGCGAATTCACATCTCTGAGATATCTCTCCCTCTCGTCGTCTCTTCCTCTCGTGGATCGCCCCTCTCCCTTGGGCGAATTCGCATCCTCTGAGACCTCCCCCTCCTGTCGGTCTCCCCCTCTCGTTTTCTCCGTATCTCCCGTCGGTCGCTCTTTCTCCCTTTGCTCCGTATTACCCATCTCTTGTTCTCTCCAATCGCTTTGTATCCTCTAGCCGGTCTCTCTCTCACGCACACAAGACCCTCTCATCAGAGGGAGGCCAAAGCAGGTAACTGATTCTTTCTCTGGGTTTGAAGAATCGGTTTCTGGTCTTCCATTACCATGTCAAGTTTTGTTTTACAAATTGGTTTTTCTTATTTAATTCTGAATTTAAGTTATGTCTCAATTGAGGTATCTAACAGTGTCAGGGGTTGTATCCTGACATCTTTGAAGCTTGTTAAGTTGTCCTTGTGTGCAAATTTTAGTCAGTTTTGGTGTTATTATAGTTAACTGTATATTTTCTCATGAATCCAATTTAAGCTTATTCGATTCAACTTCACATATTAGTTCTAAATTAATCCATCATAAGGATTTGTATTTGAATTTGTCTACTTGCAACATGGGTCTGGTTTATATTAAAATATGTTGCTAAGTTAGCTAGTTAAGTGCCATTGTCAGTCTGTTGTTGAAATGAAAGAAAGGTGATCTACTTGGGTGTTTCATAACCTGTTTGATTAGTAAGCACAATAAAAAAAATGACAGTCAAATCATATTTTACTTCTTTTTAGACCTCACTAAAATTTGGTAATGCTAAACCAACAGATCCGATATGCGTCTGCATTTCTTCGATCAAATAGTATTAATGGTGCTCCTGGTCTTACCTATTTTATTGAAATTTGAAAAAAATGCAGTCCCCAATTATGCACATAAAATAACTGGTAAATTATATTTTATCACCCTACCAAATTTGTATTAATCTTCTCAATTTCTTATAGGAAAATGATGCTGCTAGAAGCTATTTCGAAGAACTCAGTGAAATTGATAACTTTCATTCATAATCCAATATTTACAAAGGTTGCACTTTTATAGGCGATATTGCTCACAGAGAATTATTATTTAGATTTCTCAAATTAATTACGAGCGGCACCTAAGTTACGCGTTGGATGCCGTTGTGCCGAAGGCTGATATGCTTTTGCAATTGAATCATACATAATGAGCCAAGCCTGAGAAACTAGTTTTTCTGTAATTTTACCTTCTAATGAAATCAAATAACAGAGTTGCACAGATCAATGTTCTCTGGAAATCTTAGCCATAACTCAGAACAACAGAGTTGAATTACTATATTATAGACTATTAAGCCAAAACAATAATTCTTGAGTTTAGAGTACAAATTAGGATGGACATGCCAGTATTAGAAGAGAGACCTGGATTAATTTGTTCTCTTTTACTGTAGATGGCCTTGGTTAAATAATTTGCATGGATGTATTATTAAATCTGTCAAATATATTTGTAGAATCTAATATGGATTCTGATAACATGCAGAAGCAGCTTCAGAACAAAAAAATTGAGCAAGAGGCACATAAACTCTAGTTTCGCATAAGAAATGATGTCATTCAAGAACTCCAGGAGAAGGGGTTTGATGTTGAGTGAAACCAGTTTCTTTTGGTCATTGCTGTTTGGCCCCTGAACTCTCTTTTTCTTAGTTTTTTTGACGTGCTGTTTTGGTTCTGACTTGGAAAGAATTTAAGATCTGGATGGTTGTTTTGTAAATCTGCCAAGTGAGGTGGGCATTTGTAAAATAACTCTTAATTAAGCATGGTGCCTTTTCTCCTTTTCTTTTTAAAATGTGTTTTCAAAAGGTAACTCGGTGCACAAGATGTTTTGTGTGTGATAGACCGAAAAATGATGTTCCTATGAGTATATGTTTTGCTGTTATGATGCGCTTATCATAAAATAAAAAAGATGGTATTGGGTTGATACCAGTCTTGTAGGTAACTAGGTACCAATATGAGCAATTTAGACATAGAAATGTTATCCATTAGTAACAATTTGCTGAAATGAATTTATTACTCATGAACAATTTAGATATAAATAATGCAACAAAATAAAGGTAATTTGAATAAAGGTAATTTGAAGTAACCTCTAGTTGAGGAGCATGACTATTTGCTGAAACAAAATAATTATAAAAAAAATTAAGATGGCACAGATGGAAACAAATGAAACATGATAGTGGTATGAACTAGCCAATTTCATTACCAAAAAAAAAAAGGAGTAAATGCAAATGCCAAGAAGAAGTATCTAGAAACTAATGAATTGCCTTCTTAAGCAGATGGTATCTAGCAAACCTACAACTACACCTTCGAAAGGCCAAATTGGTTGAGTTTGCTAACCAACACCAATTCAATCCCGTAAGGAATTTCACATACCTAGTAATGATAGGGAACTGAAAAGGATTTGTAAATTACACAAATAAGTTTATAAGATTTGCAAATTACTTTTTCATAATTTCACTAACAATGAACAGACTTGTGTACAGTAACACCATCAATTTTTAAATTATTCTGGTGAAAATTGTATACTCCAAAGTTGATTAGCACATTAATTAGGGCCAGAATCTCCTTCATTCCTTAAAGTATTTTACACTAGGATTAGTTTTGCAAAATGAAAGATGATTAGCACATTAATTCCTCAGTGAGTCCGATAAAAAAAAGTAAAATAAAAAAAGAAGAAGGAAGCCAGTTCAGGTGTTAAATATCAATACAAATGAACACTAAGGAACCCAATTTCAGCAAGATTGAATCCTCTTTATCTCTCTTGAAAGGCCTGTGATTATCATCTAAACTTTATTAGTGGAACTTATAATTTATGTTACGTACATTAAAGATAAAAACAAGCAAAAACGATAGAATTGTACTTACAGGTGTGATCTCACTATCTCACGTTGAGATTTTTGTAGTCCTTAGACTCTGAGTTGGTCTGATTGCGTCTTAAGGCCGGACCGGGAGGGGGAGAGAGAGGAAATAAATGAAAAGAGAAGGCAGGCGGAGGGAGAATGGGGGCAAAGCAGAGCGATGGGGAAGCGATAAAATTGATCGGGTCTGATAACCGCCTAACTTGGCGGGATTAGGAGTGAATATCGAAATTAGAGAGAGGGATCACGCGGGATAATGAGCGAATATCCAAATTAGAGAGAGGGATCCCGACTTAGAAGAGTCTGAAGGGTGGGACCCACCGTCAGTGTATGTATATTCGTTGAATTAAAGATGAGGAGGTTTCCTTTTTAAGAGCAGTGTTCTAAATAGCTAGCTATAGCTTTTTCGGATCATAAAAGCTATGGCGCTATGCGCGATATATAACTATATAACTAGCTATTGGCGTTATAGCTAGCTACTTAGTGTAATCGCTTATTTTTTTTTAACCGTCCTACTATACCACAAAAAATAAAAATGCTTAGATTCTGAGTTATTGATTCCAGTTCAAAAGTCACTTCTATGTAATCTAGAAAATATTGTGATCCTTTTAGGACATTTAATTTATAAAAAGTTGTATATATTTTGAGAATTCTTTTTGAATAATAATTATTAAATAACTTAAAGTTTTTGTTTTTTTTTAAATAGATACAACTTTTCATAAATTAAATGTCCCAGAAGGATCACAATATTTTCTAGATTACATAGAAGTGACTTTTGAACCGGGATCAATAACTCAGAATCTAAGCATTTTTTTTTTCCAATAACACATAAAGAAATATATTAATTTTTCTTACAGCCGCGAAAAATTCGGCCTGAAAAATATTGATCCGGGTTATTTGTTACAGTCTTTCTAATAAATCAAATTATATTGTATTCCATCTATTTTCAAAGAAATATATCCAACATTTCTAATATTTCAATACAAAAAATAAAAAATAAAAACAAAATTTTGTTTTATAAAAAAAAATGGAATTAAAATTCCAACCCGTGGAAAAATTCCACGGGTGGGGTATTTTTAAAATTATTACTAAACTTTGGTTATTATTATTAAAATAATTTTTTAATTGGATAAAAATAAAAATGTCGGCTTATTTTGAATTAATTGATTAATTCCTCTATTATATATATACCATATATTTTTCTTACTTACTGATGTAATTTTTTCAATTAGTACACCATGTTCATATATTAAATTAAGTTGTTATTACAAACTAACTTTAGTGCTTTTATGTTGGAATGTTTCATGTCTTTCAAATAATATATTGTTAGTGTTTGAAAATGCTTAATTCTCGAATTATTTTTTTAATTAAATAAATGTGTTACTTACACATGTAAAGTGCGTGTGTATTGTTAAGCGTAGTTTCATATTATAATAATAGAAACTAAGTTAAATTAAGTTTATTTGATAAGTTTGATGAGTTAAATAATTTTTTTTAATAATTATGAATATATACACATAATTTTAATGAAAATACAATATTGTTCGCATAATTCTGATTAATAGGCCGCATATCGATTAATTGCTTGACAGTATCCCGTTCGTTCGACAAGCGCATACCGTTATTTACAATACTGATATACACAATTTTTTATTGATATGTAAATAGATCATATCTATTTATAGAAAAATTTGAACCCTTTGAATATTCCAAGTTTGGGCCCTAATATTTTATTTATTTTTAATATATACAGATTATTTTTTTTAAATATATGAAAAATATTTTTGTTTCTTTTGGAGCCCCATAAATCTTGGGACCCGGAGCGGTCGCCCTGGCTGCCCAACACCAGGGCCGGCCCTGCATCCAATCTAACCACAATAAACAAAAACCTGAGAAATGTAGTCATTCTGGCAAACCTTCTCAATTCTCACTAATCTAACCCCGAAAAAGATCAAAATTACAACAAGATAATTTGGATGATGTTTTATTAAATAATAATAATTTTTTTTATGGAACTCTAAATATTTCTCTTGAAAAATGTATTTTTTTTTTTACCAAAATGAAAAAAAAAATATTTCAGAAATTAATTCTAGAACATGGGCAACATGCTTTTGCTAGTATTACATTGATGAAGAGAGGAATGACCAAATTAATGAAGAAAAAAAAACATATTAAGAATAACAAAGATTAAACATAGCAATTTTTTCTTTATTTACTAGCAAAAAATTGCACAAAACAATAATGGTATTTTGATCAACTGAAAAAAGAGGAACGAATTTATATTCCATATCAGGATTGACACAAAAATCAGCCATATCCCTGTGTATATGCGCCTTTTTTTATTTTTAATATGTACTTCTTTCGTGGCACTAACATAAAGTTCATTTTTATTCAGTTGAGTATAATTTAGTATTGCTAATCTTCATTAACAATGAGTTGGCTCCTTATTTTGAGATCACAAGCAGACTATTTTGTAAATCATAAATCATTCAATCTAAATATCGCTAGTCATTTGCAGCCAGGTTTCAATAGGTACAGATATCTTGAGATTCTAAGCAAACATCATATACACAGGTTAAACTTTCTCATCATATATGCAGTTAAGCCCCCTAAAATCTACAACCATGAAAGTAATCATTTTTCTAAAGACAGCGATATACACAGCCAGAAAAAAAGGAAGGAATTAAATCTCCTTGGTAAGGCTGATGCCATAACAAGAGGCGAGTTTGGGGATGATGCCATCATGCATAGACTTGTTGATAATCTCATATTTCTTGTGGTCAATTGTCAGTGCTTCTTTGTCACTGCTCAGCTTCTCCTCCATCTCCAGTATGCCTGCAATTCCAAATATCATTTCTTAATCCTTAGACTATAAAATATTATTCTATGAAGTAAATTTACAAGTCATCCCTGTAGTGTTACTGTTTTTCCACTTTGGTCCCTTGTTTCTTTTTAATGTTCCCTTTCCGTCTAATTAACATTCAAATTTCCATCATCTTGATCCCTACCAGCTTACTAAGTCAAATCAATCGACAAAAGTCAAAACATAGGAAAATAAATAAAATAATAAAACATAAAAGCATGATGATTCAGAGGAGTCCATACATATATTAAAATACAATATTGGTTTTACCAAACTAGCCTACATAGTCATGTGGAGGCCATACATTCTCTATGGATACAAATCATGGCTCTCAGAGCCCATTAGAATTAAGCATTATAATGGAAATAGAAGGAGCTGCCTTTTTAACTTTATTCAGGTAAGCACTAGAATTAACAGGAAAAAGAAAGGAAATGAAGATGGGGTTAAATGTGCAAAGTTAACCTAACAACTATGCAAAGTGTACTCCTGAAATAGGATCTCCCATGTAGAGAATTGCCAAGTATTTTCAATAATTTTTGTTTGTTTTCAAAATTGATGGTTTTTTTAATGTTCTGATAAATCGATTTTGATGTGCATCCTAGACCAACCTGAAGATGTGTAGTGTAAACAGTGAGAGGTAGCATAAGTGTTCTACTTTCTTACATACATCCTACACCAACCTGGTTTGGGCTAACCAGATGGGTCCACTATGTCAGGATCTCAGAATTGACAGTGACAGGTCATATATCAGATTTCTATATCCTAGACAGGTCAGGTTGAGAGGACCAACTCTTAAACTACTCATGCAACAAATTGCAACCCCTATCTCTAATGTGGAGCATCCATCAACTGCCAGAGCAAACATAGAATCATGTCATAGGAGCATTATTGTGTACCTGGATCAATTAAATCTAGTGCTTTTTGAAGGCACTCAGAAATTGGGCTCGGTTTCTTCTTCAAAAGATTCTCTATCAGATGATTCGTCTTTACTAAAGTACTCCTCAATTCATCTTCTGACGTGTAATACTTGTTGCAAAATGATGAAAAATTACACTGATGCCCTTGTCTTATTTCTTAGCTAAACAACAAACCATATTAAAATGAGAAAACAAGCACAAAGAAATTATTAAATCGGAAGGTACGATCAACACATGTAACAGGTCTGCACCTGTATCCCACCATCAAAATCTCCTGACCTCAGTAATATGCAGTACAAAGTGTAAGCATTATAAAATTAAGAATAGATGCTTTGATTTATATACATTAAATTGAAATTTAGCTACCACAAAACTGTTACCAGTCTTCACTGTTACACAGGAACATGTACCAGAAGTTCAGAACCAGACACCATTATCCAATCCTTTGCGGATTAACCCTCAGCTGTGCAATAAAGCTTCAATTTATCCTGAATTTTACAATTGTCTTAAATAGGTGTCAGCCCATTTTGCTCTCAATTTATCTCAGCTGTTCAACATAAAACAAAAACAGCATAAACAAAAACAATAGACCTTGAGCTCTAGGAAATAACTAACAATTTTTAAGGCTACAACGGTAAAATAGTGAGCACCTGTGTACTCGCAACATTCCATCTATAACTGCAAACTTACCTACAAATTAAATAGCAACACAGTAGCACTCCTACAATGATCATATTTTAGCTGTAATGGAGGATAACAGTGATGAAATAAGAGAATCTGCTTGGCATTTATGGCGGGTTCAATCAAGAACTGGGGTTATCCTTAGTATGACGCCTTCAGCATCCGCCTCAGGCATGGAGATCGACGACAAACAGTGAGCTCTCTCCGTTTGGGAGTAAGAGGTTCACAAAGTGTACGAAGCGCCTGGAATTCTCTCCAGGGCTGCTTTGGAAAGGCCAAACCTCCACAGTTTATTGGCGACCCGAAATACTCCCACTTGACTCCCTCCTCTCCAGAGCGTCCCACTATCAAGTAAATATATAAAAGGAGAAGAAAAAATTTGGGTATATATGAATTAACAATTTGGTTTGCATAATAGAATGGTTACTTGAATTAAAATCTACTTTGCAAAAAATGTAAGAAGCAAAAGAAGTACAAACCTGATTTGGCCTCCCTCTAATGAGAACGAAGGAGTAGGAGATACAAAGCGACTGGAGAGAACGAAGGAGTGGGAGATACGGAGCAAAGGGAGAAATGAAGACCGACGAGAAGGGAAGATACGGAGCAAAGGAGGGGGCGACCGACAGTACGGAGAGATACGGAGCAGCAATAGAGCGAGCTCCAATGGGGATTTCGCTTCTTCGAGAAGTCGGCAGCGGCGAAATATATTCGAGAAAGAGGAAAAGAGAATAAGATCGCTATTATATTTTTATGACTATTTTACCCTTCCGAAAAATATTTCCGTCAAACTTAACGTAGAGTTTTCAAACTTACAAAATATCTGAACCGTTCGATCTTGACTACATGGACGGTCCAAATTTTTTTTGATCCATTCCAGAATTTGCCTTAAAAAAAATGTGAATTTTCCGAATCGATATGTCCAATGCCTACTGATTCACCCGATTCCATGGTCAACTTACCAATTTCACTTCTGATTCTGATTTTCGAAACAATAGTTTTGATTAATTTTAGTTGATTTAAAAAAAAATACAATCCTAAATTAGCCACTTTAGCCCTTTTGAAAAGGATTTTTGGGTTATGCTGGTACAAAATATCAAAGCCAAGTGCAGACAACAAGAGGTTACTTGGGACTAGACGTTCTGTACCAATATAGGTACCAAGTAAACATTAGAAATTGCTGCAAGATTGAATTGAAATAAGCTAGAAAACACATCATTGCATTTCTTATCGAAATGTCCCAGGGAAGAATATTTTTCACAAACCAGCAAAAAGTATATTCCAGTAGAAAAAGGCAAAAAAATTGAGATCAACTGGGATCATGATATGCTTGCATTATATGAGATGTAGGAAAAGCTATTGAATCTTTCGGTTCCTGCTTTCATTACATGGGAAAACAAAGAGAAAACAAATAACACACAATTCAGAATTTAAAGCATTAAATTAATAGCAAAGCAAAAACTGGAAAAAATAAAAAAAAACAATCCAGCCAGCAGCAAAAAACTTCTTTGGGCAATATTCAGGGAGTGATTCGTGATTTGCCATTATAGAATATTTACGGGCATACTGGTGCATTAGAATTATCTATCTGAATACTCCATTGTGTGTTTGGATTGTCAGTTGCAAACTTGGTCCATGTAGGAGTGCCATTCTCATATCTACTATGCGTGATGCGATGAAAGGTTTTTACATCCTTATTCTTATTTATGTCGTCAGGATCAATATCAACAGCGAAGACATCTCCGTAAGGCCTCACAGAGTGCAAAAAAAGAGGTAACGAAATTGGGTCAGCAGACACTGCAGCTAGATCTGCAGTTACAGCAATGCTCTTCCCATCTGGACTAAACACCGGATGGTTCACATGCCCCGCAAGATTATACCCACTTTTAATCACTCTTACCACCACAGTGGGATCATTAGCATTCACTAGAAAAATTGAGAAGTATCCTGGATCGAGACCATTATCAGACTCTGGTGCATGTTCAGGCTTATCGCGGGTTGATGAGAATACGATCCAGTCATTGTTCGGAGACCATTGGCAATGTGTGTCAGTCCAAGGCCCATTTATTAGTCTTTTTATCTTGCCCCCAAAGAACTCCCCATTTTCTGCATCCTCCATTATATATAGGTTTTTGTGCTTTTTATTTACCCAATCTCTTGTGGATCGAAAAACAAGTCTTTTTCCTAGAACAATTATCAACCATATGATATAAACATTAGATTCTATATATAGAGACTAAGGCATGAAGTTTGTCAATAAGAAACAATTATCAACCTTGTGATATAAACATTTGAAACAAAAAGCATAACTAAATATAGTGAACACTATTCGGGAAACTACATGCTAAATTTACTTAAGTATTATATAATCAATGTGAAAAATTGCTTTAATGCAGGAAATACTACTGGTAGTGAGTCATCGTCAATTTAAAATACATCAAATTGCTTAAGTCCAAAACTACATGTCATGGGGGGATGAAGGAGAGCATAGATTTCTTGTTTTAGAATTAATTAGGAAACATGTTACTTACCCTCTGAATCTGTGGATGGGAAGGCATTATTGAAATTTCCCTTTGTGAGCTGTCTACGTTGCATAAGAGCATCGGACACATTGGGGATTGCGCAGATTTCCATTGGTTCATCAGGTTTGAAAGGTTCTCCCATGCATACATATATTGTATCCTTTTCTGGATTTTGGTTCCAAATTGGTGCCGAGATTTTGTACTTTTCATCTGCCTAAACAAAAAAAAAAAAAAAAATTAAAGCCATCATCAAGTCAAGTTCCATAACAGCACCTAAATGTTATTCTTGTCTGTATATGTACCTTAAAGACAGGGCGCAACCCTTGGCTGTCGGCTAACCAAAGAGTTTTGAACTCATTATCAACATATGCTAGCTTGGAACCATCAGTGGAAATTGTTGGGAACACACCTGACACTCTAAACAGTCCTACATCTTTCACCGGAGATTGGAGCTTGTTGAAATGTTTCGTTATATCGCCTTTTTTCTGCAAAGGTCCAATTTCAAGTTTACAATTTAAATGTGATATATCTACCTGGGGGGAAGGGGGGGGGGGGGGTTTAAAAATAATGATATTCATTAAAAGTGCATGGTCTGGTACCTGGCAATGGCCAATATTGTTGCAACAATGGTAACCTATACGCTTGCCACCATCTATCACAAAGGGGTTGAAATGGTCACATGTCGGTCTGATATTTTTAGTAATCAGTTTAGATTGTCCTGCTGCAGTTGTATCAAAGATCTCAATATGCCGGTACTGTGTTTCTACGTGCTTATCAGTGAACTCTGATTTCATACGAATAGTTTGTTGGCAATAATCACTCACAGAAACTCACTTGATCAAGAAGAAAGAAAACAAGAACTAGTTTATCTCTGTAATATATTTCTCTCGATGGATCCAATTATTACAGAACATACATATATAGAGTTCGGAATAATAAAAAGAAAACTAACTCTGGCATCTCCCTCCTTTTCTAAAAATAACTGCTATTCCCTCCATCACTCAATTAAACATGCTGTAATTAAAAACACACACCTATTCGTAGTAAATAAAAAAACTGGCTAAAAATAAAACAGACTATGACTAAAATACCCCTGCATATTTGAATTACATCTCAACACCCTCCCTTAATTCAAACTTTGTAACACCCAATTTTCTTCTCAGATTCTCCAATGCTGGTAAACACAAAGCCTTGGTTAAAATATCTGCCTTTTGCTCTTCAGTTGTAATGTATTCCAAGCATATTTCTTTTTCTGCCACTAGATCTCTGATGAAATGAAGCTTGATATCAATATGCTTGCATCTTCCATGCTGAACTGGATTCTTGGACATTGCAATAGTTGATTTATTGTCACAAAAAATCACAGTGGCCTCCTCTTGCTTCTGTTCAACATCAGCTAGAACCCTTCTTATCCAAACTGCCTGACATGCTGCTGACCCAACTGCTGCATACTCAGCTTCAGCTGTAGACAAGGCCACAGTGGGTTGTTTTTTCGTGTTCCAGCTTACAGGTGCGGTACCAATAAAGAACAAATACCCTGATGTACTTCTTCTATCATCTTGACATCCAGCCCAGTCACTATCACTAAAACCAACAAGGCTTGTTGCTTTTGTTCTTCCATACCAGATTCCCAAATCAACTGTGCCTGCTACATATCTCAATACCCTTTTTGCAGCCCCCATGTGATGTTTGCTTGGATTTTGCATGAATCTTGAAATCACACTAACTGAAAAAGTGATGTCAGGTCTAGAGTGAGTTAAATAAATCAAACCTCCAACTAGACTTCTGAATTTCAAACCATCAGCTGCACCAGTACCATCTTCTTTTACCAGTTTCTCTTTGACGTTCATTGGAGTTGTGCAAGGATTGCAGTTCACCATTTCAAACTTTTTAAGCAGGTCTCTTGCATACTTCTGCTGTGATAGGAATATGCCATTTTCTCTCTGGATTATCTCCAAGCCCAGAAAATATTTAAGAAGACCAAGATCGGTCATCTCAAACTGTTTCTTCATCCTTCTTCTAAATTCGGCCACCATTTCTTGATTTGTACCCAGATAGATCATGTCATCTACATAGAGACAAACCATCATGAGTGTGCCATCCTGCTTTTTCTTGACATAAAGACTTGGTTCACTTTTGCTTCTTGAGAAACCTGTATCAGAAAAAAACTGGTCAATTTTACTGTACCAGGCTCTAGGAGCCTGTTTGAGCCCATACAACGCCTTGTGCAGTTTGTACACATGACCTTCTTTTCCCTTGATTTTAAAACCTTCTGGCTGCTCCACAAATACTTCCTCAACAATCTCACCATTTAAAAAAGCAGACTTCACATCAAATTGATATACTGGCACACTCCATACAGCTGCAACTGCTAACAAGATTCTAACTGTTTCAAACCTTGCAACAGGGGAAAAAGTCTCCTCATAATCAATTCCTGGCTGCTGCTTATACCCCTTTGCCACTAATCTAGCTTTGTGCTTGATAATTTCTCCATCAGGCCCAAATTTTGTTCTAAACACCCATTTCACTCCAACGACATTTTTACCCTTAGGAGCTTCAACTAAGCTCCATGTCTGATTCCTTTCTATTGAATCAATTTCCTCTTTCATAGCTACTCTCCATTCTTCTTCAATCACTGCTTCTTCATAATTTTCAGGATCAACTACTAATAGCATCTGTGTTGCATTATAGAGATCATCTAATGTTCTGGTTTTCCTACCAGCAACATCAGAAAACTGGCTTCTGTTGCGCCTCATGTACACCCTTACAGGTGTCTGCTCTACTTCATTTCTTTCCTCCTCATCACTCTCAGATTCACTCTCATCATCCTCTTCAATTGTCTCCACCACTTCATTTTCTTCTGACTTTTCTTTCACATCATCCCAAATCCATCTGGCCTTCTCATCAAATTTCACATTTCTTGACACTACTACCTTCTCACTCAAGGGATCAAACAATCTGTAGCCTTTGGTTTGAAGACAATACCCAATAAAAATATACTTTATGGACTTGTCATCAAGCTTGGATCTCTTGTGCTGCTCAACAAAACCATACCCAATACACCCAAATATTCTGAGATGTGACACACTTGGTTTCGATCCTGTCCAGGCCTCAAAAGGTGTTATGTCAATAAGTGCTTTGGTTGGTGAAACATTTAGAATGTACACTGCTGTAGCAACAGCTTCAGCCCAAAAACGATTTGGCAGCCTCTTATACTTTAACATACTCCTCCCTAACTCAACCACTGATCTGTTTTTCCTCTCAGCCACTCCATTTTGCTCTGGAGTGTATGGAGTGGTCAACTCATGATGAATTCCCTCCATTTCACAGAAATTAATGAATTCTTTAGATAAAAACTCACCCCCTCTGTCAGTTCTAAGAGTTTTGATATTCTTCCCTGACTGCTTCTCCACTACAGCTTTGAATTTCTTGAAATTCTGAAACGTTTCAGACTTGTGATGCAGGAAAAAAATCCAACTCATTCTGCTGAAGTCATCTGTGAATAACAAAAAATATTTGCTTCCACCAATTGATTCAGTTTGCATTGGTCCACATAGGTCTGCATGAACCAATTCCAACACATTTTCTGCCCTTTTTGCTTGCCCTTTTGGAAATGAACTTCTGGACTGTTTACCAAACACACAACTCTCACAGAATTCAACTTCTCCAATTTCAGGTAAACCAACAACCATCCCTTTTTTGCTTAATTGTTTCAAGCCTGTTGAACTCAGATGCCCAAATCTACAATGCCAAAGGTCTGAGATACTGGTTTCTTGTACTGTTAAGGCTTTAACACTGGTTGTAACTAAGGGAAAGAGCTTATTACCTGACATTTTCACTTCTGCTACAGATTGAGATGTGTTTTCATCTATGATTTTACATAAGCCTTCTTTAAACACAACTGAGTAACCATTTTTGGTCAACTGTCCCACACTCAGCAGATTGTGAGATAAACTTGGAACAAAATACACATCTTTTATCCTTTTCAAACCAATTGATGTTTTGACATTTACAATACCTTTTCCTTCTACTTGAATTGCTTTGTCATCACCCAGCTTCACTTTCAATCTGTGAGTCTCATCCAAATCCTCAAAGAACTCTTTCTGTCCTGACATATGGTTTGAACACCCACTATCAACAAACCAAATGTCATTAGTTGCTGTTTGACAGTCAGTGTAAGCCATGAACATACTTGCTTCACCTTCATCCCTCTCACTTTCTTCTTCTTTGGCATAACTGGCTTGTTCTTCTTCCCTCATCTTCTTGTAACACTCAGACTGATAGTGACCAAATTTACCACAATGAAAACATTCTACATGCTTCTTGGTTGAAGTAGGACATTCAGACTGGTAATGCCCAACCTGATTGCAATTGTAACATCTCACCTTTCTACTATTTTCATCAATCGACTTATACCCTGAAGAATCTGAATTTCTTCCTCCTGCACTTGTCCCTCTTCCTCTTCTTCCTCTACCAAATACACTTGATGTTCCTCTACTTCTGCCTCTTCCTCTTCCTCTAAAAAACTGACTCTGTGTATAAAATGCCTTCTCTTCTGATTTCTCTTCTGCTTTCATCAGTCTGGATTCATGGGTCATCAAAGAGCCCATGAGTTCATCAAGGGTGTAAGTTGTAAGATCTTTGGATTCCTCAATGGCTGCAACTACATGGTTGAAATTATCAGTCAGACTTCTCAGTACTTTGCACACTACTGTCTGATCTGACAATTGATCTCCATAGATCTTCATCTGATTCACAATCTTTTGCACTCTTGTCAGAAATTGCTGCATTTTTTCATCTCTCCCCATCTGTAGAGTTTCAAACTCTCTTCTCAGATTTTGTAGTTTGATAACCATTACCTTTGCAGTCCCTTGAAAGGAGTTTTGCAGAATCACCCACGCATCTTTTGCTTTAGTGCACGATGCAATTTTAGGAAAGATGGAGTCATCCATGGCTTGTTGAATCAACATCAGGGCTTTGGCATCACGTTTGTTGGTTTCATCAGGATTTGGATTTGGATTTGGAGTACCACTCTCAACTATATCCCATAACCCCTGCGATTTGAATACAGTGGTCATTTTGATCTTCCAGAAATCATAATTGTCACCATTGAACGAAGGAACTGACAATTGATTAGAACTACTCATTCTTGGCCCTCAATCCCTCGCTCTGATACCACAATGTTGGCAATAATCACTCACAGAAACTCACTTGATCAAGAAGAAAGAAAACAAGAACTAGTTTATCTCTGTAATATATTTCTCTCGATGGATCCAATTATTACAGAACATACATATATAGAGTTCGGAATAATAAAAAGAAAACTAACTCTGGCATCTCCCTCCTTTTCTAAAAATAACTGCTATTCCCTCCATCACTCAATTAAACATGCTGTAATTAAAAACACACACCTATTCGTAGTAAATAAAAAAACTGGCTAAAAATAAAACAGACTATGACTAAAATACCCCTGCATATTTGAATTACATCTCAACATAGTTGCCACAGCCACTTCGGTTTCATTAATGGCTGCAGGAGTTACTGCATCAAATTCTTTTGGGGTCACAGGGATGGTTTCACCGGTGCTTATGTCAAATCGAAACACACGCCAAGCTGTCGGATCTTTGGGTTTGGAACCATAATATTCCTTTCTGTGGAAGAATAAGATATTCTCACTTCCCCATGTTGGCCATCCACCATTTACTATCAATCTCTGGCGCCCCAAACCCGAATGTGACTTATCTACGTTCATCACATAAATGTCAGTCTGTAGATCCTCAATCTCGCCATCCCACGCCTTGCCTTGAAATGAAGCCACTGCTATCTTCTTTCCAGATGGAGACACAGAGGGACTTAAATCGAATTTCCCTGTTGATGTATAAATGAAGATCAAGGAAGCGAAAATCAAATTTAATTTGCTATATGTGTCATCATGCTAATGGTTCTGAAAATTAGAATCGGAAGTAGAATCGCTAGAATCAGAAGCATAATTGGAAATCGCTAAAAGATCAAGGGAAGTACATTATGAAACTGAAATTGGATGAATTAGTAGGAATCGGCTGAATCAAATTTGAAATCAGAAGCTTTTTAAAAAAAAGAAATTGATTTCTATTAAAAAAATTTAAAAAGTTGTAAAAAATTTATTTGTCTACACACATCCACTATATATAATACAGTAGAAAAGTAAAAAAATATATAACTAAACATGTCATCTTATGGATTCTTACTCATAGTAGCAAACAAATAAGAGTTTGACTAGTATAACATCAGTGTCATTTCAACCTATATAACACCAACTCTAAAATCTATCAAATCAACTTCAAACGGTGAATCCAAACCGTTCAAACCGATCTACTTCATTAGTTGTGCGTTTACATACAAAATTTATAACTTTTCGAATTTATTTAGTATTAAGTCAAGCGGTCAAATGTGTGAGTTTTTAAATTAATTTTAATACATTAATTTTTCAATATTTTTGCCGCTTGATTTGATACTAAAATAACTCGAAAATATAAAAAAATTGTATGTAAACGCATCACTTATAATGTAAATCGGTTTGAACGGTTTGGATTAGTCGTTCGAAGACGATTTGATATGTTTTAGAATTGGTGTTATATAGGCTGAAATGACACTGATGTTATATTAGTCAAACTCAACAAATAAATAATGGTTTGTTTTTGTGTAAAAGAATATAAAAAAAATAAAAGTAATAATTTGTTCAAATATGTTGAAAAAGGTTCACTTATATATGTAATCCACTAGTATATTAAAATAAAAGCATACAAAACAGTATGACAATAAAATATATTATATATTACAATAATTTATAATAATATACATTCTATTTTAAATTTCAAATTTAATTTAGAAAAAAGAAAAGCAAAGTCCACTAGATTATATTATTTTCTACATGGTGTGTTTTTATGGCCACTAATATGATAATTTGATCAGAAAGTATTCGAATTGACCAGCCATGTTGGAAGCACCTAAACCACAGTAGTTTAAAGATGGACATACGTACAAATTTAAAAATTAATTGTATTCAATTTATCTAGAAACTTGGTTTAACTTGAACCATCAAACAGATTTCAATGTGTTGGCCCAATAATATAGTGAAACAATTAAGTCTACGAAAACATTTCCTTTCCCCAACAGTGCGTCTCTTCTTCCCCAAAACACTCGGCCGAGTTAACTCAGACTGGACCGATTTTTAAAACCATCTCGATATGTTGATACAAAAATATATAGAAGGATTGGAAAAATAACCTGGTGGAGTGAGGCGCTCAGTTTCCCCTGTTCTAAGATTGGTTTTATATACAACAGTCCAGGGGCAACGACGGGCTTGTACCGGCTCCTTGGTGGATACATAGATGAGGAAATGATCCATTGTGTGACTGTCAATCACATAACCGCCACCAATGCAGCCACTGTCTTCTAAGCGGACACCATGGAATGAATCGGTGCCGTAGACATCGGCCAAACTGAAGACTTGAGGTTGTTTGCCACGGAGGCAGAGAGATATGTGAAGTGTTTCTAAGTTGTTGTCTCTTTCAGAAATAAAAACGAACCCGGTGAGATGACCGGAATCGATGTCGGCTTCTGTGGCTTCAGAAGCCAATTTCGGACGACTGATAATTGTCTTAAGAGCTGCCGGTGGAATGACTTGGCAGTTGTAGTTGTATGATTTGCCATCGGTCAAGTTGAGCTCATCTTTCTCTAATGATGGTTTAACTGGAAAAGAGAATATGTCTAGAGGCACTGGTGGTCTATAGGTTGTAAAGAAGGCGATACTACCTCTGTTTTCTCCCATATTCTAATAATGGTTCTCTTTTTGTTTGTTTGGTAAGGAAGTGTAAGCAAGCAATATATTCATCCACTAGCTGCTTTATTTATATCAGGCACATGGATTCAGTATATGTGTGTTGCCAATAAGGCAGTTCGATCATAAAATTTGCGTGTGCCAAATCGCGTCGCGGAAGCCAGAGATCAGAGCGCATCCCAAATCGCGTCGCTACTTGTGAGCCACGTGTGCACCGCGTGGCTGAGCGCGATTTTGTTTCTTCAGTGGACCGCGCAAGAACCGAAAGGCTGGGCACTGGGTTTTGCTTCCCTATCTGTACACCGCGCAAGGTTTAAATTTCTGAGCCGCATTTCTCATTTGGTACACCGCGATTTCCTCTGGCATTTTCTGTGTAGACCGCGCAGGGAATACATGAGCCAATTTTTGTACTTATTTCCGCAAACTTAGCAATTTAGTCAACTTGACTTTGGGAGTATTTGGAAATTTCAATTACTGTTTAATTGGAATTTTGCAAATTTGGATTTGTGACGTTTCGGTAATTGGAGTAATTTTTTATAATTTGGGGAATTGAGAAATTGAATAGTTATGTCGGCGAAGTATAATATTGAGAAGTATGATATTGAGAAGTATGATAGGAAGACGAATTTTGCATTATGGCAAGTGCGTATGATGTCAATTTTGTCGAGCCAAGGCGTTAAGGATGTCATTTTTGGTCGAGGAAATTTGATTGATGCGTTGATGGATAGCAAATGAAGAAATATAGATGATAAGACACTCTCCATTATCCAATTATGTTTGAGCAATTCGACATTGCAAGTGGTCCTATCGGAGAAAAAAGGCTGACCAAGATCAGAACCTGTCTTCCATGGAAGATCAGAACACATTGACATTCAAGTACATTTCATCAGAGATTTAGTGGCAGAAGAAGCTCAATATTGATTTAGATATTGATGTTGAGAATTAGCTCAATATTGATTTAGATAGCAGTTTTCTAAGGTGTCAAACTGTTGTTAGTGTTGCAGTATGGTTTAGAAACTCAGCCGAGTCAACTCGGTATCGGTCGAGTTTGATCCGAGTTTCACCTGAGTCTCGCGCCCATGCAACTTTTTTACCAAAACTCGGTTGCACAATGTTTGACTCGGCCGAGTTATCCGATTTTAAAGCCGAATCAAACCCGAGTCAGACTGAGTCAAGCCCGAATCAGGCTGAGTCCTTCAATTATTTTATGTTTTTTTTTTCTTGTAGTTGTTGATCTATGATTTGAAATCACACAAAAAAAATCAAATAATTCAAAAACAATTTGAATTAGAAAAAAATTAACACATACCTTGTCAAAATAATTTTGCACTAAATTTATGCTACCAACGTAATCTTATTTTGCTATGCATTAAATATAGCTACCTTGCATAGAATGCGTGTTCTATTTGTAATGCTTATATGATATTATATAATTAGTGGATTATTTGAGTATAGTCTTTTATTTACATTGTTTTCTTAAAAATCATTATTTTGACCAATTTTTTTTCTAAATTTTGGTTACAAAACAAGTTTCTTCCAAAAAAATTTGAGATTCTGATCCGATTCTGGCTGATTCTGATTCCATACTCAAGTATCCGATTCGGATTCTGATTTCGAGTTTCAGAACCATGTGTTGCAACATTCTTTCCAGTATGGTTACTATTTTTAGCACAAGTTATGTAGTGCCGATTTTCTTATAAATACCCAAAATAATTAACAAATTACGGAATCTATCCCCTTTTTGGTGAAAATTTGAAAACTAGCCAATCCGGTTAACCAATAACTGGATTGGGCCCTTCTTTCCGGTGGCCCAATTCTCGGGATAATGAAAATAGATCTGGTTATTGGTTAACTGGAAATGTGTTTTTTTTTAATTGAAACAATATCGGTTAATGGTCCACAGGTTTTGGCCTCTCTTTTTTTTTTTTTGAAAACATAATTTTTTTTCTATTAAAATATTAGAAATTTTGAATATATTTCTTTGAAAATAGATGGAATACAATATAATTTGATTTATTAGAAAGACTGCAACAAATAACCCGGATCAATATTTTTCAGGCCGGATTTTTCGCGGTTGTAATAAAAATTAATATATTTCTTTATGTGTTATTGGAAAAAAAAAATGCTTAGATTCTGAGTTATTGATCCCGGTTCAAAAGTCACTTATAGGTAATCTAGAAAATATTGTGATCTTTCTAGTACATTTAATTTATTAAAAGTTGTATATATTTTTGAAAAAAACAAAAACTTTAATTTATTTAATGGTTGTTATTCAAAAAGAATTCTAAAAATAGATACAACTTTTAATAAATTAAATGTACTAGAAAGATCACAATATTTTCTAGATTACCTACAAGTAACTTTTGAACCGGGATGAATAACTCAGAATCTAAGCATCTTTATTTTTTTCCAATAACACATAAAGAAATATATTAATTTTTCTTACAGTCGCGAAAAATCCGGCCTAAAAAATATTGATCTGAGTTATTTGTTGCAGTCTTTCTAATAAATTAAATTATATTGTATTTCATCTATTTTCAAATAAATATATTCAACATTTCTAATATTTTTATACAAAAAATAAAAAATTTCTGTTTTAAAAAAAATATATGTTTTAAAAAAAAAAAACCGGTGCACCATTAACCGGCCGTATTGTTTCATTTAAAAAAAAGCACATTTCCGGTTAACCAATAACCGGATCCATTTTCATTATTCCGGGAATTGAGCCACCGGAAAGAATGGCCCAATCCGGTTATTCGTTAACCGGATTGGCTATCGAATTTTCACCAAAAAGGGGATAGATTCCGTAATTTGTTAATTATTTTGAGTATTTATAAAAATTTCGGTATGTAGTGGGTAGTTATTATAATTAGAGAATTGTTGTACTTCAAATTCAAATTCAAATTCTGCAGAAATATGTAATTTTTATTATTGCCATGGATACCCCGAGTCGAATCGGAATAAACCAATTTTCAGAACTATTGCACCCACGATATTAAGCAATTAAATGTACGCAATTAAATCAAATTCAAGTAGCCAGTTATTTAGCAATTATATGTATAATTTTTTTTAACGTTTATTTCGTTAAAAGAGCCGTGCACACATGTTAAACAAATTAACACCGGACTTTTCTTTTTGTCCGAAACTTAATAACCTATTTACGTAAGTATGGACGGATACATTAAGCATAAGTCGAGAACAAAGAAAAGGTGTTCAATATATAAGTAAATTAATCAACAAGAAAATTAAGCATAATTAAAGTAATTATCAACTTGCAAATAAGTAATAGATGGATACATTAGTAGAATATAAAAGAAGTCTTCCTGATCTGTGTATCTCAAGCAAGACATTAAACCCAAACCATCAACATGATCATAAAAACAATGGAAATAACAATGAACCGCTTGGTTGGCCAACGGCAATTTTGAAGTGTTCATTTTCATGGAGCTTGGTTGATAACCTGTTCAACGGCTTCGAGAGCTTTTATGAGATCATCCACATAGCGTTTTAATTTATCTTTATCATTCGACTCCTGGGCTTCCTTTAGTAATTGTTGCATAGCAGGAGTGGAGAATAGCTGAAATTGACTGATGTCTTCACCTCTTGCCGCTTGACGCTGTGTGGCAAGGGAAATCAGCAAGGAATTTGCGAAAGGACGGCCTTCCTTGTCATAGGTTTTTTTTGTTTCCATCAATCTTTTCAACTCGTTCAGCTCATTGCTCAGCGTGGCCTTCAACTGCTCTACATCCTGTTTCTCCAATGTTTCCAGACCCTCGGAAAGATTTTGCTGAGCACTTGCCAGATCATTTTTTTCAGCATTGTCTGTCGCTTGTTTGATCAGCTTAGCAATAAGCAGACGAACCTCTTCAGCTCTCACCTCTGGTGGTTCTAGTAGTTCTTCATCTGACAACCCTTGCAGGCGATTTACAGTAGCAAATGCAAGAGGTGCCTCTTCCAGTATTTCATTAAATCTGCATCCACAGAAGTATTACAATTATATTAATGACAATCATCAGAATGGTGATAGGTAATACATGTATACATAATTAATAATGTGCTCGCAAGAAACTGGGCTTTGATATACTTGTATGTGTAAGAGACTTTAATAACGTCTTGGCCACATTCCGCATCTACAGGAGGGATATCAATGTCGACCAAAACCGTGCGGACCTCTTCGATGTAGAGATCGCCAAATGTTATAGTTACAGAACCATCAGTAGGGTGCGTGGATTGCTTATAACTTCCGGCAGAAACCGGCGGCTTTATTTTTGACCTTTTTTGTTCGACTTTAACCGTCAGGTCCTGAGCGACCACACTAAGAAGCCCAGCCAAGCACTGGGAAAAGGCTAAGTTCAAGTTTTCCAGGCGAACTTCAGAGTATGTTCCTCCATTAGGGCTTTTTTTGGCGATATCCGTGAGCCGCTATTAAGAACATGAAGAAGTTAATCAGGATGCAGCAGAGACATATATTTGCTAGAAATTGTCAAAAAAAAGGGGTTATTTTGAAGTCTGTACCTTTGAATCCTGACCATCACCAAAACCAAAAGTGTGCACAGTCACGTTGCATATAACTTTTGAAGCATCACTGCTCTTATTTTCCTTACCATCTGTCATAAGCATGATGACGCCAACGCGTCCATCTCGAATTGTGCGACCGTTGAGAACATGCAGGCCCATAGTAAGGCCATCGGTGATGTTTGTGGACCCTTTAGCTTTCAAACCTTCGATCAGATTTGCGAGTTCAGTTAGATTTTTCAGTCATCTGGGTCAATTTGCATACCCTCGTTGCATTAGTGGAGTACTTGACAATTGACAAACGGTCCAAAGGGGTGAGTTTCTTCATCATAAATTGCATAGCAAGTTTCATTTTTCCTATTTTGTCATCGTTTTCCATGCTGGTACTAACATCTAACACCGCCACAAGGTCCAACCCTGCTCGACCTTCGCCTTTACCGGCGAGCTGCAGCAACACCTTTTGGTTGATAGCTTCAAATGGTGCGTACTGGTTGTATCGAATATCCAGCCGTACTCTTCCAGGCACGATGGGCTCTGGCCCTGCAGTGATAGCAATTAGCAAATTAACACAAAATGCATTTAGTGTAATACAATTTCAGTTATAGTATAATTACGTTATATGATCTTCAGCAAAAGATGGCTAATTGAGATTAATAAAGCTTAAAAATAAAAGATTTTATAAACAAACATTATTGCAACACATGAGACAAAACTGGGAGCAAACCTTTAGGAATAACAATCTCCTCATCATCGTTAAAGGTCATCTTGTCAGATCAATTCTCTGCTAATTAAAACAGAATTTGCTAATCTTCTTAATGGCTAATTAGCAACCTATTGCTTCCAGAGAGGCAGAGACTCATCTCAAATATACATATATATAGACATGTGTTGGGAATTTATTATTATTATTAATATCTCAAGCATACCTTATGCAATTAATGTTAGTAAAAGTTTGGAAGAAATAGTTTTACTCTTTGACTAATATATATTATTTGGATAAAATTGTTTATACATCCTTGTAGTAAAATTAATTAGAAGTTCTGAGGCTGAACTTTCACATTTTTTATACATTAGGATATACACACGAACCGGATATTAAAAACACATTAATTAATTGTACAAGTTGATGATATACAAATAAAAAACCTCGATCCGCGCTCCCCGGTAGTTGCAAAGGAGTGCTTTATTATTGGAGAATAATTTGGGTTGCTCAATCAAATCACCCAGGTCTTTTATATATTTGAAGAGTGAATTTTTCATGAACAGGTCTTTGTTTGATCTGAAGAACTTTACTGGAGAAATACAGAAGATATCCAATTTCAGTACGAATTAGTCGATAATGAAGATAATTTCAATTTAACACAATTTTTACAACTTTTTTAAGCTTTTTGTATCAAGATATATATATGTAAAAAATGAAATCCCAAAGTTCAATAATAAAAAATATGGATATATATATGCATCTTGAGAAGCAGCACAAAGAAACTAGTTCTACCACTTAATTACATAATTTTTCTTTTTAAGGTTAGTGGCTTTAAATGCTAACTAACAATTTCATTGATAAAAAAACAAACTTACAACGAGTCAAATGACTCTAAACCTAAATCCACTCTTTTATTCTCACAAACTACTCTAAATAACTCTAATCTCATTTATATACACTCATAATTACCGTCTTACCTTTCCCTATCGCTCTCCAAACACTAAAAATATAAGTTCGCTCCACAAACATCAGTCGTCGCAACCTTTTTTCATAATTGATTTTAAATATATATATATAATTTTTTTTTTTTTGAATTTTTTATACTAATATTGCAAATTATAGAGTAATTAGCAAGCTTGTTTCGAAGTAATTTTTGAAGGACGGTAAGTAATAATATATTATTATTATTATTATTATTGACAATGAAATCATCATTTATTGGTTAAGTATCCATTGTCGAAATATAGCCCTCCTCTTGTACTGCACTATCTCTGTCATTCTCTCTTATTCCACCGAGGTTGCTGCAGTCGTATATATGTTTCTTCACCTCCTCTCATTTCCCTTTCCTTTGCTCCCTCCAAATTTAACGTTCTGGAGCAAATAACCAAGTTCCGATCATTTATTATGTCAATGCCAACTCATTTATTTGTAAGCTATGAGCAAAATTCAGCAAGTGAGTCGGTATCCATCTCCATTATTAGAAGAAAAAAAAAAGGATTTTCAGGAAATTTCGCCGATTCAAAAAACAAATAAAGAAAATAAAAGAAAAAAATATAATAAAAATTAGTTAGTGATGATTAGCCAAATAAAGTGTGATGTCTCAATCGCTATGTAGACAATGTCGTGACTTTAATGCAGTTAGACGTATGGCTGATAGATATGTGCTTAGTTTTAATGCTAGACTTAGCAAGATGTTCAGTAAGTTCGTTAATAAACATAATCTCATCGAACATCAATTAGTCCACAGAAAATGTACTTGCTCCAATGGTGAGCAGTTTGCCTTACTACACATATTTTTTACTTCTAGTGACAAGGATGAAAGAGATCCTTATTGTACATTGATTTATCAATTTGTGGGTCTACTGTGCATAGTCATTTGTTTAGACTTGATCCTGTGTGGTTATTGCATGGGGAGTTCAATACACTAATTCATAAATGGTAGAATGAGATTCCATGTCATATCTTAGAAAATATATTAGGGGTTGGTTAAAAAATCATCATGGAGCTCAGAAAAAACTAAAGGGGAAAGCTCTAGAGATCCTTAAATCTTTGGAACACATCTAAGAGTTTAGGAACCTCTCTGTAGATAAACAGGAACAATTTAATGTGAATATAAAAATACTATATGATATATATTTAGAAGAAGAAATATATTTCAAAACTAGATCTAATCAAAAGTGGTTAGTAGTTGGGGATTTGAATACTAAATATTTTTATAAGATATACTGGGCATCCCTGGCATCAAATATTGGGCATTACTACGATCTAGTAAGCTAAAGATCCTTGGCATCAAATATGCACTCAAGATGAATATTACTAGGATGAACTATTGGGCATCCTTGGCATCAAATATGCACAATTAGATAAAGATTTATGACTCAAGATGAATTAGTCACACCGACAGAAAAAATTTCTATTGGATAAATCATTAAATTGTTGCTTTTAGTATTTTCCTTAAGGTGCTGGCACATATACAAATCATGAAATCATTTTCAATGCATTATTGAATGACCACATTGACCGATGAAGTCAAATGGACCACATTTTAAAACATTCAATTTAATTCGCTCAAAGCTCAACCCCAGCATGTTCCCACGGAAGACTTCTTGGAACAACCCCAATCTACCAAGCTCCACATGCTTGATATGTGATTCTTTAAATTACCCATCTACTTATTTTGTATATTAAAATAATAAATTGGCCTATAATTAAATACCATCCAAAGAGAATCGTTCATTCTCCAGTTAGATCATTTTGTTTTGGTAGATACTCAAAGGTTGAGAGTTCGATTTCCTCTCACGACTTCGCAACTTCTGCGAAGGTTTAAAAAAAAAAAAAACCTATTATCATATTCGATGCATACATTATAAAGATTAGAAAAAGTATGCTAACAGGTCCAATTGGATAGCACAGCTAGAATCGAACCAATTCAAGCTTATCTCAGTTTGAGTTTGAATAAGATTCGAACCGAATTGGTTTGATTTGTCTCAGAACGAACTAATTTTGAATCGAATTAATTGCGAACTACAAATTTTTTGAATCAAAATCAATCGAATTGCGAACTACAATTTTTTTTTGACATCCCTAGTTATACCAGTAGTTTATGCATTAGTTTTCTTCATGTGGAACAATGCTTTAACATATACTTTCTAATGCGCTAACACATACATAATTTTTTATGCTCTAACTTATAATTCTAATTACCAATCAAAATAAAAAAAAATGCTTTATCAAAACGTAATGGTCTCATATAGCAAGTGTATGGGGAAGTCGTGGATTAGAAATTCATATAAGGATATTAAAATCCTTTAATATCAGTTAGAATCGCATTCCGCCATTGGATTCCGATCCGATGCATATCGCCCCAATAGGAAATGTGTTTCCTTTTGCCATCTGGTCATACCCAATGGTGTTGCGCACGTTACTATCCGCTTAGATTAACCAACCGATGGCGTTTCTTATATAATGGGCATTGTAAACGGGGTCCGTTGCGCGTTCAATGCCATTGCTTGCATTTTTAAAGCGATAACAAAGGTTCTTAACACGGCGACTTTTGGATCTGTTTGCCGATGGCAAAAGGTCACATACACCATCGTTTGTGTTTTTATTTGCATTGGCGTTCGTATCTTACCTTTGGCATTTATTTTAATTTGAACCGTTAGTGATTTTCATATATATTTTTAATTACGCCCGTGCATCTCGGGTTCTGGGGTATTCATGTGTGAAGGCTATCTGAGTAACGCCAGAATTTTGTGAGGTGCTTTTACTGTCCTACTTTGATGTGTAGAATGTACAACCATTTATGTCATATCCCTGGTAAGTTATGACAGTGAATGAGGGACCTCTCGCCAGCCATCTCACACTTGAATCTACATGTCCTTGCTGGACTTTGACTCTCTTTTTTAGCCAGCTTGCGAATGTGTTGTAAAGTTCATTCATAATTCATTGTTCCGGTCTCGAAGGGTATGACTCCTGTAGTACATCTGTGTGCTCGGCAAAGTACGGAGCAATGCACGTCATGTGTTGTAACACCTTAAAGTATGCCATTTTGTGCTCTTCCGGACCTGTCTGGATTAAGCTGCGTCTGATTGTTCCTTTGCCATGTAGTCTCCCTTCGTGCCATGCTATGGGTACCGCGATAGATGCTAAATCGGCCATGTAACCATTGCAAAACTCGAGGACCTCCTCATTCATGTAACCCTGTACAATGCTCCCTTTAGGCCGATACCGGTTTCTGACATACCCTTTTAAGAAACCCATGTATCTCTCGAATGCGTACATGTACCTCAAGAATGCCGGACCATATACCTTAATCTCGTGAACCAAGTGCACGATTAGGTGAACCATGATATCAAAAATGAAGGTGGGAAAATCATCTCCAATTCACACAGAGTGACGACTACCTCTTTCTGCAATGCTTCAAGTTCAATCACATCCGCAACTTTGCTAGAAATTGCATTGAAGAAATAATAGAGCTTGTAAATTGTGCGTCTCATGGGTTCCAGAAGTATACTTCGGATCGAAACTAGTAGCAATTGTGTCAGCAGTACATGACAGTCGTGCGAATTTATCCCTGACAATTTCATTTCATCCATCATCACAAGTTTTTTCACATTAGCAGAATATCCGGATGGAACTTTGACACCGTGAAGGCATCGACAAAGCTATCTCTTCTCAGCTTTTGACAAGGTGTTCATTACTGGATCGAGGTAATAATACTTGCCATCATTTACAAGTTTGGGATGTAAAGCTGGCCGTATGCCCATATCCTCCATGTCTCTGCGAGCTTTGATCCCATCTTTATTCTTACTGGAAATGTCGAGTAATGTCCCAACTAGACTTTGACATACATTCTTCTCAATGTGCATGAGATCGAGGCAATGTCAAACATCTAAATCCTCCTAGTAGGGTAAATTCCAAAAGATTGATTTCTTTTTCCAGGTCACGGCGGCCTTATTGGCCGCTGACTTTCTTTTCTTACCTTTTCTGAAGTCATTCGGAATATCCTTTACCCTGTCATGCACTTACTTGCCGGATGGTGTACGAGGGGCTCTTCCCTTCTCTTCTTTTTTGTTAAAGGCTTCTTTATTCCTCCGATATGGGTGGTTATGCATAAGGAATCAACGATGACCCATATACATATTCTTATTCGAATGACTTAAATACAAATCATCCGTCTCGTCTTCATAGATAGGGCACACTTTCCATCCTTTGAAACTAGACAAGTTGGCATACGCTGGGAAATCAGTTATGGTGCAAAATAACATAGCCCATAATGTGAATCTCTCCTGTGTATATGCATCGAAAACCTCCACTCCGTCGACCCACAACTTCTTTAGGTCCTCGATCAATGGAGCAAGGTAATCATCTATGTCATTTCTGGGTTGCTTGGGACCTAGAATTAGTAAGGACAACGTGATGTACTTGCCTTTAATGGTTAACCACGGAGGAAGATTATAAATACACAACAAACCCGACCACGTACTATGCTTACTGCTCATGTTACCGTGTAGATTCACGCCATCTGAACTAAATTCAAACCTTACGTTTCTGATCTTATCACTAAATTCCCTGTGCTCCTGTGAAAGTTACTCCACTGAATAGCATCTGTGGGGTGTCGTAATTTTCTATCATTTTTTTTACCTTCAGCATGCCAACATATTAATTTTGCATCATTTTTATTTGCGAACAAACGTCTCAGTCTCGGTAGCACGAGAAAGTAATGCAAGACTTTAACCAGAGGTCCTTTCTGATCTAAATCATCATCATAGTTACTCTCATCATTTGTCTCAGGTTTCCTATACCGGTCTGCACCGCATTTTCGACAGTTTGCCATATCTCTGTAATGGCCTCGAAACAATACACAATCATTTAAGCATGCATGCATTTTTTGTACTTTCAGACTCAATGGACACTACATTCGTTTGGCTCTGTAACATAAATTTGGGAGCTTGTTGCCATCGGGAGGCATCTCTCCCATGAGTTCTAGCAATTCACTGAAAGTTTTATTACTCCAACCATTACTAGTCTTCAAATAATACAGTCTCAAAACAGCTTGGAATTTTGTAAATCTAGTACAACTGGGATATAATTTTCATTTGTAATTATTTTTAAATTTAACTGAAAATCGTTCGTATTCTTTTGCTGTAAATTCCTACTCAACCTCAAGATAAATATCATCAGAGTCATCATTATTAAGGTCTGAATCATAATCATCACAGCCAAATTCACTACCTATTCCACTACCAATTTCTCCATTACCAATATCATCACCAATTTCCCTATTTTTGCCATCACTATTATTACAATTACTATCACCATTGCGCTAGTTTGCTCAACATCACCAACAATTTCTCCTTTCTTTGATCCCTCACCATGCCATACCCAACGTGCGTAGTCACTTCTAAACCCACTAAAAATCAAATGAGCCATAATATCAATAGGGTCATCAACTGTTTTAATATTATAACACTCGTGACAGGGACAATAAATAGTTTTTGCTCGCATGTTTCCCCTAAGTCTCTGAGCACATTTTATAAATTCATCAACACCTTGCCTAAACTCAGGACTATTACGGTCTCGGTCATACATCCAAACTTTCCACGAAACCCTTTCTGTCTCGGGATCCATATATATCTACAATTAATAATTTGGTCAAATTAATTACAGACAAAAAACTAAATTAAGGACACAAATCAAAATAACAAAATAAAAGATAAATAAATAATATTTAACCTTGAGAGAATAATTACTGTGAAGGGTAGTGGTGCCTTAAATTCAAATGACTCAGAAATTAATGTGGCATGCGCGCTGATCATGGATGGTCAGATATATATATATCGCCTTAAATTCACTTCTAGCTGGGAGCTAGAGCTAGATGGCTGGGAGAGAAAATTACCAAGGACTCGCCCTAGACACCATCGGTTAAACTGATGTACATACATGACCTAGGTTCTAATTATTTACCACCACTACCACTAAAAAATATCTCCATCGGTCTAATAAGGATATCAGTCAGTGTTAATAACCCAAAAGCCAGATGGTAAAAGTAATCCCCTCAGTGCCATCGTCCGTTTAGCCAAACCGATGTAGATGAGTCGCCCAGTAATAATGGTTCGTGAAATTCAACCGATGGAAAAGGAGGGGGGTAGGAGGGGGTCCATCAATGCCATCGGTTTGTTATCCAGAACAGACGGTAAAAAGTTCACAATAATTACAGCGCTACCACTCGTGACGAGCGCCATCTATACGGAAGCACATCCAATGGTTAAGGGGCAATGGGAAAAATATTTTTTGGAGTAGTGTACGTAGGGTTGTTATCAATCAACGAAGATTATTTTGTCTTGATGCAGATTAATCATTTCTTAATATGTAAACCGAGGAATTTCTCCAACGACAAATTTTTTTTTGAATTAATGACATTGACTTGGGCCAAGCAATTTTCTAGACTTGGGCCCATCATTTCTTAATATGACAATTCTTCAATCATTTTTTTTAATTAATGTAAACACGTTACCACTAGTGTAAAAATTGGAATCAGGATCGGCCTATTTGGATCGGTTATATGAGCCAACCGATCCTAAAAGGTATTTGAATCGGTTTTCTTAAAAAAACCGATCTTAAAAACTATTCAGATCGGGTTTTATTGTCAACCGATCCTGATTTATGAACTATCAGGATCGGTTTTTTGTTAGAACTGATCCTGATACTATCAGGATCAGTTATTCTAAATAACCGATCTTAATAATTCAACTATCAGGATCGGTTGTTTATAAAAACCGATCCGGATAGTATCAGGATCGGTTCTAACAAAAAACCGATCCTGATAATTGAAATATCTCAAATAAATTTTATTAATTGAAATATATCATAAAATAGCATCTGGATCGGGTCTATACATAATAACCGATCCTGATAGTATCTGGATTGGTTTTATTGCTAAAAACCGATCCAGATACTATCAGGATCGGTTTTATTACTAAAAACCGATCCTGATAGTATCTGGATCGGTTTTTAGCAATAAAACCGATCCAGATACTATCAGGATCGGTTTTATTGCTAAAAACCGATCTTGATATATTTTTTCCTGCGAATATTTTTTCCCACTGTGCCACTGTGTTATCCTACGAATATTAGTACAGTACGTTCATTCAGAAATCAGAAACCACTTGGAATATATATATATTTTTTTGCTAATACTACAGCTTACCCCTCAGATCTGAGACAAACTAAGAACTATTAATAGGAAACTATAGCTTACAAATATTAACAGTACGTTAATCTTTATTGTCTGTATCTTAGATAAACTAAGAAAGAATTCAATGTTCCATTAAAAAAATAAACAATATCAATGTGCCCACTTTTTACTTGCGTTATACACCATAAATATATATATATCTTTGTAATTATTGTATCTTAGACGTAATAACAAAAATTTAATTAATGAATTTAATATCTCCAATTTTTACTTGTTTTATATACCATTTACTCATGAAATATAAATTAATTATGAACACATTATACTATCAGGATCGGTTTTATTGCTAAAAACAGATCTTGATACTTTTTTTTTTTTTTTTTTTTTTTTGGAACCAACTTTGAAAAAAAAATAGTATTAGAATCAGTTATTTCAAATAACCAATTCTAATACTATTTTTTTTTTGTTTGCAGAACCAACTTTGTGTGCTGCGCTGTATGTAGTCTAAAATGCTCTGTTCGGATTGAAAGCAAATTGGCACAGTGACAGCTTCAAAATTGAGATATCAAATTTCTTTTTATAATTAGTTTTTTTTCAATATTTTAAAATATTTATGTTTGTAATTTTAATATTGAGAAGTATATGTAATTAGTGTGGTGATTAATAGAATATATATATGGTTATTGTATATGGCATATGGTTCAATTATAAATTTTTTTTGATGAAAATTAATGTAATTTATATTATTAAAATTTATGTGATAATATAATTAATTATTTGACATTGATATTTCATTTTGAAGTCATTTTGACTATTGAATTTTTTTATACAATCATGCATGATGCATCAATGACTTGTGCCATATAATAATATACATAGGACTTGAACCCTTGTTGTGTGGGGTTGTGAAGGAACGAATACAAATATTAGCATTTGGTCGATCAGAACCGTTAAAATGAAAGAATGTCATATTAATTTCACCATTATAAAATTTGATACAATTCGGGATTCGTGTACTAGTTCATCAAAGGAAAACAATATAGCAACATCGCACGGCCGTAAATAATTTACGTTGGATCAAAACTTACATTGTCGGGCCTTCGGCACTTTTACGTTATTAATGTTCCATGTTATATCTTGATCATTTTAAAAATTATTACATGTCATTTAATTATAGACGCACCGTTGGATGATCATGCAGAAATGAACGGTCTGCATTCCATTTAACAATTTGATGCCATTAATAATAATAAAATTGTACAAAATTGATCATAGTAGAGTTGATTTGGCCATACAAACACAAATAAATAAATTTTATATTTTTCACATTTTTCTTAATATTTATCTGTGCACATGCATTACCAAACAGAAAAGAAAATAAATGGTAGCCGTTTGATGGTTGATAGACCATCAATATGAGTGGGGTTTACCTCAGTGATCTATCTTATATATAGTATCAGGATCGGTTTTTTATAAAAAACCGATCTTGATACTATTTTTTTTTTCAAAGTTGTTCTGCAAAAAAAAAAAAAAAAAAAAAAAACAAATACTATGAGGCTCGGTTTTTTATAAAAAACCGATCCTCATAGTATCAGGATCGGTTTTTTATAAAAAACCGACCCTGATTTTTTTTTTTTTTGCAGAACCAACTTTGAAAAAAAAAAATAGTATCAAGATCGGTTTTTTATAAAAAACTGATCCTAATAGTATCAGGATCGGTTTTTTTATAAAAAATCGATCCTGATACTATTTTTTTCAAAGTTGGTCCCGCCAAAAAAAATTAGTATCAGGATCGGTTTATTATAAAAAATTAGTATCAAGATCGGTTTTTTATAAAAAACCGATCCAGATACTATTAGGATCGGTTTTTTATAAACAACCGATCCTAATGATAACTCCCTATTTAACCTGCTTAGGGTTCTTCTTATTTTCATTTCGCGCCTCTCATTTTCAACTTAGCGTCTCTCTCTCTGTCTCCGTCTCTCCCTCTGTACTCTTTGTGTCTCTCTCTCTGTCTCCGTCTCTCCCTCTCCTCCGTGTCTCTCTCTCTCTTTCTCTCCGTCTCTTCCTCTCAAAGCTGAGCCTCTCGCACCTCCGGCTCAATTATGTCAGTTTTTAATTTTTTTTATTGTTTCAAAAATTAATTAATGGTGTTTGTATATTGTTTTACAGTCTTGAGGACATCTCGCTCAAGTTACTTAATCATCCGGCCGATCAACTATCACGGTATTAGCTTTATCTAATTTTCTCATTATTATACTTTAAAAACACATTTTTTTGTATTTTTTATTGTAAAATGTTTTTCCATCTAATTGTTACCTTTGTTTTTATTTTTAGGATCTTTTTTAATCTCAAGTGATGTGATTGCAAAAGAGGTAATTATTGATTTTTTTATTCTTGTGCTTTACATTAATTGCATAAATGTGTGTTAATTAAAGAAATAGCTCAATTAGTCACTTTTATGTTTGTTAATTAATTTTTTTTGGATTTAAATTTCTTGTTATAATATGTAATGCTTCACAAAACTTTGTATGAACATGAATTTTTTGTAATAATTTAAGATGTGTATGATATTTAATTTATGATGTGTATATGATATTTGATTATTGTTTCTTACTGTGCAAAAAAAAAATATTTAGGATGCTGGCCAGCAAAATATATATGGAAGCTGGTCAAATAAATAAAAATATTTTTTTTAGCTTCAATAAAACATCAGGATCGGTTATTTTAAACAACCGATCCAGATTACTACTATTAGGATCGGTTATTTTTTAAAAAACCGATCCAGATTTCAGATCCTCATTCCAAAAAAAAAAAAAAAAAAAGTATCAGGATCGGTTTTATATAAAAACCGATCTTGATAGTGCGTATCTGGATCGGTTCTTATTCAATAACCGATCTAGATATGTTATTTTTAATAAAAAAAAAATTCAAAAATATTATCAAGATCAGTTTTATATAAAAACCGATCTTAATAGTTTGTATCTGGATCGGTTCTTATTCAAAAACTGATCTAGATATGTAATTTTTAATAAAAAAAAAATTAAAAAAGATTATCAAGATCAGTTTTATATAAAAACCGATCTTGATAGTAAGTATCTGGATCGGTTCTTATTCTAAAACCGATCTAGATAACATCTATTAAGATCGGTTTTATTAAAAAACCGATTCTAATAGTATCTATTTGGAACGGTTCTTTAAAAAATATAAAACCGATCCTGATAGTATCAGTATCGCCTTCATCAGGATCGGTTGGATTCCGATACTGATATGTGTATATAACCGATCCTGATTCCATATTTTCCACTAGTGTACTGTCAGGGCAGGTAAAATTATCGACTTGGACCAAGCAATATTGATTAGGACCTTGCTATAGATCGACCCACTTTTAATATCAAGTTATTTATTTTTAAATATTTAATTAGTACACTACAAATTAAGGATTGATAATTGTGAACATTTTATTTATATATATGTTTAATTCTAAATATCTAAAATTTGACACATAAAAAATTTAGAATTGACCGCTTGAATAGATTAAAAAGCTGATATTTAATAATTGACATTGAACTAATTTGAGGGGATACTCAAACTGTTGATTGCTAATAGGGCTGCACAAAAAAATTGTAGTTCATAATTTGATTAGAGTTTGATTTGAAAAAATTCATAAAAAATTTGATTCAAAATAGTTCGAAATTAATTCAAATCCAATTTAAGCTGGACCTGGTTCGTTCGAAATAGGTTCGCGAATTATTCTAGTTCGAAATTCAAAGTAAGGTGAACCGTTGATTTCCACTAATGACTTATGTTCGCTGATTACTTAAAAGTTAAAACATAAGGCCGCCCAGCCATAAGTTGTAACTCGTAAGTCGTAATCCTCACTCTTAGTTCTAAAACCATAGACGAATTTCACCTCTCTTTTGGCGACTACGATCACTCTTCATTGTCATAAAAAAGTTCGTAAAAGATTTGAAATTGAGTTCGTACAAAATTCAATTCGAAATTAATTCAAATCAAACTTAGTTCGAAATTAATTCAAACCAAACTCAAACTGAAGCAAGTTCGAATCAGTTCAATTTGTTGAAGCCCTACTTGCAATGATGTCATCCAGCACAAAATGTAAAAAATATGAAGTTTTGCGGCCCCCCAGATAGTTATGGAAATATCAATATTTTTAAAAACGAGTATGGTCTCCTACATTTACTTTGAGTGGTCCCCAATATATATTAATGGTGCAGGAATGTTTGGTAGATTTGATTGTGGAGACAATTATTTACGTAAATATCGTTAATGATCTCATAGCTGTACATAATTATGTGCATAGGGATTTATACTTTATAAAAAAAATTAAGTACTGGAGCCTTTGCGGTCCCTCCTGACAATTATAATAGTGATAATGCGTGAATAAGTGCGGACAGGAATTTTCACGTCTAAATAGTGTAGATATTGTGTATTATATTGTTAGAGACAATGACCTAGTTTATCATGTTAGGTGTTCAACAAAATGATAATTATAATAAAAGAAGAAATGGACGGCATCTAATTTTATTGGAATAAACGTTGAACTGGCATGTTATTTTTTTTTTTTACAATGATTTCTGTCTTGTTGTTGACCCAGTTTGTCGGATAAAAAAAACATTAAAAATAATTAGAAGGGCATGTGATCGCGTAAAGATAAAGAAAAAACATAACTATACACGGCATATCATACAAAGATACAAAAAAAATCTTAGAATATATAACAGTGTGTAATGAAAAGAGGCGGTTGGGTGATAAAAATCTCCCACATATGCACACGGTCTCTGAATGTTTTAATTGAACTGTGTCCAGAAGTCAATACACGGTCATTTATTAAATAATCGTGTATATATTCTTTTGCTCCATTTTCAAACATTGAGCTTTAGTAGAAGCTGTCACTAGTGAAAAATAAGAAATCATGATCGGTTATATACGTATATTAGTATCGCAATATAACCTATCCTGATGAAGGCGATACTGATACTATCAGGATCGGTTTTTTATTTTTTAACCAACCGATAGGCCGATTCTGATTCCAATTTTTCTACTAGTGTGTGTAAAGTTCATTCATGCCTCTCAATCAAAACCCTGTTAGTAATTAATATCTTGTATGTCTCAATCACCTCTTCACATATTAAATGTAATGTGCCAATTTATTATATTATATATACAAATAAAGAAGGAATATTATAAGAGTGAGTCTATGGTACTATGCATATCACGGGTTGTTGTCGTGCTATGGCTCTATATTCGAGTTTTCAAGTCCTAAAGGTCGATCCGAACCGTTCACCTTGTTCTCCATATTAATATGTGTTTGGAGACCAAATTTTACATTTTTTGAAAATTTTTGACTATTTTTTTAGATATTTACAAAATCACTTGATCTGAAAATTCTGGACCATGCAAAAACAGTGATTTTCAATAAATTTAAAAAAATAGTAAAAAAATTTCAAAAAATGTAAAATTTGGTCTCCAAACACATATTAATATGGAGAACAAGATGAATGGTTCGGATCGACCGTTAGGATTTGAAAACTCGAATATAGAGCCGTAGCACGATAACAAATCGTAATATGCATAGTACCATAGACTCACTCATATTATAATCATTGACTTGTTAAATTTTAAAGCATCACATCATGTGGAACTTGCCGGTGTTGAGCTTTCAACGAATTAAATTCACATCATGTGTGGGCTGATGCTGTCATTCAATGCCTTATAAATGATTCCAGGATTTAAATGTGTGCCAGCTCAAGAAAGGGAATAATGAACTGTAAAATAATACAATAGGAAGACCTAACAGTACATAATTAATTAATTGAGGAGGGTTAAAATGCACCCTTCCTTTTATGCTCCTAACATGCATTCTCCCATCATATCTTCATTTTGCAAAGTTCAAATAGTTTATTCGAACCTTCCAACGTGTTCTTCATATTAAAGTGTGCTTGGAGACCAAATTTTACATTTTTTTGGAAATTTTTTACTATTTTTTCAGAATTTTTGAAAATCATCACTTTGCTGAATTTTTTATTATTGTTTAGTTTAATAAAAAAATTTGAAAAAATAGTAAAAAAATTTCCAAAAAATGTAAAATTTGGTCTCCAAGCACATTTTAATATGAAGAACACGTTGGAAGGTTCGAATCAACTCTTTGAACTTTGAAAATAAAGATATGAGGGGAGGGTGCATGTTAGGAGCACAAAAGGGAGGGTGCATTTTAACCCTCCTCTAATTAATTATATAGGTGAAAGAGTAGGGCTGCAAAACGAATTGAGCTTATCTCAGTTTGAGATTGAGTTTAAATAAGATTCGAACTGAATTGGTTGAATTTGTTTCGGAATGAAATAATTTCAAATCGAATTAATTGCGAACTACAAATTTTTCGAATCGAAGTCTATCGAATTACAAACTACAATTTTTTTTAGAAATGAAACTTAGATACTAATTGCTGCTTTCCTGTTTATGCCCAAAGTCTGGTTTATTTTAAATTTTAAACTATTATAGAATTAACCAAATTAAATTTAAAACTATGATTATAAGGTAAGATGTTCCTATCATCGGCGCTAATAGCATCAGTACGTAATGGTCATATCATCAGTACGTACCAATAGGAAATTTTATATTTGATAGGTAAGATGTTAATATTCATAGTACTAATTAATTAGAGAAGACAAAACAGATGGAACCAGATAAGAAAAATACACAATTATTCTCTATTTCATTATTGAGATTAAAATAAATAAGATAAGACAAACAAAACGTAATGGTCTCATATAGCAAGTGTCTGGGGAAGTCATGGATTAGAAATTGATATAAGGATATTAAAATCAGAAAGACTTCCTCTAAAATAATTATTACGTAGGGTTGTTATCAATCAATGGAGATTATTTTGTCTTGATGCCGATTAATCATTTCTTAATATGTAAACCGAGAAATTTCTCCAACGACATAAATTTTTTGAATTAATGAAATGACATTGGCTTGGACCAAGCAATATTGATTAGGACCTTGCTATACATCGACCCACTTTTAATATCAAGTTGTTTATCTTTAAATATTTAATTGGTACACTACAAGTTAAGGATTGATAATTGTTAACATTTTATTTATGTATTGGTTTTCGACACCTTGGTCATTCAAGTCATTTCTTAATATGACAATTCTCCAATCATTTTTTTGAATTAACGTAAACACGTTACTGTCAGGGCATGTAAAATTATTGATTTGGGCCAAGCAATATTGATTAGGACCTTATTATAGATCAACCCACTTTTAATATCAAGTTGTTTATCTTTAAATATTTAATTAGTACACTACAAATTAAGGATTGATAATTGTTAATATTTTATTTATATATATGTTTAAGTATAAATAACTAAAATTTGACACATAAAAAATTTGGAATTGACCGCTTGAATAGATTAAAAGCTGATATTTAATAATTGACATTAAACTAATTTGAGGGGATACTGATCATCAACCCGTTGATTGCTACTTGCTAGTGTTGGGTTAGCGGAGACTTGCGGAAAAAAATGGGTTGCAACATGGACTCGCATGTGTAACATGAAACAAAAAACCCAAAAGTATCAAACACATTTACATGACAACACTATCAAATCTTCTAAATCAAGACCAGAGCTCAGGAAGCCACCCAATTTATCATGCCGAGATGTAAAATTTCAGTTGACAGTGTATGAAAATCTTTATTATTCTAAGTTATAAATCCGTGTTTCTAAACTTTCTACCATTTCAGATTTGCCACAGATCTTAGAGAGTATCAACGACAAATCCCAATTTCACAAAGCAAGCAAGCACACATTTAATATTTTTTAGTCAGCCATCAATGGCAATTTTGGCCTGCCTCTTTTAACCGCTCCCTTAATTTCTTTTCTATTTTTTAATTTCCATTAGCTTGAATGCATGATGAATTCGGACTCTCCAAGAAAATAATAGAAGCATCTCAAAAAGACACGGGTGCATACCCACCGAATAAGAATTTTAATTTAATTTTTTTTTATGTTATTATTATATTATTCTTTTAAGAAGAAAGAAATGGATTGACCACCACATTATGAAATTAATATTATATTGATCTCAATGTGAATATAGTTAAGACAAATCAAAATTTCAACCTAATTATAAATTTGACTTGGGCCAAGCAATTAATATTCACTACAAGAAAATACCATTTTTTCGGCGCTTACAAACGCCGCTAAATACATTGAAAAATGCCACTAAAGACCTTCCTAAATACATTGAAAAATGCCACTAAAGACCATTAATGGCGTTTGGGAAACGCCGCTCGAAATGGACTTTTCCCGGCACTTGGTTATTTTTACCGGCGTTTATAGGACCTTTACCTGCGCTTGGCAAATGCCGCCCAAAATAGACTTTTTTCTGGCACTTGGAAAAGGCCGCTAAAAGTTTTGACATATAAAAAAAATTGTGTTTTCCCGGGGATTCTAAAATGCCGCCAAAAGTCACGAAAATATTAAATTTTTTTTTTTTTGCCAACAAATGCCGTTAGGCTTTCATTTCACATATTCTATCATGGATGGTCGTATATATATATATATAGAGGTAGGCTAATATACAATCGATTGTTCTTGAGGTCCCGTACAACCAAGTCATTTTTCAATTTTTAAAGTTCAAATGATCGATCCAAACCGTTCATCTTGTTCTCCATATTAATATATGCTTGGAGACCAAATTTTATATTTTTCTGAATTTTTTTACTATTTATTAAGCCACTTTGAAAATTGCTGATCCAACTGTGGCTTATGATTTTACTGTTTTGTTAAGCCACCGTTGGATCAACGGTTTTCGAAGTGGCTTAATAAATAGTAAAAAATTCAGAAAAATGTAAAATTTTGTCTCCGAGCACATATTAATATGGAGAACAAGATGAATGGTTTGGATCGATCATTTGGACTTTAAAAATCAGAAAATGACTTGGTTGTACGGGACCTCAGGAACAATCGATTGTATATTAGCCTACCTCTATATATATATATACACCGCCTTAAATTCATTTCCAGCTGGGAGAGAAAATTACTAAGGACTCACCCTAAACATCATTGGTTAAACTGATGTACATACATGACTCAGTCAGTGTGGATAACCCAAAAGCCAACGGATCATGAAACAAACAAATGGTAAAAAGTAATCCCCTTAGTGCCATCGTCCGTTTAGCCAAATCGATGTAGATCAGTCGCCCAATACAAACGGTTCGTGAAATTCAACCGATGGCAAAGGAGGGGGGCAGGAGGGGGTCCATCAACGCCATCGGTTTGTTATCCAAAATAGACGATAAATTTTTTTAACATAATTACAGCGCTGCCACTCGTGACGAGCGCCATCTGTGCGGAAGCACATTCGATAGTAAAGGGGTGGTGAAAAAAATATTTTTTGTAGTAGTGTACACAGGGTTGTTATCAATCAATGAAGATTATTTTATCTTGATGGGGATTAATCATTTCTTAATATGTAAACCTAGAAATTTCGATCTCCAACGACATAAATTTTTGAATTAATGACATTGACTTGGGCCAAGCAATTTTCTAGACTTGGACCCATCATTTCTTAATATGACATTTCTCCAATTACTTTTTTGAATTAATGTAAACACGTTACTGTCAGGGCAGGTAAAATTATTGACTTGAGCGAAGCAATATTGATTAAAACCTTGCTATAGATCGTCTCACTTTTAATATCAAGTTGTTTATCTTTAAATATTTAATTAGTACACTACAAATTAAGGATTGATAATTGTTAACATTTTATTTATATATATGTTTAATTATAAATAACTAAAATTTGACACATAAAAAATTTAGAATTGACCGCTTGAATAGATTAAAAGCTGATATTTAATAGTTGACATTAAACTAATTTGAGGGGATACTCAAACCGTTGATTGCTAGTAGTGCTGCACAAAAAAATTCAAAGTTCGTGATTTGATTCGAGTTTGATTCGAAAAAATTCATAAAAAATTTGATTCGAAATAGTTCGAAATTAATAAAAACCAAATTCAAACTAGACCTGGTTTATTCGAAATAGATTTGCGACTAATCTAGGTCGAAATTCAAAGTAAGGTGAACCGTTGATTTTCCCTAATGACTTATGTTCGCTGATGATTTAAAAGTTAAAACATAAGGCCACCTAGCATAAGTTATAACTCCTAAGTCGTAATCCTCGCTCTCAGTTCTAAAATTCTGGACGACTTTCACCTCTCGCTTTCGCTACCACTACTAGAATTTACACTATTTCCATGCGGATTATATGTCATTTCCAACTGGAGGAAGGGTTGATGGAAATAATCTAGCGTTTTCAGACACACTTAATTATTTTCAACGGTAGTCCTATGGAAATTATAGTGCATGGAAATCCGTGCTTTCCGCTTTTGGAAATGCTTCCTATCCACCCTTAGAAAAAATATTGTATGATCCATGACCTGCCTAGCAGACAATTATTATATTTTATTGGAAGCTGTAGGGCGCAGAAAGTTGCACGGCGTCAGGTTAGCTAACGGTGCGGGATTTTTATGTGTGGACGAGTGGAAATGCTCCCGGCTGGGTTCAGTGCTCTGTTTCTTTGAATGTGAGCAGGTCACCGAACTCAGGGGAGAGGCATTCACTCGGGATTTCTTCCTGCATTCCTCCTGGTTCACCCCTTGTGACGACCTACGTTCATGATCAGTTGTCGGAGGTTTTATTGTTTTCGATTGTGAGGACGTTTTACTCCCGACGGGCGCAAGCTCCCGCCATTAATTACATCAGAAAGACCTTTCAGGTCAGACTGAAGACCTCATGCATTCCGGGATTTGTGCCTATTTTGATTGAACTGAATAATAGGGCTAAAAGGGGCTCATGTATGGTTTACTTTGGTCATGCGGTTGGTTCTCATTTGACTTTGGATTTCTTTTTGGTCAGTTACCATGATGTGTGCATGAAAATATGGATTTCATATTTAAAATATGAGAACATACATGAGAAATATCATTTTTGTGTTTTTGATTTGAAATGAGCATTCAAATATCATTTTTATATCTTTATTTATAAAAATATGTCAAAAGAGGGGCATTTTGGTCATTTCAGATTATGGTTGGGACTTGGATGTGTTCAAGTATTATTTGGATTTATAGAGAATTGAATTTGGGTTCATTTGGGACTGATTTGAGTTGATTTGGACTTAGTATGAGAAAGTTATGGTCAAAAAGGACTTGAAAGGACTTGTTTGTGAAGATTTTGTATTTCCAGGGACTGGTTTACAAGTTTTCAGGGACCTGAGGCTGTGATTTGGGCTTTTGACAGGGTCTGGAATGGAATTTGGGCCTTCAAGGGCTTGTTTGAAAGAGTTTTATCCTGACAGGGACTTTTGTGTAAATTTGTAGGGGCTTCTCCACATATTTTAAATAAACAGAGGGGTTTATATGTAAAAGGACATCTTTTGGTCACATGTGGACTTTAAGATTGGTGCAGAGCTTTGAGATTTGGGCTTTTGGGCCTTTGAGATGTGCACAAGCCATTGGATTGAAATCATTGGGCTTTGAGATGAGTGCAGAGATGATTTGGTTAAATAGGCTTTGAGATTTGGGCTTTTGGGCCTTTCAGATGCGCACTGGGCCATCAATTAATGCACAAGGCATAGACACCGTTCATTTGGGCTTTAAGGCCGCCACAATACCGAGAATAATTCGAATGGTTGTAAGCTTCACCACGGGTGAGAAGACCTCGGTGTAATCAATACCTTTCTTTTGTAAGAAACCTTTGACAACCAATTTCGTCTTGTAACGCTTACTACCATCTGCCTCTTCTTTAACTCGATACACTCACTTATTTTGTAGTACCTTCTTTCCTTCTGGCAATTGAGTCAAGACCCATGTCTTGTTCTTCTCCAGGGATCTTAACTCCTCTTTCATTGCTCGCTCCCACTTGACCGCATCACTCAAGTCTACCGCCTCACTGTAGTCTTCAGGCTCGCCCGAGTCGGTCAAAAGTAAATGATTGAGGGAAGATAGATACCTGGTGTTAGGTTTACGAACCCGAGTAGACCTTCTCAACACCGGTTCTTGTGGATTGGGCTCTTCTTGATCATTGACTGCATCTTCGGCCACAACATCATCAAATTCATCATCGGCTTCATGATCTCCTTGGACCGCATCACCTTCGATCCCTTCATTGTCGGCCATACCATTTGGGACTTGCAAAATCACCCAAATCAATCTCTCTCACTTCATCCACATTAGATTTGGACTTCTAATATAACTCATTTTCATTGAAGGTAGCATCTATGGACCTAATTACTTTTCGACTTTTCTCATCCCAAAATCTATAACCAAAATAATTAGACCCATACCCAACGAAAATACATTTCTTGGCTTTTGCATCCAACTTGTCCCTTTTGTTCGAGTCCACATGCACATATGCCGTGCACCCAAAATTTTTCAAGTGAGATAGAGATACCTTTTTACCCGACCACTTCTCTTCGGGTAGCTCAAATTCTAAGACCACCGAGGGACTTCGGTTGATGAGATAAGCTGCCGTGTTGATTGCCTCTGCCCAAAACATCTTTGGAAGATCTGCGTGAAGTCGCATTGCCCTAGCGCGCTCGTTGAGAGTTCGGTTCATCCTCTCAGCAATCCCATTTTGTTGTGGTCGGTTGGGGACTGTTCGCACTAGCTTGACTCCATGCTCCGCACAATACGCCTTGAAGTTGGCTCCATCATACTCGCCACCATTGTCCGATCTCAAGCACTTCAACTTTTGACCGGTCTTATTCTCGACCTCTGCTTTCCACTTCTTGAAAATCTTGAACACTTCAGATTTGTGTTTGAGAAAGTAGACCCACACCTTGCGAGTGGAATCGTCGATAAACGTGACATAATACCTCAAGCCTCCTTGGGATTGGACCGGTGCTGGTCCCTACACGTCAGTGTGCACAAGTTCTAGCCTGCCTTCCTTACGCTTTTGCCCGACTTTTGAAAAGCTAACCCGCTTCTGTTTGCCTAGCATGCAATCTTTACAAAAGGCAGTTTCAACCGACTGCTTAGCCGGTAACAACCCTTTTGATGCTAGAACCTTCAACCCTCTGTCACTCTTGTGTCCCAACTTGTTGTGCCACAAGATTGGATTGGTCTCAGCCCCTACAACTGCTACCAAGTCTACACTGATGTCAGTTAGATAAAGTGTACCCGTCTTGGTGCCTCGTGCTACAACTATAGCTCCTTTCACTATTCTCCAAGAACCTTCTCCAAAGATGGTCCTATACCCCTCACCATCCAATTGACGCACATAGATTAAATTCTTCTTCAACCCGAGAATGTAACGAACATCATGCAATGTCCATCTATAGCCATTGCTCGGCTTAATATGAACATCACCTTTGCCCGTAATCTCTAAAGGTTTACCATCCGCTAGAAATACTTTTCCATATTTCCCAATTACAAAAAATTTCATCAATTCTTTGCAAGAGGTAGAATGAAAAGAAGCACCTGAATCTAGAATCCAAGATTCGATTGGGATCGACACATAAGACTAGAGCATCATCTGAGTCCTCCTTGGTTGTTGCAGTCACCAAGTTGGACTCGTCTCCTCTCTTCTTCGCCTTTTTAGGGGCCTTACAGTCACGCTTCAAGTGACCCTTTTTGCCACAATTCCAGCACTCTACCTCACCTTTGGTTCAGGACTTGCTTCGTCCTCTCGACTTGGATCTACCTCGGTTCTCACCCTTTTGACTCTCCCGACCCCTTTAAACGGTTAGGGCCGACCCACTTGTTTCACCTCGCTCATTTCTACGAATCCCTTCGCTAATGATGCGGTCACGAACATAGTCGAGAGTCACCTTCTCTTGGCCCGAGATCACCTCTACGGTAGTTGACCAGCTGTTTGGCATAGAGATCAACAAGCAATGTGCGAGCAACTCATCATCTAAGGGATACGCAATCGCCTTCAGTTGGTTCACGATATGGTTGAACTCGGCTACATGCTCCGCAACGAAAACACCCTCGGCCATTTGAAGTTGAAATAGCTGTCGTAGAAGATGAATATTGTTGGAACTCGAGGGCTTCTCAAACAAGTCAGACAGTCTCTTGATGAATCCAAAGGTTGTGGTCTCATTAGCGACATGTGAAGCCACATCCATTGAGATGGTATTGCGAATGAGACCAAGTGCACGACGATCTAGCTTCTTCCACACCTTGTCCTCCATGGTGCCGGGTTTGTTCTCTAACATTGCATCCTCTAGTTCTTTGGCATACAACATATCGGTTATTTGTAGCTTCCAATAACCAAAATGTTTGCCATCGAAACATCAGATATTTGCCTTGCCATCCTCCATGTTGATTGAGCAGCACTTCCTCCTTCACAAACATTCAGTTGGACTTGCACACCAACAGAACCTCACCGTAACCTGGCTCTGATACCAGTTGTAAAGTCGAGGTAGCAGCACAATAACACAACACGATACTGAGATGAGCAAGAGAGAGAGAGAGAGAAAGAGAAATAATAGAATACTAGAATTGTGGAAAACCAGACGGGTAGTGAAAAACCACAAACCCCGCTGGCCTAATATTGTTTATAGAGGAGAAATGAATTACAAGCTTAAGAAAGCTATTTTGTAAGTGATGATTACAAGAGGGAGTCTAGACTCCTTTATATAGCCTAGAATAACTTGGGGACAAAGAAACCTAATTAATGCAAATATCTATCACAAGATATTTCCTCTACCAAACATTCTTAAACCAAAGAAGAGTGGTAGCCAAGTGGCCTATCACCTTGCTTTATGATCAAGTAACCTATCACATTACTTGATGAACAAGTTGTCTTCACACCCAATAGAGCTTTCAACGAATTAAATTCAACGTCCTAAAATGCGATCCATTTGACTGTGTGGGCTAATGCTGTCATTCAATGCCTTATAAATGATTCCAGGATTTAAATGTGTGCCAGCTCATGAAAGGGAATAATGAACTGTAAAATAATACAATAGGAAGACCTAACAGTACATAATTAATTAATTATATAGGTGAAAGAGTAGGGCTGCAAAACGAATCGTACCGAATTGAGTTTACCTCTATTTGAGTTTGAGTTTGAATAAGATTCGAACTAAATTGGTTGAATTTGTTTCAGAACGAACTAATTTTAAATTGAATTAATTGCAAACTACAAATTTTTCGAATCGAAGTCTATCGAATTACGAACTATAATTTTTTTTAGAAATGAAATTTAGATACTAATTGCTGCTTTCCTGTTTACGCCCAAAGTATGGTTTATTTTCAATTTTAAACTATTATAGACTTAACCTAATTAAATTTAAAACTATGATTATAAGGTAAATGTTCCTATCATCGGTGCTAATAGCAAATTTGCTATTGGCTAGGTAAGATATTCATATCATCAGTACGTACCAAAATTTTATATTTCATAGGTAAGATGTTCATATTCATAGTACTAATTAATTAGAGAAGACGAAATAGATGGAACCATATAAGAAAAACTACACAAATTATTCTCTAATCCATTATTGAGATTAAAATAAATAAGATAAGACAAACAAAATGTAATGGTCTCATATAAGAAGTGTATGGGGAAGTCACGGATTAGAAATTGATATAAGGATATTAAAATCAGGAAGACTTCATCTAAAATAATTATTACGTAGGGTTGTTATCAATCAATGGAGATTATTTTGTCTTGATGCGGATCAATTATTTCTTAATATGTAACCGAGAAATTTCTCCAACAACATAATTTTTTTGAATTAATGACAGACTTGGGCGAAGCAATTTTATAGACTTGGTCATTCAAGTCATTTCTTAATATGACAATTCTCCAATCAGTTTTTTGAATTAATGCAAACACGTTACTGTCAGGGCATGTAAAATTATTGACTTGGGCCAAGCAATATTGATTAGGACCTTATTATAGATCAACCCACTTTTAATATCAAGTTGTTTATCTTTAAATATTTAATTAGTACCCTACAAATTAAGGATTGATAATTGTTAATATTTTATTTATATATATGTTTAAGTATAAATAACTAAAATTTGACACATAAAACATTTAGAATTGACCGCTTGAATAGATTAAAAACTGATATTTAATAATTGACATACGAATTTGAGGGGATACTCAAACCGTTGATTGCTACTTGCTAGTGTTGGGTTAGTGGAGACTTGCGGAAAAAAATGGGTTGCAACATGGACTCGCATGTGTAACATGAAACAAAAAACCCAAAAGTATCAAACACATTTACATGACAACACTATCAAATCTTCTAAATCAAGACCGGAGTTCAGAAAGCCACCCAATTTATCATGCGGAGATGTAAAATTTCAGTTGATAGTGTATGAAAATCTTTATTATTCTCGGATGTAACTTATAAATCCGTGTTTCTAAAATTTCTACCATTTGGGATTTGCCACAGATCTTAGAGAGTATCAACGACAAATCCCAATTTCACAAATTTTACACGACAACTAGGAACCAGTCAAACCAGCAAACACAAAAAACCAGAAAAAAAAAAATTTAATCATGATAACAGACACAGCCTCCAGAGCCAGCAAGGAACCAATCAAGCAAGCACACATTTAATATTATTTAGTCAGCCATCAATGGCAATTTTGGCCTGCCTCTTTTAACCGCTCCCTTAATTTCTTTTTTATTTTTTAATTTCCATTAGCATGAATGCATGATGAATTCAGACTCTCCAAGAAAATAATAGAAGCATCTCAAAAAGACACGGGTGCATACCCACCGAATAAGAATTTTAATTTAATTTTTTTTTATGTTATTATTATATTATTCTTTTAAGAAGAAAGAAATGAATTGACCACCACATTATGAAATTAATATTATATTGATCTCAATGTGAATATAGTTAAGACAAATCAAAATTTCAACCTAATTATAAATTTGACTTGGGCCAAGCAATTAATATTCACTACAAGAAAAAAAACCATTTTTTCGACGCTTACAAACACCGCTAAATACATTAAAAAACGCCACTAAAGACCTTTGTCGATGCTTGGACAAGTGCCAGGGATACTGCCGTCAGCAAAATCTTCTGCCGGCGCTTCCAGATGCTATTTACGGCGTTTGGGAAACGCCGCCCGAAATGGACTTTTCCCGGCACTTGGTTATTTTTACCGGCGTTTATAGGACCTTTACCGGCGCTTGGCAAATGCCGCCCAAAATTGACTTTTTTTCGGCGCTTGGCAAACGCCGCTAAAAGTTTTGACATATAAAAAAAATTGTGTTTTCCCGGGGATTCTAAAATGCCGCCAAAAGTCACGAAAATATTAAATTTTTTTTTTTTTTTTGCCAACAAATGCCGTTAGGCTTTCATTTCACATATTCTATCATGGGTGGTCGGATATATATATATATATATATAGAGTTAGGCTGGGGTGCTATGGATAGCATAGTGGCCTCTATGCTACGGCTCAATATTCGAGTTTTCAAAATTCAAACGGTCGATCCGAACCGTTCATCTTATTCTCCATATTAATATCTGCTTGGAGACCAAATTTTATAATTTTCTGAATTTTTTTACTATTTATTAAGCCATTTGAAAATCGCTAATCCAACGGTTTTACTGTTTTGTGCAGCCACCGTTGGATCAACAATTTTGTAAAATACTTAATAAATAGTAAAAAAATTCAGAAAAATATAAAATTTGGTCTCCAAGTAGATATTAATATGGAGAATAAGATGAATGGTTCGGATCGACCGTTTGGATTTTGAAAACTCGAATATTGAGCCGTAGCATAGAGGCCACTATGCTATCCATAGCACCCCAGCCTAACTCTATATATATATATATATATATCGCCTTAAATTCATTTCCAGCTGGGAGAGAAAATTACTAAGGACTCGCCCTAAACATCATTGGTTAAACTGATGTACATACATGACCTAGGTTCTAATTATTTACCACCACTGCCACTAAAAAATATCTCCATCGGTCCAGTAAGGATATTAGTCAGTGTTGATAGCCCAAAAGCCAACGGATCACGAAACAAACAAATGGTAAAAAGTAATCCCCTTTGTGCCATCGTCCGTTTAGCCAAACCGATGTAGATCAGTCGCCCAATACAAACGGTTCGTGAAATTCAACCGATGGCAAAGGAGGGGGGCAGGAGGGGGTCCATCAACGCCATCGATTTTTTATCCAAAATAGACGATAAAAAGTTCAACATAATTACAGCGCTGCCACTCATGACGAGCGCCATCTGTGCGGAAGCCCATCCGATAGTAAAGGGGTGGTGAAAAAAATATTTTTTGTAGTAGTGTACACCGGGTTGTTATCAATCAATGAAGAATATTTTATCTTGATGGGGATTAATCATTTCTTAATATGTAAACCTAGAAATTTCGATCTCCAACGACACAAATTTTTGAATTAATGACATTGACTTGGGCCAAGCAATTTTCTAGACTTGGGCCCATCATTTCTTAATATGACATTTCTCCAATAACTTTTTTGAATTAATGTAAACACGTGACTGTCAGGGCAGGTAAAATTATTGACTTGAGCGAAGCAATATTGATTAAAACCTTGCTATAGATCGTCTCACTTTTAATATCAAGTAGTTTATCTTTAAATATTTAATTAGTACATTACAAATTAAGGATTGATAATTGTTAACATTTTATTTATATATATGTTTAATTATAAATAACTAAAATTTGACACATAAAAAATTTAGAATTGACCGCTTGAATAGATTAAAAGCTGATATTTAATAATTGACATTAAACTAATTTGAGGGGATACTCAAACCGTTGATTGCTAGTAGTGCTGCACAAAAAATTCGTAGTTCGTGATTTGATTCGAGTTTGATACGAAAAAATTCATAAAAAATTTGATTCGAAATAGTTCGAAATTAATACAAACCAAATTCAAACTGGACCTGGTTCATTCGAAATAGATTTGCGACTAATCTAGGTCGAAATTCAAAGTAAGGTGAACCGTTGATTTTCCCTAATGACTTATGTTCGTTGATGACTTAAAAGTTAAAACATAAGGCCTCCTAGCATAAGTTATAACTCCTAAGTCATAATCCTCGCTCTCAGTTCTAAAATTCTGGACGACTTTTGTCACACCCCAGATTTTTACCATCCGGAGCGTGATTATATAAGCATCTTCACACTTTTCCTTTGTCCGTCGACCTACGTCGCCAACAAAAAGGAAAACAAAATAACAAAACGGAGTCAGCTACAAAGCTCAGTAACCGGTTATTTAACGACGCGCTTCTCTACAATTGGCATAATTTAACAACTATTCAATTAGACCGGATTAATCCACACAAATACACATCAAATTATGCATGCATATTTAACCAGCAATAGCACGTCAGTCTAGGTTATCCATAAAACAAGTAACATCATATTCACACACGTGTAATCCCTGTCACAAGCGATTCCCACATTCTCATAACACAATTCCTTTAATCTGCCAATCCAATGGGAAATCCATCCAACATTGGAAGGCCGCCAACCCACTGGGAAATCCATCCAACAATGAGAGGCTACAATCACATATCAAATTCCAACCTCAGACCCGCTATCCCGTTAAATATGCCATCATAATTCAATATGCAATACCAATATTCAAATCAACCATACAAAACGAAAACACAGTTATAGAGAAGTCCGTTTACCTTATTGTGAGATCTTCAGAATTCAAGTCAGACTGCAACAAACAATTCATAATCACTGCGACGTAGTCGGAATTCGAATCGAACATGGATAATTGATATCAAAACTTGAACATAATATTTTATCTAGTTTCTTTCTTTCTTTTTCATTGTTGTTTTCACTCGGATATCAATCAGAGAGAGAAAGAAATGTGTCTCAGATATAAAATAGAGAGAAAGAACTGAGATATTTTAATCTGTATATATATATCTATATATATATATATATATATATATATATATAGCGAAAGGGTAAAACTGAAACGGTGCCTTAATTGGAGATGTACATTTATTAGGAGTTATAAACGATATATATAACAAAACTGTTCCGAAACACAATAGATTTAAGATAGTTATTAAATAAAAATTATTATCGTATCAATAGGTAGAAAGAAGCAGAGGTTTCCGCCTCTTTAATTACCCTTTTTTTTTTAATGAACGGTTATATAATAAGAAACTTGTTGAAATAATGGTTTCAATAGATATTATAATTTTCATATTAGCCTTTAACTTAACAAAATATTATAGAAAGATATTTTAAATGTCCTAGTTCGGTTGAATATATTTTTAAATAATTTCTATGTCATATTTATATTTTACAAAATGTTACCCAAAAGATTTATGATCTTTATTATATTATTATATTATGAAAAAGTTTTATAAGTATAAATAGTAATGATTCAAATTTTCAAGATATTACAACTTTCACCTCTCGCTTTCGCTACCACTACTAGAATTTATACTATTTCCATGCGGATTATATGTCATTTCCAATTGGAGGAACGGTTGATGGAAAAAATCTAGTGTTTTTAGACACACTTAATAATTTCCAACGGTAGTCCTATGGAAATTATAGTGCATGGAAATCCGTGCTTTCCGCTTTTGGAAATGCTTCCTATCCACCCTTGGAAAAAATATTGCATGATCCATGACCTGCCTAGCAGGCCATTTATTATATTTTATTGGAAGCTCATAGAAATAACTCTCCCCATGCCCTTGGAAATAAGTGGGAAGTTAATTGGGAGACATATTATTTCTATGAGCTAGCTACCCTTGGAAATGTTTTGTTATATCTTTTTATATTATTTTATAGTCAAGGTCCATAGAAATACTGGAGCACTTTGCTCTTGGAAATGTTTTATTGATTCATTTTATAATATTTTATAGTTAGATTTATTATTTCCATGAGAGTACCGTTGGAAAATATTAGTTCATGGGGACAGAACCCTTTCTGTTTATTTGAGATCTCCTTTTATAGCAATAAAAATAAATCATAGCATACAACAAATAGTATTTAATTGGGATATATAAAATGAAACACTACAAATTGAAAATATAAATTTTGGTATTTGAACTAAACCAATCTATTTAATTTAGATACAAAATATTTTTATAAATACAAGCAATAAATAACATCTTCTTTTGAAAGACTTTTGTGTCCTCCTGCAATATATGTTTTTAAACAGATGAGTGTTAGTAAATGAGTAAAATTAGTTACAATTAGTAAACATTGATAATAATTAGTAAACAGACTCTTGTGTTTGATCTACAACTTCAAAATAATTTAGGGATAATAATTAAGACTCTGTTGAAGCTAAAATTCATTATTAATTAAGAGGCCATTACTACGCAATTCTTTTCGAGACCTTTGTGTGTTCTTCCCCATGAGCAAGTATAGGCTTAGGTGGCTTCTCCGCATATCAGTAACTATTGTTAGCACCTCAAGCATGATATAGTGTCTCAATAATTACATTGGGTTGAACTGATTCTAAATCATTGATTCGTAAGATGTATCTAAAACAATTAAAACAATTAAATTTATTACTTTGAGATCTCTCTATTTGAACTAAATCAAGTAAAATGATCCTCATAAATTAAAACAATTTTGCATAAAGGAGTTAAATTTGGAGAAACTTCATTTTACAAGGTCCTTCTAAATAATGTTAGGTAGTTCTCAGATTTTTCTCCCATTTTTAAGAAATTTATTAATATGGTTTATGTTCAATTTTGTAACCAACCCAGCAGTTCATGATTTTTCTGACAACCATATTTGTTATTTTCATATCGGACAAACTACTACACCAATATATTTGTTTCCATGGAAATGTGTATGAAAACCTGATCTGCATGCATGATTTATTGTAGGATTTTTAAAATACAAAAATCTGACTGGTAGAGTAATTCTAAAGTGAAAATTGAGGTACCAGCTTTCTACCTTGTAGCAAATAACAGAAAAAAGATTTTTAAAAATTGAGATTCAAAAATAGCTAGAAAATAGTAGAAAAATCCTAAAAATGCAAAGTTTAATATTCAAATACTTGGCATGATGTGTTTTATTAACACTGTAAACTGGCATGGCCTAGTTCTGTCCCTAGCTATTTCAATTTTTTTTTATTTGGCTTCAGGGGTATTTTGGAGCATGTTTGTACCAGCCATGCCTCACATCCATTTCCTTTGTTTTATTTCCTGGTCACCCATGGTTAATATATAGTGTTGATGATTAGACACTGTTTGGACATGGGGCATGACTTGGTTTAGACATAAAGCCTGTTTTAGGATTTGAACTTTCCATTTTCTTTACCAACAAAGTAATAAAATTAGAATCAAGGGCTAGTTATCCATGGAGATCAAGTTCTTGTCAACTCTTAGTGTAACTTTATACAATCTAGCCCTTGGTTCTATTTTCTACTAAACTCTTAGTGTTAACAACCGTTGGTAAAGGATTTTAAACTACCAATATGTTGGATTTTTTTATTTGATTGATTCATTGAGACCTCTTGTGTTTAGTAGAAAAGTGAAAAACAAGGCAGCTTGATTCATTGACGCCACCTGTTTAGTAACTTTCACAGGTTGCGGATCCTTCTTCGCTTCAACTTGTTCTTCTTCTATGGAATTAGCAACCAGGATAAATTAAAAGCAAAATACAGTTAATTTTTCAAGCATTAATTTCAAGCAGAAATCATTATGTCCCTAATTTCGGATCCTATTATTTCAAGCATTAATTTTTCACTTAATTGGTTAATTGGGACTTAAAATCAAACCTTTGGTTTTAAGCTGGCTTTGCTATCTTCCCACGTACTCAAATTTTTCGTTCAAATATTACTGATTGTTTGAACCATTTCACTACATTTATAACTATTTGCTGAATACAAATTAAATGATTTCCCAGAGGTCTTGTGGTCTTGTTTGCTTGCATCGGACATAAAAGCTCTTTAATATCACTATCATATAATTATTAACTATACCAACCTAATTTCTAATTACCAATGCTTAACTAGGGTTGTAGTAGCATCAATCATTCAAATGCTATAATTATTTGAATGAAACTTAGAATTAAGCTCACTGGATTGTAAATGTGTTTGGTGCTTAAAACAGAGATCATTGTTCCTAATCAAAATAAGAGAAATGTCCAAAAATTAAGGAAACTAATACCGCATAGATTCAACCAATTCTACGTACCAGTGTTTTAGAGGGTTCTCGGTTTGCTTGAGAGTTTGTCCAATGGGTACAGTTTGCCCTTCGATTGAAACGCGGAAAGTTTTAATTTGGTAGGTTAAAGTTAGTGGATAGAGGGTTGAGAGGATCTGCTTAGGGAGTTTTTGCAATTGGTAAGAGAGGGTTGAGAGGAGAGGAGATTGACGAGGAATTGAGAGGACGCGACAAGAAATTTGGTTTTTTCTCGCTTACGAAGTGAGAGGAGGAAAGATTGACGAGGGGATGGTTCAGGTGTTTTGTTATAGTTGAAACGCTGAAAAGTGGAACATGATTGTCAGAGAAGGGAGAAAAGGCGCTGAAATGAATTCTTTGGAGGGTGGGACATGATTGTCAGAGACAGTGAAAAGGGTGCTGAAATGAAAAGTTTGGAGGGAGAAATGAAAATAAACCGAAGTATGGCAGGGAAAGAAATTTGGAGTTCTCTTAAACTGAAAATTGGACCCAGCTGTCACTGAATAGATCTACGTATAAAATATGACTAGGATTGCTAAATGGAGATGTCCATTGACAATCAGGATGGCACATTTTTAATCGAACGGTTCAGATTTACAAATGTTCATAGCCCTTCGATGTCTCGATATTCCATCAGCTAGATGGATAAGTATATGAACATGAAATCATATCAAACTTTGCTGCGAGAAAATAAATGCAGTGCTCTTTAATTTCAATGGTTCGGATCTACCAACGAACAATGTGTTTATGTGCGTCTTCATTAACTCACAAAGCAAGAGTTTATGTTCTATGAAACATGTACTCTTGGTTTGTGAGTTAATGAAGATACACGTATACACGTCGTTCACTAGTTGATCGGAACTGTTGAAATTAAAGATAATTGCATATATATTTTCGTAGAAAATTTTGATGAAATTTTATTTTTATTTACCTATACATCAAGTTGACGGAATATTAAAACATCGAAGGGCTATGAATACTTCACATTGGATCGAAACTCAGACATAATAAATCTTTAGAATTTTTTTGTTGGTTACATTCAATATTTCTCCTTGATCATTTTAAAACAAATTTAAAATAATTTCATTACAAATCGACCGTTGATTGCTCACGTGAAAATGAACGGTTCGCATGTATGTATTAAATATGAAAAGCGAAATAATAATAAAAGTCTATAAAATGGATAATTATAAGTATGATTTGGCCATAGAAGATGTAAATAATTTAATTTATTTATTTTTTGAATTTTTTTTTCATATTATTTGTTGTACATGCATCATCTAATTAGTAAATATCAAGTTCTGAGCCGTCGGATAGATAATTAATGGTCCTGATGTCTTAATTTTAGATGTTGTGGGTAGAGAGTGCCTTTCTCCGAGGTAACATAATATTTCTGTTTAGATCATTTAGGAGCAAGGTCCTTTAATATTCGTGCGTGATGATGATTAGACGGCTGCTGTATAAACCCATAAATTATGTTACCTCAGAGTTTAGGAATTCTCTCAGTATATGCAATACAAACTTGTTCTATTTTTACTCTCTGGACTTCACGATATTTCTCCACTACTCTCCTCCATGTACTCCGTAAAAAACCGAGCTTGAGCGCCAAAACCCTAAATTTTTCACTTCCCTCCTTCAATTTCCTCTCAAAATTTCACTTATTCACCCTCCCACTTTTAGAAAATTTTGTTTCCTTCTCCAGCAAAGAACCCAAAACCCTCACTCCTAAATCGCCCCGCTCAACTTGTCTTGCCTCCTTTCTTCTCCTCTCAAATCTGATCCTCCCAAACCTGCTCAAATCTCCCTCTCAGATCTGATCCGATCGTTCAGTGTCTTCGTAATCGAGGTTAGTACTGTTCTCTTGTGAACTATTTTTTTGGGGGTTTTATCGAGCTCTCTACTGGGAATACCATCCTTAATATCCGAAAACAAACAGTGCTCCAAACTTGATCTTTACATCTAATAATCAAAAACTTAGATTGGGAATGCCAATTATCACTCAATTTGACTCAACTTTACATCTGATAATCAAAAACTTATTTACCCTCTTTTAAATATTGTCCAATATGAAACCTAACTTAGCCAAACAGAACCAAGGCAATAGATGGATTAGACAGACCCAATAACTATTTTATTTAGAATTGATTCTTTATATCAATTTGAAAGTGCTTTTCTTCAGGACCTGAATTCCTGACTATATTTTTATAATGATACTTCGCATGCCAAATCTTCATTCCAAATTCTTACTCTTGATCTTTCCCCCACCTAGCCGTTTATTGGAGCACTTCTAATTGTTCCTCAGTTATTCAATTATTAGTTTTATTTTACTAGTTTGCTGTAATTGAGAAATGAAAATATTTAAATTCAACATTTTATATTTTTAGGGGGAAAAACCTCACCTCAGTTGTATGACAAGTCTCCCAAAAAAACACCTTAGTCAGATGACAAATATATGTGAATCTCTTCTGGATGAACTTCAGGTACAACTAACTTTGTTTGATTTCCTGCTGGGGCATGCAAGAAAATTTCCTTATTTAGTGATCTACGGGTCTTACTAAGTGGGTAAATCAAAGAAGAATTAGTTCAACCTGGTGCTCCACGGTAAAGAAACAATTGTCTAATGATGCTTAATTGCCAATTTGAGGGGAGTGTTTGATATCACTTCAAGTGCATGTGTGGTTCTGCAGCACTGTACGACATCCTCCCCTCTTTTCCCTTTGCAGTTTAGAGGACCAGTTTTGTTAATTTAGAAATCCTGGGTTAGTACATCTACAGGGTAGTTAACGTGTTACATGTAAATTAATTTGGGACAAAAACCTTAACCTCATGCCACAGCTTTATACTGCCACGCCACAGCTCTATAGCGCTGGTAATTTTGGGACAAACTGCGAATGAGTTACAACTCAAAAGGCTGACCTATATCGGTAATTTCCAATTTCCATTCAAAAATAAAATACCTCATTTCCAAATTTATACTGATTTATTTGCATTTCCTATGCAGGTATGGAGCTGCAGTTTGAGTGGGACATGGCAACATCATTTGTTGCTGCAAGCCTGGTACATGGTTTATTCATGCTAGAGTGCGACCGACAACAAAACCAGTACCATCAGTATGTTCTGATAATAGTTTCTTTTATTTTATGTTAACACATGTTGTGCAGTCATGAATATATTATACTTGGAGGATAGTAACACAGAAAATATGCATCGATGACAGAATCAGCAGATGAGCCTAGTACGGATCAAGGATTTTTTTAAATAGTATCAAAATTACCTTATAGTTAAATTGTACAAACACTTCACATTGGATAGTATGTTAATTATAGACTTAATAAAGCTATTCGAGTCGAGCTTGCACATTGTTGAGACTATTTTTTAATATCTTATTTATTTTTAGTCAATTGACAAATTAGTATTGCCGTGATTGCAACAAGTTTACTGTTCGTTAGTGCACTCAAGTTAATATATTTTCTTTCTTCTTCCTTTGGTAGCAAATCGCAACCCTAATTGGGGTTTCCTATAGCAAATCACAAGTTTATTGTTCGTTAGTGCACTCAAGTCAATGGCTCACCAATCCTCCATCTCATGGAGGAGCTTCACTTATGCAGATGGCTATCTCTCAGGTAATGAGTTATATAAGTCATGCTTTCAAATTTAACTTATGATGAAAACTCAAATATTATGACAACCAGCAACAAAGGTCAACAAAGGTCAACCTAACTGAAATGAAAAGGGAGAAGTATCACCTAATTGATGTATCTCTAACACATCAACAAATATCAACCAGCAGTTCAATCACAGTAGATGATTGTATGATGCAAAATCAAGTCAAATAATTTATTTTGAGAAAAAAAACATTATTGTAATGCGTAAAGTGAAAAATTATATACTTGAAGGTGTATATGCATAAATGATCTTTATAACAATGTATATGCCTAAATTATTTACTTGAGGGTGTATATGCCTAAAGTGAACTGCTGGTTATTTATTCTTGTTGCGTAAAGTGAAGAAATCTTTAATTGAGGGTGTATATGCATAAATTATCTACTTGAGTGTATATATGCCTAAAGCGAACTGCTGGTCAACCCAATGGCATAAAGTGAAGAATTCTTTAGTTGAGGGTGTATATGCCTAAATTCTTTACATGTTGTTTCTTTGTGTTATACATAGGGTCTAGCTATTCCTATGCAACCAAACCTTGGAGGGGGTGTCCAAGCACTACTAAATCAAACTCAAGTAGGAAATGATGACAATATAAGGGGTGAAGACGAGTGATTTGGGCAGTCTACCTTCAACGCGAACCAGCGTTAGCTTCTAATGTGCAAAATTGCACATTTTTTTGTGACAAGTTCTAACATATGACAACCAATAGGGAAGCTTATTTTGTGAATTTTTGTTAACACAGTGGGTATATTTTGGGTACAGATATTACCAATGATGCAATTAGATAGTACTGTTGTTGTAATGGGGGGTTGCAAATTATGGGAGAATGCATGATGACTATACTATGTTCATGCTTTATATATATTTAATGCCATAATCTCTTTATGAATGTGCTTTCCATCTATTTATTGATGTTTATCTGGTTTGATAGTAAGTGTTAAATGCCATAATCTATTTATGAACGTGCTTTCCATCTATTTATTGATGTTTATATGTTTATCTGGTTTGATGGTAACTGGGGAATGTATGGGAGTACCGAATTGGTACATGGAGAGTTGTAGAATGAAGGCATACATATTGGTATAATGGCATTTAACATTTCCATGGGTGTACCTTTGGAGCATTTCCATGCAAATAGTATCCCATGGAATAAATTTGGTGGGCCCCACGTTTGCTAGCCTTGGAAATAGTGGTGTGGGTCCCACGTACCTTGCCTTGAAAATACTGGGGTGGGACCCACACACGCTGCCCTTGGAAATAAATAGGTGGGCCCTTGTCCCCTGGCCTTGGCAATAGTCGGGTGGGGTCCACTTACGCTGCCTTGAAAATACTTATGTGGGTCCCACGTTCTCTACCATTGGAAAAACTCAAGAAAGTGTCCAAGTTCAAAAGTATTTCCAAGAGTAGGCGCATGGAAAAAGGAATAAATGAGTATTTCCAACGGTGTCCTTGGAAATAACCACTATTACCAACGAGGGTTATTGCTACGGGAGTATTTCCAATGGTAGCACATAGAAATGACGATTTCAGGGCTTACTCCAATGGTACGCCAATGGAAAATGCCATTTCCTGCTCATGGTAATAATGTGAATTCTAGTAGTGTACGATCACTCTTCATTGTTGTAAAAAAGTTCATAAAATATTCGAAATTGAGTTCGTAAAATATTTGATTCGAAATTAATTCAAACCAAACTCAAACTGAAGTAAGTTCGATTCGTTCGATTCTAATAGTGTACGATCACTCTTCATTGCCCTACTTGCAAAGACGTCATCAAGCACAAAATGTAAAAAATATCAAGTTTTGCGACCCCCCAGATAGTTATGGAAATATCAATATTTTTAGAAACGTGTATGGTCTCCAACATTTACTTTGAGTGGTCCCCAACATATATTAATGGTGCAGGAACGTTTGGTAGATTTGATTCTGGAGCCAATTATTTACATAAATATCATTAATCTCATAGCTATAAATACTTATGTGCATCGGTATAAATAATTATGTGCATAGGGATTTATACTTTATAAAAAAAATTCAGTACTGGAGCCTTTGCGGTCCCTCCTGACAATTATGATAATGATGATAATGTGTGAATAGTGGGGGACAGAAATTTTCACGTCTAAACAGTGTAGATATTTTGTATTATATTGTTACAGACAATGACCTAGTTTATCATGTTAGGTGTTCAACAAAATGATAATCATAATAAAAGAAGTAATGGACGGCATCGAATCTTATTGGAATAAACGTAAAACTGGCATGTTATTTTTTTTTTCATGATTTCTGTCTTGTTGTTGACCTAATTTGTCGGATAAAAAAACATTAAAAGTAATTAGAAGGGCATGCAATTGCGTAAGATAATGAAACACTAGTACAGAAAACATGACTATACACGGTATATCATACACAGATACAAAAAGATCTCAGAATATATAATAGTGTGTAATGGGAAGAGGCGGTTGGGTGATAAAAAGCTCCCACATATGCACACGGTCTCTGAATTATATTTTAATTGAACTGTGTCGAGAAGTCAATACATGGTCATTTATTAAATAATCAGGTATATATGCTTTTGCTCCATTTTCAAACATTGAACTTTAGTAAAAGCTGTGTAGAGTTCATTCATGTCTCTAAATCAAAACCCTGCTAGAAATTAATATCTTGTATGTCTTATTCACCTCTTCAAGCATTAAATGTAATGTGCCAATTTATTATATTATATATACAAATAAAAAAGGAATATTATAATCATTGGCTTGTTAAATTTTAAAGCATCACATCATGTGGAACTTGCCGGTGTTGAGCTTGTAAAGTCGAGGTAGCAGCACAATAACACAACATGATACTAGAATTGTGGAAAACCAAACGGGTGGTGAAAAACCACAAACCCCACTGACCTAATATTGTTTATAGAGGAGAAATGAATTACAAGCTTAAGAAAGCTATTTTGTAAGTGATGATTACAAGAGGGAGTCTAGACTCCTTTATATAGCCTAGAATAACTTGGGGCAAAGAAACCTAATTAATGCAAATATCTATCACAAGACATTTTCTCTACCAAATATTCCTAAACCAAAGAAGAGTGGTAGCCAAGTAGCCTATCACCTTGCTTTGTGATCAAGTAATCTATCACATTACTTGGTGAATAAGTTGTCTTCACACCCAACAATCTCTCACTTGAAGACAAATTGGTAACACTTCAATCTTAGTGTCCCAACTTCCTTTTGCATCTCCTCTACTCCAAACAATCTTCCATAGGCCAGCAGTAGCTCCACTTGACTAGTGATTAAGCCCAATTGAGGTAGTGCATAGCCTCAGTTTATCCGTGGTGACAACCTTCGTGAACATGTCCGTAGGATTTATCGCACCTGCGATCTTTCTCAACGACAAGGTCCCGTTATCTACCAATTCATGTATATAGTGGTACTTCAACTGGATGTGCTTCATTCTCGAATGAAATATCGGGTTCTTCGCGAGACACAGAGCACTTTGACTGTCGGTGTAGAGTGCTCTGCAACCTTGATCCTTTCCAATTTCCTTCAGAAAATTGAGTAACCACACCATCTCTTTCCCGGCCTCTGAAATTGCGACATACTCCGCTTCTGTTGTAGAAAGCGCCACACATTTTTGCAATCTCGACATCCAACTTACATCCGTACCTCCCCACGTGAAAACATAACCGGAAGTGCTCTTCCGACTATCCAAGTCACCACCAAGGTCCGCATCAACGAAACCTTCTAGACCCACACCGCCTTTCTTGAAGCACAGTGCCATTCTTGAGGTGCCTTTCAAGTATCTTAGCAGTCATTTCACCGACTCCCAATGTGTGGTATCGGGGTTTGCCATGTAACGGCTCACTACTCCCACTACATGAGCTATGTCGGGTCTGGTGCATACCATGGCATACATGAGACTGCCAACTGCCGAGGAATAGGGCACAGTCGCCATGTAGTCTTGCTCCTCCTTCGTCTTTGGTGCTTGAGCCTTTGACAACTTGAGTTGTACTCCCAGCGGTGTGATTCTTGGTTTAGCATCTTGCACTCGAAATCGATGCAACACCTTGTTGATGTACTTCTCCTGCGACAAAGTTAGAGTACCTGCCGCTCGATCTCAAGAAATGCCCATGCCTAGAATTTGACTTGCTGGACCCAAGTCCTTCATCTCGAACTCTTGTGCTAACTGCTGCTTTAATATGTTGATTTCATTCATGCTTGCACCTGTAATGAGCATGTCATCGACATACAAAAGCAAAATAAGATAAGAGCCACCAAAATCTTTGAAGTAGCAATAGTGGTTCATGTCTCCTCGTTTGAATCCACGACTGCTCATGAATTTGTCGAATTTTTTGTACTACTGTCTCTGAGCTTACTTCAAACCGTACAGGCTTTTATTTAACTTGCACACAAGATCCTTCTGTCTCTGAGTTTCGAATCCCTCAGGCTGCATCATGTAGATTTCCTCCTCCAAATCTCCGTGAAGGAAAGCCGTCTTCACATCAAGTTGTTTTAGGTGCAAATTCTCGGCCGCCACAATACCGAGAATAATTCGAAGGGTTGTAAGCTTCACCACGGGTGAGAAGACCTCGGTGTAATCAATACCTTTCTTTTGTAAGAAACCTTTGACCACCAATCTCGTCTTGTAACGCTTACTGCCATCTGCCTCTTCTTTAACTCGATACACCCACTTATTTTGTAGTGCCTTCTTTCTTTCTGGCAATTGAGTCAAGACCCATGTCTTGTTCTTCTCCAGGGATCTTAACTCCTCTTTCATTGCTCGCTCCTACTTGACCGCATCACTTGAGTCTACCGCCTCACTGTAGTCTTCAGGCTCGCCAGAGTCGGTCAAAAGTAAATGATTGAGGGAAGATAGATACCTGGTGTTAGGTTTACGAACCCGAGTAGACCTTCTCAACACCGGTTCTTGTGGATTGGGCTCTTCTTGATCATTGACTGCATCTTCGGCCACAACATCATCAAATTCATCATCGGCTTCATGATCTCCTTGGACCGCATCACCTTCGATCCCTTCATTGTCGGCCATACCATTTGGGACTTGCAAATCACCCAAATCAATCTCTCTCACTTCATCCACATTAGATTTGGACTTCTTATATAACTCATTTTCATTGAAGGTAGCATCTATGGACCTAATTACTTTTCGACTTTTCTCATCCCAAAATCTATAACCAAAATAATTAGACCCATACTCAACGAAAATACATTTCTTGGCCTTTGCATCCAACTTGTCCCTTTTGTTCGAGTCCACATGCACATATGCCGTGCACCCAAAATTTTTCAAGTGAGATAGAGATACCTTTTTACCCGACCACTTCTCTTCGGGCAGCTCGAATTCTAAGGCCACCGAGGGACTTCGGTTGATGAGATAAGCTGCCGTGTTGATTGCCTCTTCCCAAAACATCTTTGGAAGATCTGCGTGAAGTCGCATTGCCCTAGAGCGCTCGTTGAGAGTTCGGTTCATCCTCTCAGCAATCCCATTTTGTTGTGGTCAGTTGGGGACTGTTCGCACTAGCTTGACTCCATGCTCCGCACAATACGCCTTGAAGTTGGCTCCATCATACTCGCCACCATTGTCCGATCTCAAGCACTTCAGCTTTTGACCGGTCTTATTCTCGACCTCTGCCTTCCACTTCTTGAAAACCTCAAACACTTCAGATTTGTGTTTGAGAAAGTAGACCCATACCTTGCGAGTGGAATCGTCGATAAACATGACATAGTACCTCGAGCCTCTTTGGGATTGGACCGGTGCTGGTCCCCACACGTCAGTGTGGACAAGTTCTAGCCTGCCTTCCTTATGCTTTTGCCTGACTTTTGAAAAGCTAACCCGCTTCTGTTTGTTGAGCATGCAATCTTCACAAAAGCTAGTTTCAACCGACTGCATAGCCGGTAACAACCCTTTTGATGCTAGAACCTTCAACCCTCTGTCACTCATGTGTCCCAACTTGTTGTGCCACAAGATTGGATTGGTCTCAGCCCCCGCAACTGCTACCAAGTCTACACTACTGTCAGTTAGATAAAGTGTACCCGTCTTGGTGCCTCGTGCTACAACTATAGCTCCTTTCACTATTCTCCAAGAACCTTCTCCAAAGATGGTCCTATACCTCTCACCATCCAATTGACCCACAGAGATTAAATTCTTCTTCAACCCGGGAATGTAACGAACATCATGCAATGTCCATCTATAGCCATTGCTCGACTTAATATGAACATCACCTTTGCCCGTAATCTCTAAAGGTTTACCATCCGCTAGGAATACTTTTCCATATTCCCCAGTTACAAAATTTTTCATCAATTCTTTGCAAGAGATAGAATGAAAAGAAGCACCTGAATCTAGAATCCAAGATTCGATTGGGCTATCGACACATAAGACTAGAGCATCATCTGAGTCCTCCTTGGTTGTTGCATTCACCGAGTTGGACTCGTCTCCTCTCTTCATCTGAGTCCTCCTTTTTAGGGGCCTTACAGTCACGCTTCAAGTGACCCTTTTTGCCACAATTCCAGCACTCTGCCTCACCTTTCGTTCAAGCCTTGCTTCGTCCTCTCGACTTGGATCTACCTCGGTTCTCACCCTTTTGACTCTCCTGACCCCTTTAAACGGTTAGGGCCGACCCGCTTGTTTCACCTCGCTCATTTCTACGAATCCCTTCGCTAATGATGCGGTCACGAACATAGTCGAGAGTCACCTTCTCTTGGCCCGAGATCACCTCTACAGTAGTTGACCAGCTGTTTGGCATAGAGATCAACAAGCAATGTGCGAGCAACTCATCATCCAAGGGATACGCAATCGCCTTCAGTTGGTTCACGATATGGTTGAACCCGGCTACATGCTTCGTCAAACAAGTCATTTGAAGTTGAAATAGCCGCCGTAGAAGGTGAATCTTGTTGGAACTCGAGGGCTTCTCAAACAAGTCAGACAGTCTCTTGATGAATCCAAAGGTTGTGGTCTCATTAGCGACATGTGAAGCCACATCCATTGAGATGGTATTGCGAATGAGACCAAGTGCACAACGATCTAGCTTCTTCCGCACCTTGTCCTCCATGGTGCCGGGTTTGTTCTCTAACATCGCATCCTCTAGTTCTTTGGCATACAACATATCGGTTATTTGTAGCTTCCAATAACCAAAATGTTTGTCATCGAAACATCGGATATTTTCCTTGCCATCCTCCATGTTGATCGAGCAGCACTTCCTCCTTCACAAATGTTCAGTTGGACTTGCACACCAACAGAACCTCCCCGTAACCTGGCTCTGATACCAGTTGTAAAGTTGAGGTAGCAGCACAATAACACAACACAATACTGAGATGAGCAAGAGAGAGAGAGAGAAAGAGAAATAATAGAATACTAGAATTGTGGAAAACCAGACGGGTGGTGAAAAACCACAAACCCCGCTGGCCTAATATTGTTTATAGAGGAGAAATGAATTACAAGCTTAAGAAAGCTATTTTGTAAGTGATGATTACAAGAGGGAGTCTAGACTCCTTTATATAGCCTAGAATAACTTGGGGGCAAAGAAACCTAATTAATGCAAATATCTATCACAAGATATTTCATCTACCAAACATTCCTAAACCAAAGAAGAGTGGTAGCCAAGTGGCCTATCACCTTGCTTTGTGATCAAGTAACTAATCACATTACTTGGTGAACAAGTTGTCTTCACACCCAATAGAGCTTTCAACGAATTAAATTCAACGTCCTAAAATGTGATCCATTTGACTGTGTGGGCTAATGCTGTCATTCAATAACTTATCACATTTGACTGTGCCAGCTCATGAAAGGGAATAATGAACTGCAAAATAATACAATAGGAAGACCTAACAGTACATAATTAATTAATTATATAGGTGAAAGAGTAGGGCTGCAAAACGAATCGTACCGAATCGAGCTTACCTCTATTTGAGTTTGAGTTTGAATAAGATTCGAACTAAATTGGTTGAATTTGTTTCAGAACGAACTAATTTTAAATTGAATGAATTGCGAACTACAAATTTTTCGAATCGAAGTCTATCGAATTACGAACTATAATTTTTTTTAGAAATGAAATTTAGATACTAATTGCTGCTTTCCTGTTTATGCCCAAAGTATGGTTTATTTTCAATTTTAAACTATTATAGACTTAACCTAATTAAATTTAAAACTATGATTATATGGTAAATGTTCCTCTCATCGGTGCTAATAGCAAATTTGCTATTGGCTAGGTAAGATGTTCATATCATCAGTACGTACCAAAATTTTCTATTTGATAGGTAAGATGTTCATATTCATAGTACTAATTAATTAGAGAAGACGAAATAGATGGAACCATATAAGAAAAACTACACAAATTATTCTCTAATCCATTATTGAGATTAAAATAAATAAGATAAGACAAACAAAATGTAATGGTCTCATATAAGAAGTGTATGGGGAAGTCACGGATTAGAAATTGATATAAGGATATTAAAATCAGGAAGACTTCATCTAAAATAATTATTACGTAGGGTTGTTATCAATCCATGGAGATTATTTTGTCTTGATGCGGATCAATTATTTCTTAATATGTAACCGAGAAATTTCTCCAACAACATAATTTTTTTGAATTAATGACAGACTTGGGCGAAGCAATTTTATAGACTTGGTCATTCAAGTCATTTCTTAATATGACAATTCTCCAATCAGTTTTTTGAATTAATGCAAACACGTTACTGTCAGGGCATGTAAAATTATTGACTTGGGCCAAGCAATATTGATTAGGACCTTGCTATAGATCGTCCCACTTTTAATATCAAGTTGTTTATCTTTAAATATTTAATTGATACACTACAAATTAAGGATTGATAATTGTTAACATTTTATTTATTTATTGGTTTTGAGCACCTTGGTCATTCAAGTCATTTTTTAATATTTATTTATTGGTTTTGAGCACCTTGGTCATTCAAGTCATTTTTTAATATGACAATTCTCCAATCATTTTTTTGAATTAATGTAAACACGTTACTGTCAGGGCATGTAAAATTATTGATTTGGGCCAAGCACTATTGATTAGCACCTTGCTATAGATCGGCCCACTATTGATTAGCACCAAGCAATATTTAATTGGTACACTACAAATTAAGGATTGATAATTGTTAATATTTTATTTATATATATGTTTAAGTATAAATAACTAAAATTTGACACATAAAAAATTTGGAATTGACCGCTTGAATAGATTAAAAGCTGATATTTAATAATTGACATTAAACTAATTTGAGGGGATACTAATCAACCCGTTGATTGCTACTTGCCAGTGTTGGGTTAGCGGAGACTTGCGGAAAAAAATGGGTTGCAACATGGACTCGCATGTGTAACATGAAACAAAAAACCCAAAAGTATCAAACACATTTACATGACAACACTATCAAATCTTCTAAATCAAGACCGGAGTTCAGAAAGCCACCCAATTTATCATGCGGAGATGTAAAATTTCAGTTGATAGTGTATGAAAATCTTTATTATTCTCGGATGTAACTTATAAATCCGTGTTTCTAAAATTTCTACCATTTGGGATTTGCCACAGATCTTAGAGAGTATCAACGACAAATCCCAATTTCACAAATTTTACACGACAACTAGGAACCAGTCAAACCAGCAAACACAAAAAACCAGAAAAAAAAAAATTTAATCATGATAACAGACACAGCCTCCAGAGCCAGCAAGGAACCAATCAAGCAAGCACACATTTAATATTTTTTAGTCAGCTATCAATGGCAATTTTTGGCTCCCTCTTTTAACTGCTCCCTTAATTTCTTTTTTATTTTTTAATTTCCATTAGCATGAATGCATGATGAATTCGGACTCTCCAAGAAAATAATAGAAGCATCTCAAAAAGACACGTACGTGTGTATACCCACCGAATAAGAATTTAAATTTAATTTTTTTGTGTTATTATTATATTATTCTTTTAAGAAGAAAGAAATGGATGGATCACCACATTATGAAATTAATATTATATTGATCTCATTGTGAATTAAGACAAATCAAAATTTCCTAATAAATTTGACTTAGGCCAAGCAATTAATATTCACTACAAGAAAACACCTTTTTTCCAGCGCTTACAAACGCCGCTAAATACACTGAAAAACGCCACTAAAGACCTTTGTCGACGCTCAGGCAAGTGTCAGGAATACTGCCGTCGACAAAAGCTTATGCCGGCGCTTCCAAATACCATTAATGGCGTTTGGAAAACGCCGTCCGAAATGGACTTTTCCTGGCACTTGGTTATTTTTACCAGCGTTTATAGGATCTTTACCGGTGCTTGACAAATGCCGTCCGAAATGGACTTTTTCCGGCGCTTGGTTATTTTTACCAGCGTTTATAGGATCTTTACCGGCACTTGGCAAATGCTGGTAAAAGTTTTGACATATAAAAAAATTGTGTTTTGCCGGGGCTTCTAAAACGCCGCCCAAAGTCACGAATATATTATTATTATTATTATTTTGCCAACAATTGCCCTTTGGCTTCCATTTCACATGTCCTATCATGGATGGTCGGATATATATATATCGCCTTAAATTCGCTTCCAGTTGGGAGCTAGAGTTAGACGGTTGGGAGAGAAAATTACTAAGGACTCGCCCTAAACACCATCGATTAAACTGATGTACATACATGATCTAGGTTCTAATTATTTACCACCACTGCCACTAAAAAATATCTTCATCGGTCCAGTAAAGATACCAGTCAGTGTTGATAACCCAAAAGCTAGCAGATCAGGAAACAAACACATGGTAAAAATTAATCCCCTTAGTGCCATCGTCCGTTTAGACAAACTGATGTAGATGAACCGCCCAGTACTAACGGTTCGTGAAATTCAACAGATGGCAAAGGAGGGGAGTAGGAGGGGGTCTATTAACGCCATCGGTTTGTTATCCAAAACAGACGGTAAAAATTTCAACATAATTACAGTGCTACCACTCGTGATGAGCGTCATATGTGCGGAAGCACATCCGATAGTAAAGGGGTGATGGAAAAAATATTTTTGTAGTAGTGTACGCAGGGTTGTTATCAATCAATGAAGATTATTTTGTCTTGATGGGGATTAATCATTTCTTAATATGTAAACCGAGAAATTTCTCCAACGACATAAATTTTTGAATTAATGACATTGACTTGGGCCAAGCAATTTTCTAGACTTGGGCCCATCATTTCTTAATATGACAATTCTCCAATCATTTTTTTGAATTAATGTAGACACGTTATTGTCAGGGCAAGTCAAATTATTGACTTGGGCCAAGCAATATTGATTAGGATTTAGGACCTTGCTATAGATGGTCCCACTTTTAATATCAAGTTTTTTATCTTTAAATATATTTAATTAGTACACTACAAATTAAGAATTGATAATTGTTTATATTTTATTTATATATATGTTTAATTATAAATAACTAAAATTTGACACATAAAAATTTAGAATTGACCGCTTGAATAGATTAAAATCTGAAATTTAATAATTGACATTAAACTAATTTGAGGGGATACTGAACACAAAAAATTCGTAATTCGTGATTTGATTCGAGTTTGATTCGAAAAAATTCATAAAATATTTGATTCGAAATAGTCCGAAATTAATTCAAAACCAAATTCAAACTGGACCTGGTTCATTCGAAATAGGTTTGCGAACTAATCTAGTTCGAAATTCAAAGTAAGGTGAACCGTTGATTTCCGCTGATGACTTATGTTCGTTGATGACTTAAAAGTTAAAACATAAGGCCGCCCAGTCATAAGTTATAACTCGTAAGTCGTAATCCTCGTTCTCAGTTCTAAAATCCTGGACGACTTTGACCTCTCACTTTTGGCGACTACAATCACTCTTTATTGTCGTAAAAAAGTTCATAAAAGATTCAAAATTGAGTTCGTAAAAAATTCGACTCGAAATTAATTCAAACCAAACTTAGTTCAAAATTAATTCAAACCAAACTCAAACTGAAGTAAGTTCGATTCGGTTTGATTTGTTTGAAGCCCTACTTGCAATGACGTCATCCAGCACAAAATGTACAAAATATCAAGTTTTGCGACCCCTAAGTAGTTATGGAAATATGAATATTTTTAGAAATGTGTATGGTCTCCTACATTTACTTTGAGTGGTCCCCAACATATATTAATGGTGCGGGAACATTTGGTAGATTTGATTGTGGAGACAATTATTTACGTAAATATTATTAATCTCATAGCTATAAATACTATGTGCATCGGTATAAATAATTATGTGCATAGGGATATATACTTTATAAAAAAATTCAGTACTGAAGCCTTTGCGATCCCTCCTGACTATTATGATAGTGATAATGCGTGAATAGTGTGGGGACAGGAATTTTCACGTCTAAACAGTGTAGATATTTTGTATTATATTGTTACAGACAATGACCTAGTTTATCATGTTAAGTGTTCAACAAAATGATAATCATAATAAAAGAAGTAATAGATGGCATCTAATCTTACTAGAATAAACATTGAACTGGCATGTTATTTTTTTTTTACAATGATTTCTGTCTTGTTGTTGACCTAATTTGTCGGATAAAAAAACCATTAAAAATAATTAGAAGGGCATGTGATCGCGTAAGATAATAAAACACTAGTACATAAAACATGACTATCAGTAGTGGAAAAACTAGAATCAGGATCGGCCTATCTACATCGGCTATAGGAACTAACCGATACTAATACCTATCTGGATCGGTTTTATTAATAAAACCGATCCTAAAAATGGGTTTTTGGTCAACCATTCCTAATTTATGCACTTTTAGGATCGGTTCTCTCTAAAAACCAATCCTGATAGTATCAGGATCGATTCTAAGCTAAGAACCGATCCTAATTATCATATATTAGAATCGGTTATTAGCTTAGAACCGATCCTAATTCTAAAAAAAAAAAAAACTTTTAGGATCGGTTATTAAAAATTTTAGGATCAACTATTAATAACCGATCCTAATATATGATAATTAGGACCGGTTCTTAGCTTAGAACCGATCCTAATACTATCAGGATCGGTTCTCTCTAAACAACTGATCCTAATGTTTATGTAGCGCTAGGGTTTATTTTCGTTTCGCGTCTCTATACTTATCCAAAATATTTGAGTCTCAACTCATCTCTTTATTTTCGTTTCACGCCTCTGTACTTAGCCAAAATATTTGAGTCTCAACTCATCCCTCTCTCTCTCTCCCTCTACTCCGTGTCTCTCTCTTTCTCTATCTCCGTCTCTCCCTCTCCTCCGTGTTTCTCTCTCTCTGTCTCCATCTCTCCCTCTCGCCTCACCCTCTCCGCTCAGTAAGCTTTACTATTAATTTTAGGTTTATTAGCAAAGTGAATTTGCATGTGATTTAAGACCTTTGATGTTAATTTTGTCTTCCATCTGTAAATTTTATTTTGAACGTTACCTTGTTGGTATTTTCTCAGGCTTGCAAATTGAAGTTAGGGGATATCAATGGTGCTCTATTAGATACTAATTTTGCAATTTGTGAGAGGGAGAGTCATGCTAAGGCTTATTTTCGACAAGGACTGGTTCTGAAATTTATTTGATATTGTGTTTTTGGTGCCAAAATTATGGAATTTTTTCAAGGGTCGTACGAGAAATTCACTTTGATGATTTATTTTTCTTTTTTCTAGTGTTATCTTCTTGTAGGGATAAGCAGTGATGACTAATTCACTCTGCTCTTTAGCGATGCAAAACTTAATTTTTGTTGATAGAGAGTTCACATTTTGGTTATTTCTAAAGCTTTAGTTTATGTAAACTTTGTATGAACATGAATTTTTTGTAATAATTTAAGATGTGTATGATATTTAATTTAGGATATTTATATGATATTTGATTATTGCTTCTTACTGTGAAAAAAAAAATTAGGATGCTGGCCAGCAAAATATATATGGAAGATGGTCAAATGAATAAAAATATTTTTTTTAGCTTCAATAAAACATCAGGATCAGTTATTTTAAACAACCGATCCATATTACTACTATTAGGATCGGTTGTTTAAAATAACCGATCCTAATTGTAAAAAAAAAAAAAAACTTTTAGAATCGGTTGTTTAAAATATCTGATCCTAAAAGTTTTTTTTTTTTTTAGAATTAGGATCGGTTATTTTAAACAACCGATCCAGATTACTACTATTAGGATCAGTTGTTTAAAATAACCGATCCTAAAAGTTTTTTTTTTGAATTAGGATCGGTTATATTAAACAACCGATTCTAATAATTACTATTTGGATCGGTTAAATAACAAATCCAGATTATTGTAGTATCAGTATCGCCTTCATCAGGATCGGTTGTATTCCGATACTAATATGCGTATATAACCGATCCTGATTCCATATTTTCCACTAGTGTATACACGACATATCATACAAAAAAATCTTAGAACATATAACAGTGTGTAATAGGAAGAGGCGTTTGGGTGATAAAAAGCTCCCACATATGCGTACGGTCTCTGAATGTTTTAATTGAACTGTGTCCAGAAGTCAATACACGGTCATTTATTAAATAATCGGGTATATATGCTTTTGCTCCATTTTCAAACATTGAGCTTTAGGAGAAGCTGTGTAGAGCTCATTCATGCCTCTCCATCAAAACCTCTGTTAGTAATTAATATTTTGTATGTCTCAATCACCTCTTCACACATTAAATGGTTTCTCAAATAGAAATTTTTTTGTAGGTGTGACTAATTCATCTTGAGTCCAGAAATCTTTATCTAATTGTGTATATTTGATGCCATGGATGCCAATAGTTCATCCTAGTAATATATAATGTGATTTTTATTACTATATGGATCTTTAGCAAACTAGATCGTAGTGATGCCCAATATTTGATGCCAGGGATGCCTAGTATATCTTATGAAAATATTTAGTATTCAAATCCCCAACTACTAACCACTTTCATTTAGACCGTGTATACAGGGGTCACTACTACAGAAATGGTCATTGTATACTACACATTCTACACGGATTTGATAATTTTACTTAAAAACCGTGGAGGAATTCTAATTTTTTGGAAGCCCGAAATGTGTGTGGGATCTCTACACGGATGTTTACTAAAGAATTAGTGTAGAAAGCCGTGAGAGAGCTACACGGACATTTATTAGGAAATTTACACAGATTATTATTTAAATAACAGTATAGAAAGCCTTGAGAGAGCTACACGGATATTTAATTAAAGAACCGTGAAGAAAGGTCAGCATTGTACACGGATGTTTGTTTAAATTAAAGTGTAGAAAGCTTGTGAGAGCTACACGGCTGTTTCATAAAAAGCCGTGTAGAAAGGTGTCAATTATACACGGTTTTTTGTTTAATTAATAGTGTGGAAAGCTTTTAGAGAGCTACACGGACATTTAATAAAAAAAGCCGTGTAGAAAGGTTATTTTAGGATTTTGGTTATTAAAGGGCGTGTCTTTTCCATCACCAAGTTGGTTATATAAAAGACCTTCTTCTTCCAGCGCCGATTTGATCAATTCTCTCTCTCTCTGTAATCTTATCATTTCAGAGGCGGATGAAGATCATGTTGTAATAAAGAAAGAGCTGATCGAATAAAGAGTCGGATGAAGATTTTGAAAAAAAAAAAGAAAGAGGTGAGATGAAGGACCTTCAGAGCCAGACAAAGAGCCGGATGAAGGGTCGGACGACTCTTCATCCGACTCTGAAGGTTCTTCATCCATCTCTTCCCTTTTTTTTGAAGGTCCATCCAATTTTTTATTTTCAGCTAGCTCTTTATTTATTACAACATGTATCTTCATCGTCCAAAAGAAAAGAACCCTACTGGATAATTTCAGAGCCGGCCGGATGAAGAGTCAGGTGAAGAGTTGAAGAAGAACCTTCAAACCGGATGAAGAGGTGGATGAGGTTGCTGCAGTCGTATGTTTCTTCACCTCCTCTCATTTCCCTTTCCTTTGCTCCCTCCAAATTTAATGTTCTGGAGCAAATAACCAAGGTCCGATCACCTATTATTTATTATTTCAAAAATATGATACTATCATTTATTATGTCAATGCCAACTCATTTATTTGTAAGCTTTGAGCAAAATTCAGCAAGTGAGTCGGTATCCATCTCCATTATTAGAAGAAAAAAAAAAGGATTTTCAGGAAATTTTGTCGATTCAAAAAACAAATAAAGAAAATAAAAGAAAAAAATATAATAAAAATTAGTTAGTGATGATTAGCCAAATAAAGTGTGATGTCTCAATCGCTATGTAGACAATGTCGTGACTTTAATGCAGTTAGACGTATGGCTGATAGATATGTGCTTAGTTTTAATACTAGACTTAGCAAGATGTTCAGTAAGTTCGTTAATAAACATAATTTCATCGAACATCAATTAGTCCACAGAAAATGTACTTGTTCCAATGGTGAGCAGTTTGCCTTACTACACATATTTTTTACTTCTAGTGACAAGGATGAAAGAGATCCTTATTGTACATTGATTTATCAATTTGTGGGTCTACTGTGCATAGTCATTTGTTTAGACTTGATCCTGTGTGGTTATTGCATGGGGAGTTCATTACACTAATTCATAAATGGTAGAATGAGATTCCATGTCATATCTTAGAAAATATATTAGGGGTTGGTTAAAAAATCATCATGGAGCTCAGACAAAACTAAAGGGGAAAGCTCTAGAGATCCTTAAATCTTTGGAACACATCTAAGAGTTTAGGAACCTCTCTGTAGATAAACTGGAACAATTTAATGTGAATATGAAAATACTATATGATATATATTTAGAAGAAGAAATATATTTCAAAACTAGATCTAATCAAAAGTGGTTAGTAGTTGGGGATTTGAATAATAAATATTTTCATAAGATATACTGGGCGTCCTGGCATCAAATATTGGGCATTACTACGATCTAGTTTGCTAAATATCTATATAGTAATAAAAATCACATTATATATTACTAGGATGAACTATTGGACATCCTTGGCATCAAATATGCACAATTAGATAAAGATTTCTGGACTCAAGATGAATTAGTCGCACAGACAGAAAAAAAATTTATTGGAGAAACCATTAAATTGTACATTTTATTATTCGCCTTAAGCTGCTGGCACATATACAAATCATGAAATCATTTTCAATGCATTATTAAATGATCGAATTGACCGATGAAGTCAAGTGGACCACATTTTAAAACGTTGATCAATTTAATTCGCTGAAAGCTCAACCCCAGCATGTTGTCAAGGAAGACTTCTTGGAAGAATCCCAATCTACCAAGCTCCACATGCATGCATGATATGTGATGCTTTAAATTTCCCACCTACTTATTTTGTATATTAAAATAATAAATTGACCAATAATTAAATACTATCCCAAGAGAATTGTTCTTTCTCCAGTTAGATCATTTTGTTTTGGTAGAAGGGATTCATTTATTGTTTATGCACTTAATAATATAACCGAAAAAATAATTAAAATTGATCTACCTCTGGTATGTATCATATGAGCATCACATGACAATTAAACTTACCTATTATCATATTCGATGCATACATTATAAATATTAGAAAAAGTATGCCAATAGGTCCAATTGGACACCGCAGCTAGAATCGAACCGATCGAGCTTACCTCAGTTTGAGCTTGAGGTTGAAGAAGATTCGAACCAAATTAGTTTGATTTGTTTCAGAACGAACTAATTTTGAATCAAATTAATTGAAAACTAAAATTTTTTCGAATCGAAGTCAATCGAAGTACGAACTACAATTTTTTTGGGCGGCCCTAGTTAATTATACCGGTAGTTAATGCATTAGTTTTCTTCGCACGGAACAAAATTCACACTGTTTGCTTTTACCATTGATGAATTTACACTGATGGATTATGGGTCAGCTCAAGATTCCCTTATCTTTTAAGTTGCTGGATTGATTAAAATTACAGCATGGACCTAGTCAAATAAAATTTATTCCATTGTTAATTTGTTATGTTGCTGAAACATTTTCCTATTATAAGTTACCATTATATTAATAATTTTGAGCTCTGATATAAGTTTGGTTCCTGCATTATTAAAGATTGATGGTTGGATCCATTAGTTGCATTATTTGAGATTCGAACCCAAATAGTTTGCGAATCAATTTCGAACGGATTATACCCAGTTTGAGTTTGATTTCAATAAGATTCAAACCAAATTGGTTTGACCTGTTTTAGAACGAACTAATTTCGAATAGAATTAATTGCGAACTTTTTTCAAATTGAACACTAATCGAATCAAGAACTACGAACTTTTTGTGCAGACCTATGAAAGAGTAACATGAGAGACACACTATTATAAAAAAATATGTGACTATAAACTGTTAAAATACTTAGGACATAAGGCTCTCCAATGGTGTTGAAGCGCATCGTGCATGAAAGTGTCGATAAATTTTACATAGTTGATAAAATGTGTCTTTATACTCTTTATATACACGGTCACTATAAGAGAATCGTTTCAAATCTCCAAAAAAATGCTAAAACAAAAGGTTTGCACATGGAAATGATAACCGTGTATGATGGCAAGGGCGATATACATAGTTTTTCGAAAGGAATCGTGTATGATTTCTGAAAATCATACACGGTTCTCATGGCAGATGTAGGATTTTCGTCATGGGGTGAAAAAATTGTTCGTCAGGTTTAAACTCATTAACTAATTAAGTACTTGATAAAGACAATGCTTTAACTTATACTTGCAATGACATCATCCAGCGCGAAATGTAAAAAATATCAAGTTTTGTAACCCCATCCCCCCCCCCAAGATAGTTATGGAAATATCAATATTTTTAGAAATGTGTATGGTCTCCTACATTTAGTTTGAGTGGTCCCCAACATATATTAATGGTGCGGGAACATTTAGGAGATTTGATTGTGGAGACAATTATTTACGTAAATATTGTTCACCTCATAGCTATAAATACATAGCTATAAATACTTCTGTACATAGGGATTAATACTTTATTAAAAAAATTAATGGAGGGCATGTAATTTTACTGCAACAAATATTGACCAGGCATTTTTTTGAAATACAAAAACTTATGTCATGTAGTTGACCCACCGAATTTCGTGCGTAAATTGCATTGTTAACCATGTGTAATCGCATTTTCTGTAGTGGTGTAACTAAAAAAAAATGAAAAATACGAAAAATATCAAAGAAGGGGGTTATAAATAATTTGTGTTCAATTACTAGAGGTTGAAAAAATCAAGTTGGCCGTATTTTTATAAGACTGCTCTAGGGTCCTAATTAAAGCATGGTTTATAGCTTGTCTGAGGCGCCTTTCCCTTTAATCAGGGTCTGAAGCCGACATTATTGTTAACTTCATTCTATAATATATTTTTAGAAATATGAGGGTCATATATTTATTGAAAAAACCTATTAGGATAAATTTACGGGTAAACTGTAAATTATTTTATTGTTTCTATTCAAAAAATTCTGACAAAAAAATAAAAGGACAAATCCACATGTCTTCATTTCTTGTCTTACACACCTCTAAATTTGTGGCATGTCTACATTGAATTAGACATAGCTTTAATTTTTTTAACGAACATGTTTCATTCAAATGTGTCTAGGCATTAACTAGTCACATGTTTTAGTACTCTCCCAAGTTTACCGACCAAAACTGAAATATAAGGCAGTGTGTAGACTTTTACAAATCCTTTTAATAAAATCTCATAGAATAATTTTCTAATTTCATGCTTCGTGGATTAGTTTTATTCCTTGAAATTCGGTAAGACAAAAATATTATATGAGGAATAAGGGCAGGTAACAAGACGGCTTCTGAATGTTGTAGTTGATTAAATCATTAAATAAGAAATATATTTCAAAATTAGATCTAATCAAAAGTGGTTTGTAGTTGGGGATTTCAATACTAAATATTTTCATAAGATATACTGGGCATCCCTGCTGGCATCAAATATTGGATAACCGCATTGACCGATGAAGTCAAGTGGACCACATTTTAAAACGTTCAATTTAATTCGCTGAAAGCTCAATCCCAGCATGTTGTCATGGAAGACTTCTTGGAAGAATCCCAATCTACCAAGCTCCACATGCATGCATAATATGTGATGCTTTAAATTTCCCACCTACTTATTTTCTATATTAAAATAATAAATTGGCCAATAATTAAATACCATCCAAAGAGGATCGTTCTTTCTCCAGTTAGATCATTTGTTTTGGTAGACGGGATTCATTTATTGTTCTTGCACTTAATACTATAACAGAAAAAATAATTAAAATTTATCTACCTCTGGTATGTATCATATGAGTATCACATGACATTTAAATTTACCTATTATCATATTCGATGCATATATTATATATATTAGAAAAAATATTTATAAATATTAGAAAAAAATATGACAACAGGTCCAATTGGACAGCACAGCTAGAATCGAACCAAATCGAGCGTACCTCAGTTTGGGTTTAAGTTTGAAGAAGATTCAAACCGAAATAGTTTAATTTGTTTCAGAACGAACTAATTTCGAATCAAATTAATTGCGAACAACAAATTTTTCGAATCGAAGTCAATCGAAGTACGAACTACAAATTTTTGTTGCCGCCCTAGTTATACGGCCGGTAGTTTTATGCATTAGTTAATTTCTTCGTGCGGAACAAAATTCACAAGGTTTGCTTTTACCTTTCACAAATTTACACTGATAGATTATGGGCCAGCTCAAGATTCCCTTATCTTTTACGTTGCTGGATTGATTAAAATCACGGCATGGACCTAGTCAAATGAAGCTTATTCCATTGTTAATTTGTTACGCTACTAAAACATTTCCTATTATAAGTTACCATTATATTAATAATTTTGAGCTCTGATATAAGTTTCGTTCCTGCATTGTTAAAGATTGATGGTTCAATCCATTAGTTGCATTAGTTGAGATTCGAACCTAAATAGTTTACGAATTAATTTTGAACGAATTATACCTAGTTTGAGTTTGATTTGAATAAGATTCGAACCAAACTGGTTTGACCTGTTTTAGAACGAACTAATTTCGAATAGATTTAATTGCGAACTTTTTTCGAATCGAACACTAATCCAATCAAGAACTACGAATTCTTTGTGCAGCCCAATGAAAGAGTAGCATAAGAGACACACTATTATAAAAAAAAATAGGTGACTATAAACTATTAAAAATACGAAGGACATAAGGTTCTCCAACGGTGTTGAAGTGCATCGTGCATGAAAGTGTCGATAAATTTTACATAGTTGATAGAACGTGTCGACATACTCTTTATATACACGGTTACTATAAGGGAATCGTTTCAGATCTCTAAAAAAATGCTAAAACAAAAGGTTTACACATGGAAAGGATAACCCACTAGTGGAAAATATGGAATCAGGATCGGTTATATACACATATCAGTATCGGAATCCAACCGATACTGATGAAGGCGATACTGATACTATCAGGATCGGTTTTATATTTTTTAAAGAACCGATCCAAATAGAAACTATTAGGATCGGTTTTTTAACAAAACCGATCTTAATAGTTGTTATCTAGATCGGTTTTTGACTAAGAACCGATCCAGATACGTACTATCAAGATCGGTTTTTATATAAAAACCGATCTTGATATTTTTTTTCGAAATTTTTTAATTAAAAATTACATATCAAGATCGGTTTTTATATAAAAACCGATCTTGATAGTATTTTCGATTTTTAAAAAAAAAAATTACATATCTAGATCGGTTTTTGAATAAAAACCGATCTTGATACGTACTATCAAGATCGGTTTTTATTCAAAAACCGATCCTGATGTTTTATTGAGGCTAAAAAAAATATTTTTATTTATTTGACCAGCTTCCATATATATTTTGCTGGCCAGCATCCTAAATTTTTTTTTTTGCACAGTAAGAAGCAATAATCAATTAAATATCATATACACATTCTAAATTAATTATCATACACATCTTAAACTATTACAAAAAATTCATGTACTTCATACAAAGTTTTGTGAAACATTACATATTATAACAAGAAATTTAAATCCAAAAAAAAATTAATTAACAAACATACAAGTGACTAATTGGGCTATTTCTTCAATTAACACACATTTATGCAATATACACATTTATGCAATTAATGTAAAGCACAACAATAAAAAAATCAATAATTACCTCTTTTGCAATCACATCACTTGAAAGTGCATCGTGCATGAAAGTGTCGATAAATTTTACATAGTTGATAGAACGTGTCGACATACTCTTTATATACACGGTTACTATAAGGGAATCGTTTCAGATCTCTAAAAAAATGCTAAAACAAAAGGTTTACACATGGAAAGGATAACCGTGTATGATAGCAAGGGCAATATACATGGTTTTTCGTAAGGAATCGTGTATGATTTCCGAAAATCATACATGGTTCTCATGGCGGATCTTGGATTTTCGTCACGGGGTCAAAAACATAGTTCATCGGGTTTAAACAAATTTACTAATTGAGTACTCGATAAAAAACAATGCTTAACTTATACTTTTCAATGCTCTAACATATACATAATTTTTTATGCTTTTAACTTATAATTCTAATTACCAATGATAATTCAAGAAACAATGCTTTAACTTATAATTGCAATGACATCATCCAGCGCAAGATGTAAAAAATATCAAGTTTTGCGACCCCCCAAGATAGTTATGAAAATATCAATATTTTTAGAAACGTGTATGGTCTTCTACATTTTGTTTGAGTAGTTTCCAACATATATTAATGTCGTGGGAACGTTTGAGAGATTTGATTATGAAAATAATTATATATTTTCATCAATATCGTTCACCTCATAGTTATAAATACTTCTGTGCATAGAGATTAATATGTTATAAAAAAAGTAATGCAGGGCATCTAATCTCACTGCAACAAATGTTGACCTGGCATGTTTTTTGAAAAAGAAAAATTTGTCATGTAGTTGACCCACCGAATTTCGTGTGTAAATATATTGCATTGTTAACCGTGTGTGATCGCATTTTCTGTAGTAGTGTAACTAAAAAATTGAAAAATATGAAAAATATAGCAGAAGCTAGGGCGTTATGAAAAATATTGTTTACCGTGTTCAATTACTAGAGGTTGAAAAAATCAAGTTGGCCGTATTTTTATAGGACTGATCTTGGGTCCTAATTAAAGCATGGTTTATAGGTCTGAGGTGCCATTCGCTTTAATCAGGGTCTGAACCCGAAATTATTGTTAACTTCATTCTATAACTTTTGGAAATATGGGGGTCAAATATTTATTGAATATACAAATTAGGACAAATTTAGGGGTAAACTGTAAATTATTTTATTGTTTCTATACAAAAAAATTCTGACAAAAAAATAAAAGAACAAATCCACATGTCTTCATTTATTGTCTTACACACCACTAAGACTATGTCCCGACTCCCAGCCTGCTCAACTTTGGGGCATGTCTACATTGAATTACACATAGCTTTAATATTTTGAACGAACATGTTTCATTCAAATGTGTCTAGGCATTAACTGGTCACATGTTTTAGTACTCTCCCAAGTTTACCGACCAAAACTGAAATATAAGGCAGTGTGTAGACTTTTACAAATCCTTTTAATAAAATCTCATAGAATAATTTTCTAATTTCATGCTTCGTGGATTATTTTTATTCCTTGAAATTCTGTAAGACAAAAATACTATATGAGGAATAAGGGCGGGTAACAAGACTGCTTCTCAATGTTGCAGTTGATTAAATCATTAAATAAGAAATATATTTAAAAACAAGATCTAATAAAAAGTAGTTAATTACTAGTTGGAGATTTGAATACTAAATATTTTCATAAGATATACTGGGCATTCCTGGCATCAAATATTGGGCATTACTACGATCTAGTTTGCTAAATATCTATATAGTAAATCACAATATATATTTACTAGGATGAACTATTGAGCATCCTTGGCATCAAATATGCACAATTAGATAAAGATATCTGGACTCAAGTTGAATTAGTCACACCTACAGAAAAATTTTCTATTGGAGAAACCATTAAATTGTACCTTTTAGTATTCGCCTTAAGGTGATGGCACATGTACAAATCATGAAATCATTTTCAATGCATTATTGAATGACCGCATTGACCGATGAAGTCAAGTGGACCACATTTTAAAACATTCAATTTAATTAGCTGAAAGCTCAACCCCAGCATGTTCTCATGGATGATATGTTATGCTTTAAATTATACCCACCTACTTATTTTGTATATTAAAATAATAAATTGGCCAATAATTAAATACCATCCAAAGAGAATAATTTTTTCTCCTGGCAGATCGTTTTATGATATGTGATGCTTTAAATTATACCCACCTACTTATTTTGTATATAAAAATAATAAATTGGCCAATAATTAAATACCATCCAAAGAGAATAATTCTTTCTCCTGGCAGATCGTTTTGTTTTGGTAGATAGATCAAATATTTAAATAATAAAAGTCAATTCGGATCCACCCGGCAGTGGCTCTAGGGGTAGGAATTTCCTTCCCCCTGGAGTGCAGGATATTCGGTTATTCATATGAGTATCACATGACATTTAAACTTACCCATTATCATATTCGATGCATACATTATAAATATTAGAAACAGTATGCCAACAGATCCAATTGGACAGCACAACTAGAATCTAACTAAATTGAGATTATCTCAGTTTGAGTTTGAGTTTGAATAAGATTCAAACTGAATTGGTTTGATTTGTTTCAGAACAACTTAATTTTGAATCGAATTAATTGCGAACTATAAAATTTTTGAATCGAAATCAATCGAATTACGAATAACAAATTTTTTTGACCGCCCTAGTTATGCATTAGTTTTCTTCGCGTGGAACAATTCTTTAACATATACTTTCCAATGCGCTAACACATACATAATTTTTTATGCTCTAACTTATAATTCTAATTACCAAACAAAATTTAAGAAATAATGCTTTAACTTATACTTGCAATTAGGGCTGCAAAAAAAATTCGTAGTTCGTGATTCGAGTTGAGTTTGACTCGAAAAAATTCATAAAAATTTCGATTCAAAATAGTTCGAAATTAATTCAAACCAAATTCAACTTAAAAGTTAAAACATAAGGAATGAATGCATGATGAATTCGGACTCTCCAAGAAAATAATAGAAGCATCTCAATAAGACACGTGTGTATACCCTCCGAATAAGAATTTAAATTTATATTTTTTTATGTTATTATTATATTAATCTTTTAAGAAGAAAGAAATGGATTGACCACCACATTATGAAATTAATATTATATTGATCTCAATGTGAATATAGTTAAGACAAATCAAAATTTCAACCTAATAAAATTGACTTGGACCAAGCAATATTTATCAATGAAATTAGATTTAGAAATAAGAGTCATTTGACTCGTTGTAACTATATTTTTTATCAATGAAACTGTTAGTTGGCATTTAAAGCCACTAACCTTCAAAAAAAAAAAATTATATATGTAGAGAACATGAACATGTGAACCATATATTTGTTACATGTAAATTTGTTAAAGATGTATATGATTTTGGATGGGGCATTGCCAAAATTATTTCATAAAATGGAACACAAATCACTGTTTTTGAACCGTTCAAAAAACAATGATTTTCTACCCATCTTAAAAAATAGTAAAAAATTTTAAAAAATTATAAAATTTCATTCCTAACCATATTTTAGTATATATATCATGTTGAACGGTTCGGATCGACAATTTGGACTTCGAAAATAAATATATAAAATATGAGGTATGGTGAGGTATGATGAAAATGAGGCATTGGAACCCTCCTCATAGATGATATAGTGCAAATTTAATATAATTTAGATACAAAACATAGAGCTGCTTTTCTAGTTATAGTCAGTGCAGTCATGTGGTCCATTTGAAAACACAAGATTCAATAAAAAAAAATAAAATGATAATTCAACTAGAAATGAAACTTAGATACTAATTGTTGCTTTCCTGAATATGCCCAAAGTATGTTTTATTTTCAATTTTAAACTATTATAGACTTAACCTAATTAAATTTAAAACTATGATTATAAGGTAAGATGTTCCTATCATCGGTGCTAATAGCAAATTTGCTATTGGATACGTAAGATGTTCATATCATTAGTATGTACCATTAGGAAATTATCTATTCGATAGGTAAGATGTTCATATCCATAGTACTAATTAATTAGAGAAGACGAAACATATGGAACTAGATAAGAAAAACTAGACAAATTATTCTCTAATCCATTATTGAGAATTATTGAGATTAAAATAAATAAGATAAGACAAACACAACGCAATGGTCTCATATAGCAAGTCTATGGGACAGTCACAGATTAGAAATTCATATAAAGATATTAAAATCTGGAAGACCTTTCTCTAAAAAAAAATTATTATGTAGGGTTGTTATCGACCAATGAAGATTATTTTGTCTTCATGCGGACCAATCATTTCTTAATATGTAAACTGAGAAATTTCTTCAAGGACAGATAAGAATTTTGAATTAATGACATTGACTTGGGTCAAGCATTTTTATAGACTTGGGCCTATCATTTCTTAGTATGACAATTCTCCAATCATTTTTTTTGAATTAATGTAAACACGTTACTATCAGGGCTGGTAAAAATATTGACTTGAGCCAAGCAATATTGATTAGGACCTTTTTATAGATCGACCCACTTTTAATATCAAGTTCTTTATCTTTAAATGTTTAATTGGTACACTACAAATTAAGGATTGATAATTGTTAACATTTTATTTATATATATGTTTAATTATAAATAACTAAAATTTGACACATAAAAAATTTAGAATTGACCGCTTGAATTATGGCTGCACAAAAGTTTCGTAGTTCGTGATTCGATTCGAGTTTGATTCGAAAAAATTCATAAAAAATTCAATTTGAAATAGTTCGAAATTAATTCAAACCAAATTCAAACTGAACCTGGTTCATTCGAAATAGGTTCGCGAACTATTCTAATTCGAAATTCAAAGTAAGGTGAACCGTTGATTTCTGCTGATGACTTAAAAGTTAAAACCTAAGGTCGTCCACCCATAAGTTATAACTCGTAAGTCGTAATCCTCGCTCTCAGTTCTAAAATCCTAGGCGACTTTCACGTCTCGTTTTTGGCGATTACGATCACTCTTCATTGTCATAAAAAAGTTCGTAAAAGATTCAAAATTGATTTTGTAAAAAATTCGATTCAAAATTAATTTAAACCAAGCTTAGTTCGAAATTAATGCAAACCAAACTCAAACTGAAATAAGTTCGATTCGGTTCGATTCGTTTGCAGCCCTAATTGCTAGTGTTGGATTAGAGGAGACTTGGGGAAAAAAATGGGGTGCAACATGGACTCGCGTGTGTAACAGGAAACAAAAAATAAAATGTGCACTCGGCTTTTTTTTTATAATTTCCAACATAATCTAACCAAGCATAAAATTGCATGTTATCCGCCCAAGCCTGAGGTGACTTAGGGTCCCTTTTTTCTTTTTGTAGACAGACCTCGAATTAAAGAGCCCAAATCCCAGTTCCAGTAATCCTTTCCTTATGTTTCTTTGTAATTTCAAGAGCCGAAAGGTCCAAACCGATCAAAGACATTCTCAGCAGATTTCACACGAGATCCGGTCATGTACCAGTGTACCACTCCTTAGTGGCTTTGGGTTTAGTTATAAACCTAGCATGCCATTTGTATTTCTCAGAGAATGTAACAGAGATTTTCCTTTATATATATCCAATCAATTATTCAGCTTATAAACAAAAATTTACATTTTATAGAGCTGATTTGAAATTTAATTTATGCTCAGTTTGAGGGTTTTGGTCGAAACCCAAAAGTATCAACACACATTTACAAAACAACACTACCAAATATTCTAAATCAAGACCAGAGTTCAGGAAGCCACCCAATTTATCATGCTGAGATGTAAAAGTTTAGTTGACAGTGTATGAAAATCTTTATTGTTCTCGTATGTAACTTATAAATCCGTGTTTCTCAAATTTCTACCACTTCGGATTTGCCACAGATCTTAGAGAGTATCAACAAACAAATCCCAATTTCATAAATTTTACACGACAACTATAGGAACCAGTCAAACCAGCAAACACAAAAAATCAGATAAAAAACAATTTAATTATGATAACAGACACAGCCTCCAGAGCTAGGAAGGAATCAAGCAAGCTAGAAGACATTTAATATTTTTTAGTCAGCCATCAATGGCAATTTTTGCCTCCCTCTTTTAACCGCTCCTTTAATTTATTTTTTATTTTTTAATTTCCATTAGCATCAATGCATGATGAATTCGGACTCTCCAAGAAAATAATAGAAGCATCTTAATAAGACACGTGTGTATACCCACCAAATATGAATTTAAATTTAAATTTTTTTATGTTATTATTATATTATTCTTTTAAGAAGAAAGAAATGGATTGACCACCACATTATGAAATTAATATTATATTGATCTCAATGTGAATATAGTTAAGACAAATCAAAATTTCAACCTAATAAAATTGACTTGGACCAAGCAATATTTATCAATGAAATTAGATTTAGAAATAAGAGTCATTTTGACTCGTTGTAACTATATTTTTTTATCAATGAAATTGTTAGTTGTAACTATATGTAGAGAACATGATGTGAACCATATATTTGTTACATGTCAATTTGTTAAAGATGTATATGATTTTGGTTGGGGCATTGTCAAAATTATTTCATAAAATGAGAGACAATAAATGATATATAAATGATATAGTTCAAATTTAATATAATTTAGATACAAAACATAGAGCTGCTTTTCGAGTTATAGAAAGTCATGTGGTCCATTTGGAAACACAAAATGAAATTTGATTCAATAAAAATAAATAAATAATTCAACTAGAAATGAAACTTAGGTACTAATTGCTGCTTTCCTGATTATGCCCAAAGTATGTTCTATTTTCAATTTTAAACTATTATAGACTTAACCTAATTAAATTTAAAGAGTAAAGCTAGGGTGTGACATGCTCACCAAGAAAATTTGGTGAGCATAACTCCAAAAGTATATCGGATCAATGTCAAATGCCGAATCCAAACCGTTGAAATCCATGTACTTCATGAGTGATGCATCTACATGCAAAATTTTAAAAGTTTCGAGTTAATTTGCTACACGGTCAAGTGGTCAAAAAAATGAACATTTTATTATAAGTTATTTTATATATTCAATTTTTATTATTTCTTTGACCACTTGACCGTGTAGCAAATAAACTCGAAACTTTCAAAATTTTGCATGTTTATGCATCTGTTACGTTACGAAATTTTTACAATTAAATTCAAATGAATTAAAAGCAAGAATCAAGTTAATTGTGCTAACATCGGTGCTAATCGCAAATTTTAAACTATTATAGATTTAACCTAATTAAATTTAAAACTATGATTATAAGGTAAGATGTTCCTATCATCGGTGCTAATCGCAAATTTGCTATTGGATATGTAAGATGTTCATATCATCAATACGTACGAATAGGAAATTTTCTATTCGATAGATAAGATGTTAAATAGAGAAGACGAAACAGATGGAACCATATAAGAAAATCTACACAAATTATTCTCTAATTAATTATTGAGATTAAAATAAATAAGATAAGACAAACAAAACGTAATGGTCTCATATAGCAAGTGTATGGGAAAGTCACGGATTAGAAATTCATATAAGGATATTAAAATCAGGAAGACCTTTCTCTCAAAAAAATTTATTATGTAGAGTTGTTCTCGACCAATGAAGATTATTTTATCTTGATGCGGACCAATCATTTCTTAATATGTAAACCGAGAAATTTCTTCAAGGACAGATAAGAATTTTGAATTAATGACATTTACTTGGGCCAAGAATTTTTATAGACTTGGGCCAATCATTTCTTAATATGATAATGAATTCTTTTTTTTATTAATGTAAACACGTTACTGGCAGGGCAGGTAAAAATATTGACTTGAGCCAAGCAATATTGATTAGGACTTTTTTATAGATCGACCCACTTTTAATATAATTTAGATACAAAACATAGAGCTGCTTGCCTAGTTATAGTCAGTGCAGTCCTGTTGTCCAATTGAAAACACAAAATGAAATTTCATTCAATAAAAAAAAATAATAATTCAACTAATAATGAAACTTAGATACTAATTGCTGCCTTGCTGAATATGCCCAAAGTATGTTTTATTTTCACTTTTAAACAATTATAGACTTAACCTAATTAAATTTAAAACTGTGCTTATATGGTAAGATGTTCCTATCATCGGTGCTAATAGCAAATGTGCTATTGGATACGTAAGAGGTTCATATCATCAGTACGTACGAATATGAAATTTTCTATTCGATAGATAAGATGTTAATTAAAGACGACGAAACAGACGGAACCAGATAAGAAAATCTACACAAATTATTCTCTAATTAATTATTGAGATTAAAATAAATAAGATAAGACAAACAAAACGTAATGGTCTCATATAGCAAGTGTATGGGAAAGTCACGGATTAGAAATTCATATAAGGATATTAAAATCAGGACTTTTTTCTAGATCGACCCACTTTTAATATAATTTAGATACAAAACATAGAGATGCTTTCCTAGTTATAGTCAGTGCAGTCCTGTTGTCCATTTGAAATCACAAAATGAAATTTCATTCAATAAAAAAAAATAATAATAATTCAACTAGAAATGAAACTTAGATACTAATTGCTGCTTTCCTGAATATGCCCAAAGTATGTTTTATTTTCAATTTTAAACTATTACAGACTTAACCTAATTAAATTTAAAACTATGATTATAAGGTAAGATGTTCGTATCATCGGTGCTAATAGCAAATTTGCTATTGGATACGTAAGATGTTCATATCATCAGTACGTACGAATAGGAAATTCTCTATTCGATAGATATGATGTTAATTAGAGAAGACGAGACAGATGGAACCAGATAAGAAAATCTACACAAATTATTCTCTAATTAATTATTGAGATTAAAATAAATTAGATAAGACAAACAAAACGTAATGGTCTCATATAGCAAGTGTATGGGAAAGTCACGGATTAGAAATTCATATAAGGATATAAAAATCGGGAAGACCTTTCTCTCAAAAAAAATTATTATGTAGGGTTGTTATGGACCAATGAAGATTATTTTATCTTGATGCGGACCAATCATTTCTTAATATGTAAACCGAGAAATTTCTTCAAGGACAGATAAGAATTTTGAATTAATGACATTTACTTGGGCCAAGAATTTTTATAGACTTGGACCAATCTTTTCTTAATATGATAATGATTCTTTTTTTGAATTAATGTAAACACGTTACTGGCAGGGCATGTAAAAATATTGACTTGAGCCAAGCAATATTGATTAGGACTTTTTTATAGATCGAACCACTTTTAATATAATTTAGATACAAAACATAGAGCTGCTTTCCTAGTTATAGTCAGTGCAGTCCTGTTGTCCATTTGAAAACACAAAATGAAATTTCATTCCATAAAAAAAAAAAATAATAATTCAACTAGAAATGAAACTTAGATACTAATTGCTGCTTTCCTGAATATGCCGAAGTATGTTTTATTTTCAATTTTAAACTATTATAGATTTAACCTAATTAAATTTAAAACTATGATTATAAGGTAAGATGTTCCTATCATCGGTGCTAATAGCAAATTTGCTATTGGATATGTAAGATGTTCATATCATCAGTACGTACGAATAGGAAATTTTTTATTCGATAGATAAGATGTTAATTAGAGAAGACGAAACAGATGGAACCAGATAAGAAAATCTACACAAATTATTCTCTAATTAATTATCGAGATTAAAATAAATAAGATAAGACAAACAAAACGTAATGGTCTCATATAGCAAGTGTATGGGAACTAATTTCTGTCGTTGTGTGTCCTCAGAAATAGTGTTTTTTTACCCTCGCAGATATTGTTCCATTATTGTAGTCAATTCATACTTAATTTCTCCTGTCTTTGTCTTTCTGTTGACACAAATATTTCTTAATTGTTTCACAACTCCTAACTAGGCAATACAAAAAACAGACACGCTGAAGATGTTATCTTGACTAGATCAATTCTATGCTAATTATAACAGAATTTGCTAATCTTCTTAATGGCTAATTAACAACCTATTGCTTATAATATAATATTTGTTAAACAAACATTGTTGTAACGGTGAGATAACTGGGAGAAAACCTTGAGGAAGAACAATCATGTCATCGTCGGTGAAGCTCATCTTGACCTTATCAATTCTTCAATGTTATGCTAATTAAAACTGAATTTGCTAATCTTCTTAATGGTTAATGAGCATGCACATCCCGCATATATATATAGACATCCGTTGGGGTTATTTATTTTTAATATCTTAATTATACCTAACTTTTGCAGATTAATTCATGTTAGTAAAAGTATGAACAAAACTGTTTTACTTTTTGACTAATAGATTATAGACAAAATATATAACTATTTTAACTCACGCTAAATTTTTTATTTTCTTACTGTTTGTGATTTATTAGTTTATACATCTTTTTAATCAAATTAATTAGATGTTCAGAGACTGAACAATGACTTTGGCATTTTTTTTATACATACCAACCGGCCTGAGATAAAAGACATTAATTAATTGTACAACTTGATGATATACAAAACAAAAAACTTGACTCGATTAAATAAGTACTGGACAAGTTCTAATTTATTTTGACATCGAAATAAATTACAGAATCAACAATATGATAAGGTCTGCGGCTTTCTAGTTGTTGCAAAGGAGTCTTTTATTTTTGGAGAATAATTTGGCTTGCTCAGTCAAATCATCCATGTCTCTTGCATATTTCAAGAGTGAACTTTTCATAAACATGTCTATGTTTGATCCGAAGTACTTCACGGGAGAAATACTGAAGATTGCAGTAGTAATTACTCGATTATGAAGATAATTTCAATTGAACACAATTAGTACAACTATTTGAAACTTTTCGTATCAAGATCGGAAAGTTCAATAATAAATAAATGTAAAACATCAAATCGGAAAGTTCAATAATAAAAAGATATCGATATTCATCTTGAGAAGCAGCATAAGGAAACCAGTTTTATGACTTAATTACATAATAAATATATGTAATAATATTTTCTTGAAAATTTTCCTCCCCACCAAAGTATAATAGAAGGACCAAAGAATAGGTATAGGAAATTTATACATATCATATTTTATGTGAACATATATATAAGACATCTTATGAGTCATGTTAGCAACTCATTTTCGAATTCAACTGGAACAATGCAATTCAATATTATAATCTGTCTTTAATAGGACAACAATACTTTTTACAAGCCCAATGCATTAGACGGTGGCTTACTAATTTAGATAAGTTGTTTATGAATAAAAAAATGGCATCGTTTGATACAAAGACCATTGACGTTGGATCATTTTCATTACAACTATGTTGTCAGCCTAAATTTGTGTTAATAATATGATGTCCAACCTATAAAAAGCAAACATAAATCTAAATTTTAGGGGCTTACCTAACGCAAAAATAATTAGTGAAAGTGGAATATCAATTTGGGGTTTCCATTGCTTATGTTTGCAAATATATATTAGGGTGGACTTTGGCAGGTCAACCACTGAAATGCAACATTTTTCTTATTGTTGTCACATACCATAATATGGTCATTGATATAATATCATCCAACATCCTAAAAAATTTAATTAAATTTGCCCATGATATTTTGGATACTTGAAAATTGTAAGATTCAAATGGACAAATATGAAAAGTTGCAACATCTCAAGTATATAAATACTCATCGAGGAACCTCTAGCCCACACACCAAAGCAATCAACAAATGCAGCAATAATTCCATCCTCTCTAGTCTGATCAATTTTTTTTTCCATAAATGGTACCCTCTAACTTTTATTATATAGATGTCAAATGTTAATTTTCTGTAGAAAATTAGTGTTCAGAAATTTATTAGCAAGATTTTCCTATAATTTATTAACATCTTCTGAAATTATATGTGTGGGCGACTTTGTTGATTTAATGAAGGCGTCGACTCAATTTCTCACAATGAAGGTCGGACCATGTGGCGGGGATGGCGGGGAAATGAAAGATATGAATATCAATGGCGTGACTCGCATTCTTAAGGTCAACATTTACTATAATAAACACATTGAAGCTCTTACTATAACTTTTCTACGTGATTGCCTTCTGGAGAGTACGGAGCAGTGGGGCATACCGGAATGGGGAGGAAGTTCGACAGAGGTAACACTTTTTTCTATTCTATTATGATAGATTTCGACTTTGTGAGTGAAGAGTGGAAATTTTTATTTCTTGGTTAAACGATGGCCATATAGATCCATTATGAGAATAACAAACAAAAGAAGGAAAAGTGGAAAGCATAACAGGTTATCCTACTATTACCAGGACCGTTTTAGCAAATGTCGTTAAACTTGCCACCAAAAGAGGAGTTATGATATTTGTTTTTTGTTATTGGTCCTTCAGATTCTTCTTCAGGATTCTGAGTACATTACCTCTGTAAAAGGACATGTTGATATGTCCTACATCAGATCACTTAAATTTGAGACAAACTTGCGAAGTTTTGGACCATATGGAAGAGAAGATCAGGGAACTTTTTTTGAACTTCCTGCAATTACGGGTCAAATTATTGGTTTCCATGGACGGGCTGGAAAATATCTTAGCGCACTTGGAGTTTACGTCCAGGTGTGTAACACTATTATTGTTGATGAAAAAACTCTCCATTTTTTTATTTTCTGAAATGCATCTGTAATTAAGTTATGGACAATTAGATCATCGTAGCATTGTTCCTTTATAAGATGCAGATAAAAAGCTTACTTGCATCAGTCCATGGACTCTATTAAACAAAATATACCTACAAGTTTATAAACCAAACATTCTTCTTGGACCCAAAGATATATATATCATATTATGCTCCCTTTCCCCTCCCTCAAGTTTACTGTCACCTCGGATTATCTAATAGAAAATGTATTCAGTTGACCTCCGAGTATTATTGTCCATTTTGATATTATTCACTCCAATTTACTTCACTGCAGGATAGAGACGCAGGAAGGGTACTTGAAGATTACAAGCAGGTACCTTTTTCTCACCATACTATGGCGAATATATTTCTTATATTGTTTATTGAGAGATTGTCAATATTTGGTTTCCTCCCTTTTGGACACAGAGGCCAAATATTTAATGCAATTGGACATGCAAAAGATGCTTGAATCCAAAGTTCTCTTTGTGTATTATTTTTCATACTTGTTTAAATTTGTACTCAATCTTAATTAACCTTCATAAGTATTGGTTTATGTATTGATAGATTGTGTACCTTCAAATGGAAAATAAGTTACAAAAGACCAATTTCATGCAAACAGAGGCTGCGTATTTGACGCAATTGCAAGCATTAAGCTCTTCAAATGATGAGTTGCAAAAGAAGCTGGAATCCAAGGTACTTATTGGATAACAATTATGCTGTAAAAAGTTTTGAGGCGCACAATTTCAGACAACCGCAGTAGCAGAATTACCAGAACTTACACAATTAGCAATTAAAAAGCGCAATATTAAATGATAGCTCTTTGTTGACTTTCTTATTAATTTCTAGAAGTTGAGATTGATTGTTAATTTTCTAAATGAAAAATGCTTGGTCATTTTCTACTCTAAATGCAAAAATCATTAATCCTATGCAGGGGCAGATCCACGATTTTCGTAAAGTGCAGCAAGAAAATAGCGAATAGGGTTTAAATAGTAAATATGGTTCAAACCATTAGCTAATCGGGTATTAGATAAAACAGAATGCTTTAATTTCTAATTTTCAATGGTTTGACTTCTAATTTCCAATGCGCTAACTTCTAATCCTAATTGTTAATCGAAATTAAGGAAATTTATCATAATTTTAAATATAAATTTAACTTTAATTACAAATAATATTCCAGAAGGGGCCAAAGTTGGTCCGGACGTATCAATTTCTAAAAAAATTCAAAATCCACGGGGGGCAGTTGGCCTAAGCTGGTACTGTAATATTTTTTCTTTTCTTTTAACTGTTCACATATATTTAATAACTTTCAAGATCTTATCTGTAAAAATACTGATTTGTAATATTTTTTTAATAACTTTCAAGATCGAATCTGTAAATTTTCTATAATTTCTTTAAATGTTTAGTAATGATATAAGTTTTATAATATTTTGAACTTAGCTATGTGAACTATTTCCAACCATCATGGACTACTTTGTTCTATTATCTTGATCCTTGATGATGTAATGCAATTGGAACATGTTTCTAGTAATACATTATTTCAATATTTTTAAATATACAGTTTGTAACCATTTCATTCTTAATTTCAGACGCCATTCATATATACCATTTCTTTCTTAATATCAGCTACAACCTATGATTCTTACATCATTCATATATACCATCGGTTCCAGTTCATTTCCCCTCTGCCATGATTCATGTATACTATCGGTGTTTATTTTACGGACCCTTCATTTGTGTTTTCTATCAGTGCAGAGAAATCGACCATTTTGATTGGAAAGCACTCATTCCGGAGATGATAGCTAATATGATACAAGACGCAAAAGAAATGGCTGATAACCACCTGAAAATTGCTCAGGAGAAGCTTGTCGAAGCCCAGAGTGAATTGCAGATGCTGAGGGCCTCCGATGGCCTTCTCCTCATCTCTGCAATCACAAAAGAAGCAACAGCAGCCATTGAGGAGAAGGTGAGGACACAAATCAAGGCTTCCTTTGATGATTTCCAAATCACGAAAGAAAATTTGAAATCGATGAAATCACAAGAAATCAACAAAAACGACCTGGAGGATATTAAGGCTGCCATTAAAATGGTCCGATCCATTGAGGACCACTTGAAATGGTTGAAATCAGAAAAAATCAATGAAGATGATGAGAAAAAAATCCAGGATGCCATCATGTCTGCCAATCACGCTGTGCAGTCCATCGAAAACATCATCAACAATGGCATTTGATTACTTGGTCACCTTTAAATAATTTGCGCTTTTCTTAATTTTAATTACTGTTCTTTACGTTATACCATTGGTGGTGCCATTGGCAAATTGAGTTGTTTAGTGTTTTTTTTTTGTACGTATGATTGTTGTGTAATGCTTTTTTTTTTTGTTTACTTATTAAATTATGAGATTTATTTATGCAAGATCGTTTTATGCATTTGTGCATGCAAATGTTATTAACGTCTAACAGATCAAATTTTGCTGCTCAATTTAAATTTTATATTAAACCTTTAAAATATGATATTTTCTTATTGTATTTATATTACTTATTTATATTTTTTATCAATCAATCCAATCCAACCATTGAATTACAAAGTAGGTTTAATACATAGAAATGGATTCGATCTTGATTTAATCAAAGAAAGTATTTGAAATTAAGAATTGTACGGTGCAGCAAAAAAAATATATTAATAATTAAAAAATAAACGTTGGTACCCCTTCCCCACTCCTTGGTCTATAGGTCGCAAAAAAACAGGAATGCTACCTCTGTTCTCTCCCATTCTAATAACATTTTTTCTCGTTTGGTTTTGTTGGTTATTAAGTGTAGGCAAGCAATATATTATTTAACTAGCTGCTTTATTTATATGAGGAACGCTTAGAAACAGTATGTGAGTGTTGCCAAGTGCTAACCACTAATTCAATTCTTTATTTTCTCAAGTAGAGCGGAGCGTGAAGGATAGATGATCAATGAGCAATTTATTAATTATTGCCTAACTTAAATTTTTGTCATCTGCATTCCTTAATTAATGAGTGCATGATGCCTTATGACAGTGAATTAATGCAATTCATTTTTGTATACAGATCCGTCAAATTCATTTTCCTTATGACAGTGCTTCATTCCTGAATTAATACTTCAAATTTTATGATATCTCAAATCATACAATCTCTATATATCATTCAATTCATTCACTGTTGTGTGGCATGATGCTTTCATTACGTCGAGCATTTATATACTCTTTTCCTTTTGTTTTGCACAAAGGCCAGTAGTCGGTGATATAATTTTGCCACAAAACTTGAACAGGAGATGTAAGTTGATGTGCAGAGATATTGTTTAATACTTGCAAGCACTTGCCTGCTATCTTCCTAACAATGATGAGGGGCTGTGCAGTAACATACCCATTGACACCCAATAGATCTGAATCAATTCCTCCCTGCTGTCTTCCTAAATGTTTTTTATTATTTCTTATTATTTTGAATGTTTTTTATGTAGTACCCGATTAGTTAATAGGTTTGAACCCGATAAGCTATTTTAATCCGATTATTGCCCCTACATGACAAAAATTCTGCGTCCGCCCACGCGGTAGCAAATCCGTGTGTAAATTGCATTGTTAACCCTGTGTAATCGCATTTTCTGTAGTAGTGTAACTAAAAAAATGAAAAATATGAAAAAAATTGAAGAAGGGCGTTATAAATAATTTTTGTTCAATTAATAGAGGATGAAAATTAATTTAGGGGTAAGCTGTAAATTATTTATTGTTTCTATATAAACAATTCTGACAAAAAAATAAAAGACAAGTGATCTCCATTCTAAAGAACAAATCCACATGTCTTCATTTATTGTCTTACACCTCTAAGACTTTGTCCCCCCCTCTCAGCCTGCTAAACTTGGACCTTATCTTAATCTTGCGTGGCATGTCTACATCGTATTACACACAGATTTAATTTTTTGAACGAACATGCATGTTTCATTCAAATGTGTCTAGGCATTAATTGGCCACATGTTCTAGTAATTTCCAAAGTTAACCAACCAAAACTGAAATATAAGGCAGTGTAGACTTTAAGAAATCTTTTTAATAAAATATCATAGAATAATTTTCTAATTTCATGCTTGGTTGGTTAGTTTTATTCCTTGAAATTCGGTAAAACAAAAAATATTATATGAGGGATAAGGGCGGGTAACAAGACTGCTTCTCTATGAAGTAGTTGATTAAGTCATCCCATAAGCTATCGTGAGGACGGCATAAAATAACAAATTACTTTAAAAATAAACTGGTGAAGACCAATAAAAAAAAAACAAATAACAAGCTATGGTCCGCAGCTAATATAAGTTGTTGTGGTCAGTTGGATTAATTTGTATTAGCGCCAGCTTCTTATCCAGGACTGCATGCCAAGTTCTCCATGATCTTAGTTTGCAATAAGCCGTATACCAAATTATGATGCAGAGGGGCAGGGAGCCTTTGCGTTAATGAACAAGGCCACTGGAAAAGCTATCAAGCATGACTTCGGACATAACTATCTTGTATGCACCCACACACATCTTATACTAATTAAAGTCATAAAAACCTTCTCTATTCATTAAGTTTTTTTCATGATATAAACAATGTTAATACTATGTTTTTTAATCCTCCATTAATTAGTTGGTTGTTGTCACAAAAAACAGAACAGAATTTGAAATAACACCACACTCCCCAAACCGCCCTCCCTTATTTTATTTCTTTTCACTGATTATTTCTTACAAGAGATTAGACCATCCTTTATATCCCAACAGGATTGGCCTCCAAGTTTATTTTGTTTTAGTAATATATGCATACAAGGAGAGAATCTAATATTTTAGGAATGTAAATGTACAAGGAAATAAACTAAATATGCAGGCTTGCAATCTTCTCTGTTTAGGCGCATATCTATCTTGACCAAATCTTCTAGCTGGCGCCTTTACAGCTCATCTTTTCACACTCCTCCTCAAGTTGGTTGGTAGATGTCCACCATACCTAACTTGCCCAATGAGCTGTCGAAACTTCGGGTATCAACAGCTTTAGTCAGAACATCTGCTAATTGTTCCTCTGATCTGACATGAGGAAACCAAATGATCTTGTCTTCAAGATTGTGTTTTATGAAATGGCGATCCACCTCAACATGCTTGGTTCGATCGTGTTGCACCGGATTGTGAGATATGTCAATTGTTGCTTTGTTGTCACAAAATAGATCCATCTCCTCCTGTGGCGCATACCCAATTTCGGTCATAAGTTTCCTTAGCCATAATAGCTCGCACAATCCCTTAGACATGCCGCAAAATTCAGCTTCTGCACTGGAAAGAGCTACCACATTCTGTTTCTTGCTTCTCCATGTTACTAGATTGCCTCCAACAAATGTGAAGTAGCCAGCCATCAGTATCAGTATAGCCACATTCTATCACATTCTGTCACATTTCCTGCCCAGTCAGCATCAGTATAGCCACTGATCTTTAGGTGTCCATGTTTCTTGAACTGTATCCCTCTTCTCGGGGAACCCTTTAGATACCTGAGAATTCTATTTACTGCTTCCATATGTACTTCACTTGGTGAATGCATGAACTGACTTACCATACTTACTGCATAAGCAATGTCAGGTCTTGTTTGTGAGAGGTATATCAGCTTTCCCACCAATTTCTGGTATCTTTCCTTGTTGGTTGGAGTCTGGTCCGGATAACTTCCAAGTTTCAGATTTTGAACTGCAGGTGTGTCAGCTGGTTTGCAATCTAGCATTCCAACTTCTGTGAGCAGGTCTAGCACGTACTTTCTCTGGGACAAGACAATGTCCTGTTTGGATCGTGTAACCTCAATTCCTAAAAAATATTTCAACCCTCCGAGATTCTTCATTTCGAATTCTTTTGACAACCTTTCTTCTAGAGTTTGTATTTCCATTACATCGTCTCCTGTTATCACCATATCATCGACATAAATAATGAGTATAGTGACTTTACCTTGATTATGCTTGAGGAACAGGGTGTGGTCGGAGTCACTTTGCTGGTATCCATAGTTTTTCATGGCATTGCTAAATCTCCCAAACCACGCACGTGGAGACTGTTTCAGACCATACAGCGATCTCTTTAGTCGACACACCATTGGTTTATCATTCTTTACTTCATATCCTGGAGGAACATCCATATAAATCTCTTCTTCAAGATCGCCATGTAGAAACGCGTTCTTCACATCAAACTGATGGAGTGGCCAATCCAAGTTTGCTGCAAGTGAAAGTAAAACTCGCACAGTATTGAGTTTAGCAACAGGAGAAAAAGTTTCCTGAAAATCAATACCATAGGTTTGGGTATATCCTTTTGCAACCAGTCTGGCTTTGTATCTTTCTATTACCCCATTTACATCATATTTTAATGAAAAAATCCACTTACAGTCGACAGTTCTCTTTCCTTTTGGAAGTTCAACTAATTCCCACGTACCATTCTTCTCTAGAGCTTCCATTTCTTGCTTCATGGCATTTGTCCATTTTGGATCTTTTATTGCTTCATCTACTCGTTCAGGAACTTGTATGGCTGACAAATTCGCAGCAAATCCTTTTACTTGCCCGGAAAGATGGTCCAGGCTCACATAGTTACTTATTGGATATGAACACTTCCTCCTGTCCCATTCATCAGGTTTGAATCTATCTGGCTCCCTTCCCCTATTGTACCTGTGAGGTAGCTTATAAACAACATTAGTTGTATTTGAGTTCAGATTAGTTACCTCGTGGATATCCTCTGGAGCCGGGCTTTGTGGTTGAGAAGGGAGTTGTATCACATTTTCTTCATCTTCATCTGCAAGAACTTGAAATCTGTTTTCAGTGGCTATGTTAGGCTACTTCCTCCTTGAGTAAACCTTATCTGGGTTGAACCTGCGCTGGGTCTGAAATTCGGTTTGATATGTATTGGGATGAGAACATGGGCTCTGAGAGGAAGAGCCCGATTTGAGGTGGATAGGGCCCGAGTCATCAGGTTGCATACCCGAGCCGTGAGTTTGTTCAGCAGGCTGTTCAACGGGTCCGGCATATGGTTCAGTGGGCTGATTGGATGGACACGGTTTATTTCAATATCGGGGTTAACAGACACATCTCCTGGGTCGGGGTTAATACTGAACGGATTTATAATACCATTTTCCTCACAGTTCTCCTCCTGAAAATGGTGTTTGTTTTTTTGATAGAAGCCTTTCTCTTCAAGAAATGTAACATCCATTGTCACATATACCTTTCCTGTCATCGGGTTGTAACACCTGTAACCATTTTTTTGCAATCCATACCCCAAAAAAACACATTTTTCGGCACACGGATCTAGTTTGGTTCGTTGTGTTTTTAAAATGTGAACATATGCGATGCATCCAAAAATTCTTGGAGGTAAGGTTAAGGTTGAGGGGATTGGAAAGGAGGAAAGGTTTTGTAAAGGAGTTTGAAATTTTAATACCGTGGATGGCATTCTATTAATCAAATAGACTGCTGCCATAACTGCATCGTCCCAGAACTATTTAGGAACATTGTATTCGAGAATGAGAGCTCTTGCAGTTTCAAGTACATGTCGGTTTTTTCGCTCAGCCACTCCATTTTGTTGTGGAGTCCCGACGCAAGACGTCCCATGGATAATCCCCTCATTGTTAAAGAACACCTTTAGAGTCTGATTCACAAACTCTCCCCCATTATCACTTCTGACCATTTTTACTTTCTTACCAAATTGTGTGTATATCATTCTGTAGAAACATTGGAACACATCAATTACTTCATGCTTATTTTTGAGTAAGTAAAGCCAGGTCATGCGAGTGCAGTCGTCAATAAATAACACAAACCACTTATTTTGGGTTGTTGAGGTAATTGGTGCCGGACCCCAAACATCAGAGTGGACCAAGTCAAACGGACTACTACACTTGTTTAGACTTTTCGGGTAAGATACCCTATGGCTCTTTGCCTTGATACAAGTTTCACATTCAAATTTATGATTTTCACAATTCTCAAACAATTCAGGAAAAAGATTTTTCATATAACCAAATGATGGATGACCCAATCGTTTCTGCCAAATTAGCACTTTATTCTTACAATTTGAAAATAAACTAGAAGTACTAAGTGCTCTGCCCTCATTTATGTCTTCCAAGTGATACAACCCTCCTCTCTTAGAACCACACCCAATAATCTCCTTCGTGAGGATATCCTGAAAAAGACAAAATTTTGGGTACATTAGTACAGCGCAGCTACGTTCCTCACAGATTTGTCCGACAGATAACAATTTTGTAGTTAATGAGGGAACTAGGAGGGTGTTTGACAAGGTCATTGAAGGGGATATGTGCACGGTTCCAGCACCCGTTACTGGACTACTTTTACCATTTGCATTTATAATTTTTCATTTTCTAGGTTCTTTGTTATCTGTAATATCACTCTTACAGAAGGTCATGTGATCTGAAGCGCCAGTATCAATTATCCATGCATCTCTGGAGGATCTACTTGTGATAAAGGACGAACCTGTACTGACCAAGTTCTGACCTGGTCCAGATTTTTCGGAATTGGGCCCAGCCTGTATCATGGCAGCGGAAACCAAGTGACTAGCTCCAGTTCTACATTCGGTCCAGTTTTGAGAGTTAATTCCAGCCCATGTATCAGATTTATAGAAAAGATTACCTTCAATTGATGAGGCCTTCTCACGGTTTACTAAAGGAACCAATGAAACTTCGCTACCTGATGCGATGGTGGCTTTGCCTGCATCGTTGCCCTGCTGTTTCTTCTTCTTCGGGTCCTTCCACCAATCGGGATACCCATGTAACTTGAAACAGGTTTCTCTGGTATGCTTGATCCCCCCACAGTGTGTACATCCGCCAGGTGGAGGCCGGGGCTTAGTTTGCCCACTTCTCGCTGGTATCAGGTGTGCCTCGTTTTCCTTTACCACCATAGCCACGGGTGTGTTGTTCTCCACTTTTTCGAGATGATAATTCTGCCTCACATCCTCTTGTCTGATCCTGGCAAAAGCCTCCTCAATGGACGGAAATGGCTCCATACGGAGCACTTCAGCCCGTATACTATCCAGACGATCATCAAGACCGTCGAGAAAGTTATACACCCTTTCTTCCTGCACTAGAGAGTTATGTTTTTCGATATCTTTTGGACATTCCATAGGGTTGGGACGCCTAAAATCAATTTCTTGCCAGAAAAATTGTAGGTTATTGAAATATTCTTCAAGTGGTCTACCCGACTGTTTGAGTCGAGTTACTTTTCTCCTAAGGTTATATACTTGGGTTTTATCTTTTCCATCAAAATAGGCTACAACAACTGCTTTCCAAACATCTCTGGCACAAGGGAAACGAATAAAATTACCTATTAGTGCAGAATCCATAGACCCAATAAGCCAGGCTTTGACAGTTGAATCTTCTGCAAACCATTTTGCATAATTCTCATTAGTTGTAGGAGGAGCCGGTAGAGTGCCGTTGATGTATCCTAATTTCTCCTTGCCTGCAAGATGCATCTCAACTACCTGTGCCCATAAGCCATAATTATGCCCGGTTAGTTTCACCGAGATAGGTGGGGTTCGGTCATCAGTTGTCCCTGAGCGAGATGGTTGCTCCGTCTTGAGAGGCAATGGTTGTGAGAGAATCTGAGCAAGCCGCTCAAGTAAAGTGGTTGCTTCGGTTGAGTCGCTAGACTTTTGTGGTGGGTCAAGGGAAGCCATCGTGAGGCTCTGTAACATTATATAATTTTATGTACGTACGATCTAATTGAAAATTCTATTTTAAAAATATAAATGATTATGTAACGCCACGTAAATCAGAATACTAAATTAAGGTACAACATAAATAGCGTATAAATTTGTTCATCCTTATATGTCAATTTTCTTCTTTCATTTATCCAAATTAAACTTCCGTGACAAGAAACAAATGATTCGATATAGATCTATGAAATTATATAGTCCATATAAATATCATTGCCAAATCATAAAAATAAAATAAATAATAAAATAAAATAAATAATCCAGTTAGATATCGGCCAAGAGTTGCATTATGTTCAAAAGTTATGACTCTAATTAAATATAGATAACTTCCCCAAATTAACCGTCTCCCTGATCCAATTTGAGAACCTTTCGCTATATATATATATATATGATTAATTAAACCCTTGTGCATATCTCGGTATCCCTCTCCGCCAAATCAACCACAGAAAATTAAAAAGGTGAAGGAGGTTAGATGTTTGATTCTTTCTTTCTGTCGTAAATAATTTCGTTGTTCATGTATGCATTATCTTATGGTTCAATTAATTAATTAAACTGATTTATAGTTTGATAATTCTTTACTTTTATCTCTACCGATTTGCTTCTTTTTCTTTATAATTATTATATAAAATTCATACGGCATTGATTTGTTTGATAATAATTTGGAGAGTTATATAAGTTTTAACAATTATTTATTTTTTTGGGAAGTATTATATCATTAGATAAAAGTATCTTTGTTCTTTAATTTGTAACCGGTGGCAATTGTTAATGATTTTAATAGTTATGAGTTCCTAAGGTTTCATGATGTGTCAAATTGTAATTTTTCCGTTGAATGATAATTAATTATATTATATCTTTAGAAGTTGATGGTTTAGATTTTTCTGAAACCACACCGAGTTACATCAAACTTATAAAATTATTTTATTGGATTGTAATTTTTCACCGATAACCCTAGAAATTTATTCACCGATAACCCTAGAACTATTTTATTTATTTACAAAGAACTATAGTCTAAAAACTTATAAATAATATATACTTTTTATCTGGATAAATAAATTCCATTTTATGTATAATCTTAAATCAACTTTGATATATCTACATACGTTCTGGTCATAAACTCCATTATATACACTTTAATGTGTCATGAGAAATAAATTATGTTATATTTATATAGGTACAAACGTTTTGTCAGAACCAATTTTAATATATATGATCTTAGGGTAAAAATTATACGGTTTATACCTAATTGTATAATCGGACATATGTACTCAACTGACGGTTTAGTAACAGATAAATGAAAATAAAAGAAAATGTATAGATATTAATTTGAGAATCGTGTTACATGGTCTAGGTCTGAGTTATGAAGTAAAAAGTGACGAAGAAGCGGTAGCGAACCACACCACAATAGCAGGTACGGGTTTTCTGGACCTTGTCAAATTGTACTTACCGTTTTCTATGCATATTATTTATTTAATTGTTTGGAATTGTGCATCTTGAATCGAACAATCCCTTTGGCTTGTTTAGAATTACAATAGGATTATTTCATATCGATCATAAGACTTGTAAGTAGGGTGTGTTGAGCATGATATCGTGTAGTGTTAAATGACGAACGTAAAAGGTAATAGATATGTTAAAGGAAAGGGGCCAACATGTGTTGAATGCATGTTGGAATGTATACATTGGGTCTAGGTTCGACTAGACCCCTCGTCAACGTGGCGTTGGATGGATTTCCCGTCACGGGTCAAGACCTAGCGTAGGGTGGATTCCTGTCTAGTGAGACAGCCAATATCTAGCGTAGGGTGGATTCCCCGTCTAGTGAGAAGTCTTCCGTTGTTGGATGGATTTCCCAGCGGAGTGGTGGTCTTCCAGTGTTGGATGGATTTCCCACTGGATTGGCAAATAAATGGATTAACAGAAAACTTGAAAAATATTTAAAGAAGTGTACGTGTGTGTGTGTGTTTTAAATATTGCATAACATGTGAGGATATAATATTTATATTCTATTTGTAATAATAAGTAAATTTGACAAATTCCGGGACTGGAACTAAATCCCATATTGAGAGACTGTTCGATCTCTCACCCGTTCCACTTTTATGTGGGTTCCAGGAAATGATGAAGCCGACGAGGAGCACGAATAGGAGGGATGCGGATGAGGGGGTCAACAAGCAGATGGCTCAAGTATTTTTTTTATTTTCTTTTAGTTGAACTTTAAATTCTCTCTGTGAAAGTGGATACATTGACTAACATGGCAATTATCGGTTTGTTTGCCCTGTTTGTCTTGATCTCATGTTGAATTTATGTTATGTGCTTGAATTACTTGTAATATTACAATACTTTGTTGGACTTGTAAATATTACATGAGTATTTATTATTGATAATGTATGTGATGTGCACACGCCTTACGTATAAATACGTGGCGGGTTGTCTCGGGGTGTGACAGGCTCTGATACCATGTCACAAAAAACAGAACATAATTTGAAATAACACCACACTCCCCAAACCGCCCTCCCTTATTTTATTTCTTTTCACTGATTATTTCTTACAAGAGATTAGACCATCCTTTATATCCCAACAGGATTGGCCTCCAAGTTTCTTTTGTTTTAGTAATATATGCATACAAGGAGAGAATCTAATATTTTAGGAATGTAAATGTACAAGGAAATAAACTAAATATGCAGGCTTGCAATCTTCTCTGTTTAGGCGCATATCTATCTTGACCAAATCTTCTAGCTGGCGCCTTTACAGCTCATCTTTTCACAATTGTAATATTTATAGGTTAAGGATGCCCCACTCAACAGAAACTCTATGGATCCCTCACTCATGTGGACATAAAGTAAATACGTGAACAATTGCTTCCGACAAATAAGAATGCAAAATAAGATTTATATGGTCCTTAAAGTTTTGGATGAGGCTACAATGGAAGATATAAGATGTTGATTGCACACAATTAAAGGAGAATACACGAAAAACGAACGGTGTGATTTCGAGTCTCGTTCTAAGTTATCTTTTTCAGTTTGTTGTTCGTGGGTTGTTCAAGGTTTCAAACTTAGGCGCTGCTAAGTTCAATTTTCTATTGTTTGTATTTTTATCCTAGTAATATAGTTATTATATATCCAGATTTCTCATTACTGATTCCAGAGCTTGTAATTCAGTTATGATTGAAATAAATGGTCTGAATTATATTTTTTTTTGTGAAAATTAAACTTTTTCCAATCAATTTAGTCACTAATACTGAATTTTGTGTATGCGACTTTTCACATGAACAATAACTATTTAGACAATTATGCTTGGATGGGTGCTATATGCCAATTTATTTTAGTATACAAATTAAGAAGGGAATCATTGACTTTTTAAAATTTTGGTTTATTATCATGCGGAGCTTATTAGATTGGGGTCGTTCCGAGAAGGCCTACATGAAAACTTGCTGGTGCTGAGCTTTCAACGAATTAAATTGACAGTTTTCAAATGGTCATTTTTAATAATGCGTTGAAAAATATTTCAGGATTTAAGTATGTGTCGGCACATTAAGCTGAATATATAACAAACTATAGAATAAAAAGTTGCAAATTTATATAAGAGACCACATGATAATAAATCTTACAAATGTATGAACTGGCAACACAAAAAAGTAGTAGATCTCGAAACAAATGTAATTGGTTCAATCATTTTACTCCACAAAAGGGTTCAAATACATCACAATATAATAGGATATCATGATAGTTATGAGCAAATACAACATATTTTGACGTAATAATTAAATTATAGTATTTTTTGTCAGTCTTGATGAGATAATAGATATTACTATATCAACTGTCCGCTGGTCATCTCCTTTTTCTTTTTTTTCTTTTTTGTTTGAAAGCCTAGCAGCAGCTGCCAAGGCCAGTCGTCTTTTTTTTTTCCACCTAGTTTTTTAAAGAAGTGCCCCTAATTTCTCAGATCCAAACAATATAAAAGAGATTATATTGTAGTGTTTCATATATTGACCTAGCATTTTTAAAATTTGTCATGAAGTACACCTAATTTTTTTTCTAATCCAAACAGTAGATATACTGCATTATATTGTTACAGATTGATCTAGCTTGCCATGTTAGGTGTTGAAGAAAATGATAATCTTAAGAAAAACCTAACATTACAAGGAAAGAACTTATCACCTACTCGCGGGGGGGGAGGGAGAACCTCTTTTACCATACAACTAGATGTTGTCATATGTGAGGAATGGGTTCAGATCCTACACAAAATTAGCACTATTTCTTTCACTCATGCAATTGATAAAACAGCATGGAAATGGGAACCCTCTGGAATTTCTTTTAGTCAAGTCATTATACAAGTTCCTTAATTTTGGTGGGGTTAGAATTTCTCATACTTTATTGTGGGGGCAGGTGCCCACACACCATAAGATCAAGGTGTTTATGTGGTTAATCACCAAAAATAAAATCTTGACCAAAGTTACTCTTAGTCGAAAGGGCCGGCAGGGAAGTGTCAAATGTATATTTTTCCAAGGGGTAGAGACCACCAATTATTTATGTTTCCAATGTCTTTTCACTCAACAAATATGGTTCTCGATGGGATTAAGTCAACAACATTATAAGAATTGGGTTACTATTAAAGACAGTTACATTCTCTTGCTCTTTAGATAAATACTTACAGATGGGTTTCCTACTTGTGTTTAGTGCAGTTAGCTGGACACTTTCCAAACTACGAAATGAATTGTGTTTTCAACAAACCAATCACAAAACCTTTTGAACTATTATTCTAATGATCATTGCCTTGGTAAATTATTCGACAGGTATAATGTGTTGAAAATTAATTCAGAAATTGGTTCTAGAAAATTTGCAGAAATTAAGTTGGTTAGAGAGTAGTTTTCTGATGTGTAAAACTGCTATGAGTGTTGCAAGTTATTTTTCAGTATAGTTATTATTTTTAGCACATGTTATTAGTGGGTAGTTATTCTTAGTTATCTCTTGTACTTTAAATTCTGTAGAACTATGTAATTTTCTTAAGCGTATGAAATATATTGTGTTTCTATTCTGAAAAATACTGGCACTGCAGCACAGTTTTTATGTTTTCTCTATTTCTGATCTATTCCTCTGTCAAGTAGCAACAAACCTTGCATTCTTTTATTGTTGTTTGTACTCCCATAACCCAACATAATGATCATTACCAGTGTGGATGCTCAGAGAGTGCCTTACCAGCAACATGGAGAGGAGGTGGAATCATCTAGCAGCACTTCTTAGTTGGCTGTTTATTTAAATTAATTATTAGCTAGTTCCATTTGGTTTTGTAATAACTCAGTACTTTGATGATGTGATGTAAGGAAGTGATGATGAACTTCTATAGTTTGTTGAAAGATGATCCAAAATTAGCTTTTCACATTTAGAATTCTGTTGAGAGTTGGACTAAACTTAGCCCTTTATATTTGGAGTGCTATAATTAGTCATGGAGCGTGTAGGAGTTAGTGGGTTCTATAATTAGTTATGTAGGTTCTGTTTGTAGTAGAAGGATAGGTAGTGGGTACTAAATTTATAAGTTCCAGATTTAGATTAATGTTTAGCTATAAATTCAGATGTACTTTGTATCCAAAGTAAGGAAGTAATAGAAGGTAATTTCAGCAGCAAATTTCTTCTCTCTATTGTTGTATCCTTCAGAAATTTCCAACATAGTTTAGGTGTTGAACTCGGATATCAGTAACTGTGGTCAGTACACAGCTATTTGGTTGTATTTTAGACCCTGGTTTCTTAAATGAATTGGGTTAACAGTCTTTTCTCAAAATATATATATATATTCATAAGAAAAAAAGGAACGGAGGGCATGTAATCTTACTGTAACAAATGTTGACTTTCATGTTATTTTATTTTTTTTTTTTTTAAATTTCAGTCTCATGCACCTAATTTCGCGGATCCATAAAAAAATTATTAAAAGGGCAGGTGATCGTGTAAGATAATGAAACAGATAACTGCAAGCCGATCGTTTTTTTTTTTTTTTTTTTTGAAAGCCTAGAGCGGCTACCAATAAATAAATATATAATACTATATTGTTACAGACATTGACCTAGCGTGCCATGTTAGGTGTTGAAGAAAATGATAATCATACACTACAGCAAAATTATTCATCTGGGACCGGATTTTGGAACGAGTTCGATCGTCGGTCGCAGATAATCCCAAAAAAACAAAAAAAAAAAACAGCGGGGACGAATTTGGCCCATAGCCTTCTGAGACCGGCGCCCCAGCCTTTTGGGACCGATTTGGCCCGGTCCCAGAAGTGTCACCTGAAATACACGCCATGAAAATCCCTGAAATTGGCGCGTTTTGTTAGCCAAAAAAAAAGAAAAAGAAAAAAAGAAATCAGCACACACCACTGTGAAATCGACGCGAGCGATCGGGTCTCTCCTGCTGGCGATGATCGGCGATCGAGAAATTAGGAGAATTGAGAAGGGGATCTGGAGATCGAGATCGAGATCGAGAAGGGGCCTTCCTCCCCTCAGCGTCTCTCCGCTTCCTTTGGATCTCTGCGTCTCCATCTTCTGACTCAGTAAGTCTCCGCTTCCTTTTTATTTATCTGTTGATGCTTGTACGATACCCTCCAGTGGTATACTGGTGCTGCATACCAGTATTGATTTTTCAAACATTTCTCTAATTTCACCATCCAAATACTCCCCCAGATGATTTTGATATACAAATTAATTAATAAAAGCCACTGGAACCACCGGCCTTAAATTTGGGAGTGAAAACTGGAAATTTGTCTGGGATAAATGTGACTAATAATTGCCCCACCTGGTCACCAAAACCCCACACATTCTGTTCTACACTTGTGCCAGTACCTTACAATTCAATTCAATGCAATGCATCCCAATCTGTAAAGCATGATGATACCAGTGGTTTGGTATCTAGCCTTTTATATTCAATTTCCATTCGATTTCAATGGAAATTGGTGAGGAATGACCTCACTTTCATCTAAAAAAAAAACTGTTTATTTGCAATGTTAGGTAGTGGTCTCTTGTACGTGATTTGTATGTGAAAATTGTAGTTATGTTACTCTGCAAGTATCAGTTCCTGCTCTTGTTGCTCCAAAACCTTGTATTGCATTTCTGCCTTCCAATACAAACCTTTGCAAATAAGCATCTGATAAGTTTATGATGTGGTATAAGCCGTTTTTTTTTTCTTCTTCTTTTTGATGATGACAGATACCTATTGAAATCAAAGAGTTAAAAGGGATTAGATACCAGACATAGCATCTTTTCTGGTACAGGAATGTACCAGCATTCATCATTTCAAGTAATCTCTCTGAACTACTATTGATGTTTGAATTTTGAAACTTGATTGTTGTAGGAGGATGCAGAAGCGCAGGCACCTTTTTCTGGCAGTAAGTTCTATATCTTAATTCTACGACGCACTATCAGAAATCACTTTTAACAAAAGGAGATTTAAAAATCTCTACCTTTTTTTTTTTCCTTTGTGCTTATTTTCTCTCTCCCTTAGCCTATCTATCTAAATATATTGCAGGTGCTCCCATTGCAGTGACAACTTCACCCAAAAAAATCAGTATAGAACCTTTTCCTTACAAATATCATGTATAGAACCTTTTGCTTTTAACGAGTTCAATTATGGTAATATTATTTTATTTTTATTTTTTTGCAAATATCGAGTGTCAAATTCAACTATTCTACTAATGCTTTGTGTTATTACTGTGGATAAAGTTCATGACAGTACTAGACCTTAAATAGTTTGATTTAACTGTAGTTCAAGCCAATAACCGAACTAAATATCAAAGAAGCCCAAAAGAAAACTCTGACCTGTGCCCTTGCTCAGTACCAGAGAGATCCATTATTGATTTTGAATGTTTATTAATTGTTAATTCTATCAATCCTTCAGGGCATTCGTGATATGTGCTCTGACGATTCTGACAAGTTCTCTGGCTATACTTATATATTGGTTGAAGCAATCGACAGCTAGTCCAAAAGATCCTACACAGGATGAGAAACATGCAAGGTACAAGTACAGTGTCACCACCTCAAATTTCTTGGTTAGTAAATTTATATTTTTCTTATGGAACTTTCAAATTTGGATTTCATATCTGCATTTCAGTTCAATGATTAGGAGTTCTTACCATGAACGGCACTTTGGCTTGGCGCTAGGCATTATATCTGTTACCATACTTGAATTACTGCTATATATGTACTGATGCCTCTCTCTTGCTCTCTCTTTCTAGGTAGAGAATGAAATGTGCCATGTCACTAGCAGTTCTTACCAGAATATGGAAAACTGAAGGTGTTTCCGAAGATAACAAGTTAAGTACGACATTTGACGAAGCAAAGCTGTATCCAATTCTTGCACTTCTTTATATGGAGAAAAATTTATTACAGGTAGTGTTTACTGATGCCCGCTTCTGGTCCTGTACTGGTAGTATACTGGTGCAATTTTAACTGTTTCAAATTTTTTTTGTTGATCTGGTCTTAACCTTTCAATATACTTCAATTTCAGAACTGAAAGTTTATTCTTGATTACTATTTTTGTTTCAATTAAAAAAATCAGTGGGTATTTGATAATATATTTTGTTGCTTGTCAGTACTACATATTTTATGTGGAGGCTCCTGGGTACCAGATTCTGAAGAACCTTAACATCATAAGTACTGGCATCTTATAACGTATAATTCTCAAGAGAAAGTAAGCAACCACATTCTGACTTGGCTTAGTTTATATTCTGATTTTCTTATATCTAAAAGTTTCTAATCTGTCCAGTATAACCTGCCTAAATTTAAAGAGAAATATTTGGAAGCCATTGTCTTGAACAGACCAGCAATCAGGCTCTATCGATAGGGGTGTTATTTGGGTCAGTTCGGTTAAAACCAAATTAAAATAGTCAAATCTAAATTTTATTCGGTTTCAAAAATCTAACTAAACTAATCAAATATATTTTTGGGTATGTTTGAATCCAATAAGGGCATCCATAAAAAAATTAGTTATATTTTCACAGGGAGGTTCTACCTTGCACCCCGATACTCATGATTTTTGCAGGGATGATCTCGGAGATGACTTGTAGATATTTGATGTTTTAGAATATTATGTCGTACTTTTGATATTTTGTTTTTATGTCGTACTTGAGATATTTCATATTTGATGTTTATGTAGTACTTTAGATGTTTTATGTCGTACTTGAGATATTACATATTTGATGTTTATGTAGTATTTTAGATGTTTTATATCATACTTGAGATATTTCATATTTGATGTTATGTAGTACTTTATATATTTCATGTTTATGTTGTTTTGTGAATTGTTTGTGAATTACTTGATATTTGATGTTAAATTCTTGGTACGTACCAATTAAAACAAAAAAATATATGAGTTTTCGTCACTAGGACACGTTTCGTACCAATTAAGGCGAGAGAAAAATATATAAATATAATGGGTTTAATATTATATTTGTTTGTTACAGTTCTTACCAATTGGAAATAAAAAAAATAATACGCTTCTGCGACCCATATGGGAACCTTCTGTGACCACTCAGTGGTCTCTGATAAGCCCTTAGCCACGTCAGCATGTCACATCAGGGACGGATTTGGTTGGTCGCTGAAGGGGTCATCTGCGACCGGCGCCATACCCTTCAGAGACCGGTGACGTCAGCAGGGCAAGCATCAGTGACGGAGCAACTGCGACCGGGTCATCTGCAACCCATTTCAGTCATCTGGGACCGGCTCAGACCTTCTGGGACCGGCGCTTCACCCATCTGCGACCCATTTGGCCGGTCGCAGAAGGGTATTTCTGCTGTAGTGATAAGAAAAAAATTAATGGAGGGCATGTAATCTTACTGTAACAAATGTTGACGTTTCATGTTATTTAAAAAAACAAAAAAAATTCAGTCATGTATAGTTCACGCACCTAATTTCGCGGATACATTAAAGTCAATATAATGCAATAGTTCACGCACCTAATTTCACGCATGTGATCGTGTAAGATAATGCAATAAAAGTTTTCATAAAAAAAATTAACTGGTTTTGTCTGCTAACTGAAGTGCAATATAATTATTATCTTAAATTGACGCCCTTTTATTTTCTTAATGGTCACTATATGGATATCACAACAAGAATTTGGTTTAAATCCGTGGATAATAAATGCATATCACAACAAGGTAATTTCGTGGATATATTTATTACTGACATGATTATTCCCGTGAATACCGATGATAATATTCCATTATATCCACGCCTTTACTACAATTTTCTTATAGTGATATGTAGATTATTGAAAAGTAAAAAATTTAGTCTAGAACTACATTTTCATATGGAGATGATGTTGTACATTTTAGTTCGTAGGTTGATCATTTTATTTTCAATATAGTTAACATTTATATTTCCTTGTGGGGATGAGGAACATTGTAGATTTTTCTACCAAATAGGAACAAATTGAAATTATGTATTGCAATCTTCTCTTTTATATATAAAACAAACTTTTTGTTGTTTTTTTTTTCTGGGACTACTCTAGTAATTATCTTCATACATATGGTAATTATCGTTGGAATTCAAATATTTTTTAATGTTTATACTGTTATGTATGTGGGCCTGATTCTAGGAGTATGTGGGTCTGAGGTTACGAAGCACCGGAGAAAATTATTTTTGGAGAAGTCAATTGTCTGTGAATCCTTTGAACCAACGGCCCAGATTAGTCTAGTTACCCATGAAGATGTACGGCCCAGATTAGTCTCAATTTAGGGCTTTATCAGTGGATGTGTTTTTATATATATATATTAAATCTCTCTGTAATTTATTGTAACTGACTTTTGAAATTAGTGGAATTTGTTTTGGTGAGCGGCCGTGGGTTTTCTTCCCCTAGAGGGTGTCCCACGTAAAATCTGTGTGTTCTAATTTTGATTCTTTCTTAATTTCTTTCTTTTTGTGTTGTGTGATTGCTCTCTGGTACTCATCCTCTCAACAACTGGTATCAGAGCCAGGTTCTTTCTTGAGTGGGAGAAATGGCGGAAGAGGGGAAGTTACGAATTGAGAAGTTCGATGGCTCAAATTTCGGGTTCTGGAAGATGCAAGTTGAAGACTACCTATATCAGAAGGATCTTTATTTGCCTCTCAACGGCAAGGCTAGCAAACCAAATGATATGGATGACAAGACTTGGGACATACTGGATCGAAAGGCTCTGGGTGCGATCAGGCTTTCGTTGTCTCAGTCGGTAGCCTTTAACATCTCCAAGGAAAAGACCACACAAGATGTGATGAAAGCCCTAACGCGGATGTATGAGAAACCATCGGCGTCAAACAAGGTATTCTTGATGAAACGGTTGTTTAATATGAAGAAATCTGAAAATAAATCAATGCAAGAGCACTTTAGTGATTTCAATACCATCACGAGTCAGTTAGAATCCGTGGGTATTAACTTTGATAATGAAGTGTTGGCCCTTGTTATCCTGTCGAGTTTACCCGATAGTTGGGATAGTTTGGTTATGGCAGTTAGTAACTCTTTAGGGTCTAATCTTCTCAAGTTTGAGGATGTAGTAGGGGTTCTTCTTGATGAAGATACACGGAGAAAGAACAACTCGTCTGGTGATATTTCTGGTACAGCCCTGAATATTGAGGAACGGGGCAGATCCTCAAAGAGGGGTAACGGAAAAGGAAATGGACGGTCACAGTCTCGAAAAAGTCAGTCAAGGGGTACTCAGTTAACTTGCTGGAATTGCAAGAAGAAAGGTCATCTCAAGCGTGATTGCAGAGCACCGAAGAAAAGGGTGGATGAGAACGACAAAAGCAGTAGCTCGATGAATGTCTCTAATGAATCAGGTTCAGAAAATGAAGCATTGATTATGTGCTATGACAGCAAAGATGACTGTTTATGGATACTGGATTCTGGTGCATCGTTTCATGCTACTTCAAATAGGGAGTATTTCCTTAATTATGAGAAGGGGAATTTCGAAAAGGTGTATCTTGGTGATGATGAATCCTGTGACATAATTGGTAGAGGAGATGTGCAGATAAGCATGCCAGATAGGAAACAGTTGAGGTTGCAGCGTGTAAGACATGTGCCGAAACTTGCTAGAAATCTAATTTCTGTAAGCCAACTTGCTGATGATGTAGGGTTTGAAACAAAATTTACTAAAACATCCTGGAAGCTCATAAAAGGTGCTATGATAGTAGCACATGGGCAGAGAGATGGTAGTCTCTACAAGGTTCTTAATGAAAACTCCATAAACGTGGCCTCCTCCAAAGTCAGTGCAGAGGTATGGCATCAGCGTCTCGGGCATATGAGTGAAAAAGGAATGAAGGTAATGGTGTCAAAAGGGAAGTTAGACGGATTGTCACATGTAGATCTGTCTCTTTGTGAAGGCTGTGTGTTTGGAAAACAGAAGGTTGTTAGCTTTTCCAGAAGTGCCAGAACTCCTAAAGCTGGAAAGCTAGAACGGGTACACACGGATGTCTGGGGACCTTCGCAGGTATCTTCTCTTAATGGTTCTCAATATTATGTTACTTTCATTGATGATTCAACTAGAAAGCTCTGGGTTTACTTTATGAAAAACAAAACAAATCTGACGTGTTTGAAATTTTCAAAAAGTGGACAGGTCTAGTTGAGAATGAGACAGGTCTGAAGCTGAAATGCTTAAGATTAGATAATGGAGGCGAGTATTTCAGCAAGGAGTTTGATGAGTATTGTACCGTGAATGGCATTAGAAGAGAAAAAACAGTACCAAGGACACCACAGCAGAATGGCGTAGCTGAGCGCATGAACGGAACCATCACAGAAAACGCTAGAAGCATGTTGCTGAATGCTGGTTTACCTAAACATTTCTGGGCCGAAGCTGTGAATACTGCTACATATCTGATCAACAGAGGACCATCTACTGCGATGGATTGCAAATTGCCTGAGGAGGTTTGGACAGGAAAGGAGGTAAAACTTTCACATTTACGAATATTCGGTTGTATTTCCTATGTCCATGTCAGTGCTGAAAATAGATCAAAGTTAGATGCAAAATCCAAAATATGCACTCTGTTAGGATATGGAGGTGATAGCTTTGGTTATAGACTATGGGATCATGAGAGTAAAAAGATCATAAGGAGTAAAGATGTCATATTTAATGAGGATGTTTTGTATAAGGATAAGATCAAAGAGAAGAAGGAACCAGAAAAATCAGAATATTTTGAGCTTGATGATATTTCTTCAAATGGTCTCGGTCAGCGTGTTGTAGAACAGGTTGATGAACAGGTTGATGAACATGTTGATGAACATATTTCTGCTCTGCGGGGTGGTCTATATCGCATGCGGTAGTGACAGAAGGCCGTAGGCGAGGCCGTGTGCGGCAGTGACAGAAGGCCGTATATGGGTAAACATGAGTGCCATGAATATTGTATTGAGTTAATTAGAAGAAATTCATCCAAAACCCTAGAGGCTCCCTAAACTTGGTTTACAGCAATTAGCATCTCCACCTATATCCTTGCCAGAGTAAACTGTAAAATCAAACTACACCTATTATTTATTTATTTTAGTTAGTATTAACGCAACCCAAATAAACCCGAAGAACCTAGACTAGTATTATTGTTGTTATATTACTAAGATCTATCCCTGTGGATCAACACCCGACACTACTACACAGTAGGATTATGCGCTTGTAATCCGACAAAGTAGCATTAGGGTAACTAAGTATATATTTATATACACTAAAAGTTAGTAGTCTCATTTTGAGTCATCAGGACCGAAACTCGAAAGATAGAAGAATCCGTTCGAAGTCTAGGCACAATAATTTGACGTGTAACTATTGTAAGAAGAAGGGACACATTAAGGACGATTGTTTTAACCTTAAAAATAAACAAAAGGCGGATACTAAAGGTACTTTTCCGGAGGAGGCCAATGTGGCCGAGTGTGACACGGTTGATACTCTTTGTGTGGTAGATACAAATGTTTATGACAAGCATTGTTGGGTGATGGATACGGGTGCTTCGCAACACATGACTCCGAATAGATATTGATTTGAGACTTATGAGCCTACAGATGGTAAGGTTCTCATGGGGAACAATAACATGTGTAAGGTTGTCGGAATTGGTTCGGTGACGATTAAGTTCCATGATGGAAAGATCCGAGGCTTGATGGGTGTGAGACATATATCCGATTTGTCGAAGAATTTGATTTCTGTAGGGTCTTTTGAGGAAAAGGGGTCCAAGTTCCAAAGTGAAAGTGGAGTCCTTAGAGTTTATAAAGGGGTTCCCATAATAATGAAGGCGAAAACAATTGGAACTCTTTATTTCCTTCAAGGTTCCACGGTCACGAGCTTGGCTGCCATTGCGCGTTCAGGTACTATCTCGGATGCGGATGTCACAAAGTTGTGGCATATGGGATTGGGGCATATGAGCGAGCGAGGAATGACCATTTTGAGCAGGAGAGGCTTGTTGTGTGGCCAATGCACGGACAACTTGGAGCTTTGTGAGCATTGTGTATTTGGCAAGCATAAGAGGTTGAGATTCTCCACGGCCATTCATTCGACCAAGGAAACATTAGACTACATCCATTCAGATCTTTGGGGACTTTTTCGCGGGCCATCTAAAGATAAAGGTTCTCATTACATGCTTACTTTCATTGATATTTATTTCTTGAGAGAGAAAAGTGATGTGTTTCACGCCTTCAAAGAATGGAAGTCACTTTTGGAAAATCAAGGGGGAATGAAAGTCAAGAGGTTGAGAACCGATAATGGGTTAGAGTTTTGCAACCATGAGTTTGATAACTTCTGTAAGGCCAAAGGGATTGTTCGGCATAAGACGGTGGTTAACACTCCCTAACAAAATGGTGTTGTGGAAAGAATGAATAGGACATTACTTGAGAGGTCTAGGAGCATACTTTCAAATGCGGGCTTGGGTAAGGAGTTTTGGGAGGAAGCCATTAACACATCTTGCTATTTGGTGAATCGATCTCCTACCACTTTAATTGAGTTGAAGACTCCTGAAGAAGTGTGGTCGGGTAAGCCTGCCGATTATTCAAATTTGAGGGTGTTTGGTTGTCCCACTTATGCACATGTGAATAAAGGAAAGTTGGAGCCTGGATCAAAGAAGTGTGTTTTTGTTGGGTATCCCGAAAATGTGAAGGGCTATAAATTGTGGTGTCCGGAATCATCCAAGTTCCTTATCTCGAGAGATGTCATTTTCAATGAGTCGGCAATGTTGAAGACAAATGATGTTGCACCCGAGCTGACTATTAAGGGTAATGAGAAGCTTGAGAAGAAGGTAGAGTTTGAGAAGCCGGTCCAAGAAGGTAATAATGTGATCTCACATGATGATGCCAATTTGGAGGAAGGCCAAGAAAAGGCACAACCATATGCATTGGCAAGGGACCGGGCTAGAAGAGAAATTCGACCACCTACAAGGTATGGATACTTCGACTTTTCTTATTGTTTACCAATTGCAGAGGATGTGGAGTATTGTGAGCCATCTTCCTACAAGGAAGCCATTTCTTCTAAGGATGTGGCCAATTGGGTTGCCGCTATGAATGAAGAGTTACAATCCTTGCAACAAAATGAGACTTGGTCTCTTATGAAGCCTCCTAGTGGTAAGAGGATTGTGGGTTACAAATGGGTGTTTAAGAGGAAGATTGATTGCTCAAATCCTCCGGATTTTTGATACAAGGCAAGGCTTGTGGCTAAAGGGTATAGTTAAGTCCAAGGTGTGGACTTCAATGATGTGTTCTCTCCCGTAGTAAAGCAAATGGAGTTTTGCTCTCTTTGGTAGCAATGAAGGATTTGGAGTTGGAGCAAATGGATGTGAAAACCAACATCTTGCATGATAATTTGGAGGAGCAAATTTATATGAGTCCACCGGAGGGTTTCTAGGTTGCAAAAAAGAAGAACCGTGTGTCTTTTGAAGAAGTGCCTTTATCGCCTTAAGCAATCACCACGGCAATGGTACAAGAACTTTGACTCATTCATTGTGAGTATTAATTTCCATCGTTCCAACTATGATAGTTGTGTATTTCCAGAAGTTAGATGGTGAGGATTTCATTTACTTGTTGCTCTATGTGGATGATATGTTGATTGCATCCTCAAACTTGAAAAAAGTTAGGAGATTGAAAGAGTAACTAAGTTCGGCATTTGAGATGAAATATTTGGGGGCCGCCAAAAAGATTCTCGGGATGGAGATGACAAGGGATAGGTCCAAAAGAAAGTTATTTCTTTCACAAAATAATTTTGCCGAGAAAGTGCTACGCCGTTTTGTCATGGAGAAAGCAAAGGTTGTTTCAACACCTCTTGCGGCGCATTTCAAGCTTTCGGCTGCTTTAAGCCCAAAATCCGATGTTGAGAAGAAATATATGAAAAAGGTTCCATATTCGAGTGCAGTTGGGAGTGTTATATACTTGATGGTGTGTACTCAACCCAACATTGGTCAAGCCATTAGTGTGATAAGTACATATCTCTCTTGTCCGGGGAAAGGGCACTGGGAAGCAGTGAAGTGGATCTTTCGCTATTTGAGAGGTACTATTGATGCTCGTTTGGAGTTTGGTAATGGCAAGGTACTAACGGGTTTTGTGGATGCGAATTTTGCGGGTGATTTAGACAAGAGGCATTCTTTGACGGGTTATGTTTTTACCCTTGGAGATTGTGCAATTAGTTGGAAGTCTACACTTCAAGCAACCGTTGCACTCTCAAGTACCAAGCCTGAATACATGGCAATTACCGAGGCTATTAAGGAGGCTATTTGGCTCAAGGCATTTGTTGGTGAGATGTCTTTTTTGAAGGGTCCTATTACGGTGTATCATGAGAAGACGAAGCACATTGATATTCGATACCATTTTGTTCGAGATGTGATCTCGGAAGGCAAGGTTGCCGTGAAGAAGATCTCACAAAGCCTCTTCCAATTGCAAAGTTCAAGCTTTGTTCAAGTTTGGTGTCAGTTTGTTTCTAGCTAGTTTGAGCTAGTTTTGTTTCTAGCATGTTGCTAGTGTATCTTTATGTTTACCTTTGTTTAGGTTATGTTTACTTTATGCATTTGCTTTATGTTTTAGTTTGTTTTAGATGCAATTTGGTTCAAGGTAGAGATTGTTATGTTTTGACCCAAATTGCTATTCCGGCCCATTGGGCTTTATATCTTTAATATGTAGACTCTTTGCATGAGAGAGAATTAAGTCTAATACAATTCACTTTGAGTTGTCTCTTCCTCTCTTCCTCTCTTCCTCTTCTCAAACCCTACAAAAGTAACACTTTGTTTACTAATTTTTTTTGGCTAAATGGTCCCTAGCCAGTGAAATAATTTTGCGACATGACAATTGAAAAGGCCTGGACATAGCATAGACATGTATAAGTGTCATACCGGCATGTACACGTATTGTTTCATTGGATGTGGATAATGCTTCAAGAATGTTAAGAGAACAAAAGATGCACATTTGGTACTGTTCAAACATGTACACTTATTGTACATGGACTGAGATGATGTATAATACTTTTCATGTAAAGAGATTAAACTGCAATTCAGTGAAGTTAGTCAGATGAGTCGGACATCACATGGACATGTTGTGGCCTTTCAACATTTCTGAAACTGATGATAATTCATAATCCATGGTTGTATTGAAATAACAAACTGTCCCTCTCCGGAAGAAATTTTATCTCCTGTGCCTCGATTTGAGACTGTAATGTTATTGTTGGCGTTAGCAGTTCAATTGAAGAAACAAATCTACCAGTTTGATGTTAAATCAACTTTTCTCAATGGACAATTATTAGAAGAAGTGTATGTTGAGCAACCAGAAGGTTCCAGAAGGTTTTGAAGTGAAGGGCAGAGAACAATGGGTGTACAAGCTGGTAAAGGTGTTGTATGGGCTGAAATAGGCACCAAGAGCCTGGTATAGTATGATTGATGCTTACTTCTTAAATTCTAGATTTTAGAAAAGCAAAAGTGAACCTAATACGTACATCAAAAGGCATGGAAAAGGTGAGCTGTTAGTTGTATGCTTGTATGTTGATGATATGATTTAGATGGGCACTAATGAAAAGCTGCTGGAACAATTTAGAAGTAGCATGAAGCAGCAGTTTGAAATGCCAGATTTGGATTTGTTACACTACTTTCTCAGGTTAGAAGTAGAGCAGGAAAGAGGTAGCATCTTTGTGACACAAAGGAAATATGCTAGAGATTTAGTTAAGAAGTTTGGAATACATAACAGCAAGGCTGCATCAACACCCATAAATGTTAACGAGAAGCTAGTAAAAGATGATGATACGGGAGCTGCTGATGCATCATGGTTCAGAAGTTTAGTTAGTGGTTTAATTTATATGACTCACATAAGGCCTGACATCTCATATGCAGTAGGAGTAATATCTAGGCACATGCAGAATCCAACAAAACATCACTTGGGTGCAACAAAAAGAGTACTAAAGTACATTTCTGGCGCAACCGATTATGGGCTCTGGTATGGCAACTTGCATTCAACTTGATTGATTATAGTGACAGTGACTGGGCAAGATGTGTAGAAGACCGAAGAAGCAATTCTGGGTATGTTTTCTCATTCGGATTCAGTGCAATTTGTTGGAGTTCAAAGAAGCAACCAACTGTGGCTTTATAATCATCAGAAGTTGAGTACATAGCAGTAAACTCAGCAACATGCCAAGTAGTGTGGCTAATTAAGGAGGATTCTTGAAGACCTAGATCAGGTGCAGCAGTAGCCTACTCAGATTTTTTGCGACAATCAATCGGCCATAGCAATGACCAAGAAACCTGTCTTCCATGGAAGATCAAAACACATTGACAATCAAGTACATTTCATCAGAGATTTAGTGGCAGAAGAAGTGGTGGGGCATGGGTATATTAGTTATGAAAATCAAAAGGCTGATATTTCTGACCAAGGCATTAGGAGTAGGCAAGTTTGAGAATTTGTGGTTGTGTTGAGAATTAGCTCAATATTGGTTTAGATAGAAGTTTTCTGAGGTGTGAAACTGTTGTTAGTTTTGCAGTATGGTTTAGAAACTCAGCCGAGTCAACTCGATATCGGTTGAGTCTGATCCAAGTTTCACCCAAGTGTCATGCCCATGTGATTGTTTTTACCAAAACTCGGTTGAACAGTGTTTGACTCGGCCGAGTTATCTGATTTTAAGGCCAAATCAAACCCGAGTCAAACCGAGTCAAGCCCGAATCAGGCTGAGTCCTTCAGTTATTTTATGTTTTTTTCTTGTAGTTGTTGATCTATGATTTGAAATCACAAAAAAAATCAAATAATGCAAACATAATTTGAATTAGAAAAAAAATTAACACATACCTTGTCAAAATAATTTTGCACTAAATTTATGCTACCAATGTAATCTTATTTTGCTATGCATAAATTATAGCTAGCTTAGCAAAAAATGTGTGTTCTATTTGTAATGCTTATATTATATTATATAATTAGTGGATTATTTGAGTATAATATTTTATGTACATTGTTTTCTTACAAATCATTATTTTGACCAATTTTTTCCTAAATTTTGGTTACAAAACAAGTTTTTGCCAAAAAAATCCGAGATTTTGATCCGATTATTACGATTCTGATTCCATAGTCAAGTATCCGATTCGGATTCCAATTCTGAGTTTCAGAACCATGTGTTGCAGCATTCTTTTTAGTATGGTTATTATTTTTAGCACAAGTTCTGTAGTGGGTAATTATTATATTTAGAGAATTGTTGTACTTCAAATTCAAATTCTGCAGAAATATGTAATTTTTATTATTGCCATGGATACCCAGCCCGGAGTCGAATCGGAATAGACCAATTTTTAGAACTGTTGCACCCACGATATTAAGCAATTAAATGTACACAATTAAATCAAATTCAAGTAGCCAGTTATTAAGCAATTATATGTATAATTTTTTTTAACGTTTATTTCCTTAAAGAGCCGTGAACACATGTTAAACAAATTAACACCGGACTTTTCTTTTTGTCCGAAACTTAATAACCTATTTACGTAAGTATGGACGTGCTAAGTCGAGAACAAAGAAAAGGGGTTCAATATATAAGTAAATAAACAAGAAAATTAAGCATAATTAAATTAATTATGAATTTGCAAATAAGCAATAGATGGATACATTAGTAGAATATAAAAGTCTTCCTGATCTGTGCATCTCAAGCAAGAGATTAAACCCAAAACATCAACATGATCACAAAAACAATGGAAATAACAGAGGGAAACAAAAAAGGGGAAACAACAATGAACCGCTTGGTTGGCCAACGGCAATTTTCAAGTGTTCATTTTCATGGAGCTCGGTTGATAACCTGTTCTACGGCTTCGAGAGCTTTTATGAGATCATCCACATAGCGTTTTAATTTATCTTTATTATTCGACTCCTGGGCTTCCTTTAGTAATTGTTGCATAGCAGGAGTGGAGAATAGCTGAAATTGACTGATGTCTTCACCTCTTGCCGCTTGACGCTGTGTGGCAAGGGAAATCAGCAAGGAATTTGCGAAAGGACGGCCTTCCTTGTCATAGGTTTTTTTTGTTTCCATCAATCTTTTCAACTCGTTCAGCTCGTTGATCAGCGTGGCCTTCAACTGCTCTACATCCTGTTTCTCCAATGTTTCTAGACCCTCGGAAAGATTTTGCTGAGCACTTGCCAGATCATTTTTTTCAGCATTGTCTGTCGCTTGTTTGATCAGCTTAGCAATAAGCAGACGAACCTCTTCAGCTCTCACCTCTGGTGGTTCTAGTAGTTCTTCATCTGACAACCCTTGCAGGCGATTTACAGTAGCAAATGCAAGAGGTGCCTCTTCCCGTATTTCATTAAATCTGCATCCACAGAAGTATTACAATTATATTAATGACAATCATCAGAATGGTGACAGGTAATACATGTATACATAATTAATAATTTGCTCGCAAGAAACTGGGCTTTGATATACTTGTATGTGTAAGAGACTTTAATAACGTCTTGGCCACATTCCGCATCTACAGGAGGGATATCAATGTCGACCAAAACCGTGCGGACCTCTTCGATGTAGAGATCGCCAAATGTTATAGTTACAGAACCATCAGTAGGGTGCGTGGATTGCTTATAACTTCCGGCAGAAACCGGCGGCTTTATTTTTGACCTTTCTTGTTCGACTTTAACCGTCAGGTCCTGAGCGACCACACTAAGAAGCCCAGCCAAGCACTGGGAAAAGGCTAAGTTCAAGTTTTCCAGGCGAACTTCAGAGTATGTTCCTCCATTAGGGCTTTTTTTGGCGATATCCGTGAGCCGCTATTAAGAACATGAAGAAGTTAATCAGGATGCAGCAGAGACATATATTTGCTAGAAATTGTAAAAAAAAAGGGGTTATTTTGAAGCCTGTACCTTTGAATCCTGACCATCACCAAAACCAAAAGTGTGCACAGTCACGTTGCATATAACTTTTGAAGCATCACTGCTCTTATTTTCCTTACCATCTGTCATAAGTATGATGACGCCAACGCGTCCATCTCGAATTGTACGATCGTTGAGAACATTCAGGCCCCTAGTAAGGCCATCGGTGATGTTTGTGGACCCTTTAGCTTCCAAACCTTCGATCAGATTTGCGAGTTCAGTTTGAGATTTTTCAGTCATCTGGGTCAATTTGCATACCCTCGTTGCATTAGTGGAGTACTTGACAATTGACAAACGGTCCAAAGGGGTGAGTTTCTTCATCATAAATTGCATAGCAAGTTTCATTTTTCCTATCTTGTCATCGTTTTCCATGCTTTTACTAACATCTAACACCGCCACAAGGTCCAACCCTGCTCGACCTTCGCCTTTACCGGTGAGCTGCAGCAACACCTTTTGGTTGATAGCTTCGAATGGTGCATACTGGTTGTTTCGAATATCCAGCCGTACTCTTCCAGGCACGATGGGCTCTGGCCCTGCAGTGATAGCAATTAGCAAATTAACACAAAATGCATTTAGTGTAATACAATTTCAGTTATAGTATAATTACGTTATATGATCTTCAGCAAAAGATGGCTAATTGAGATTAATAAAGCTTAAAAATAAAAGATTTCATAAACAAACATTATTTCAACACATGAGACAAAACTGGGAGCAAACCTTTAGGAATAACAATCTCCTCATCATCGTTAAAACTCATCTTGACAGATCAATTCTATGCGAATTAAAACAGAATTTGCTAATCTTCTTAATGGCTAATTAGCAACCTATTGCTTCCAGAGAGGCAGAGACTCATCTCAAATATATATATATATAGACATGTGTTGGGAATTTATTATTATTATTAATATCTCAAGCATCGTTATGCAATTAATGTTAGTAAAAGTTTGGAAGAAATAGTTTTACTCTTTGACTAATATATATTATTTGGATAAAATTGTTTATATATCCTTGTAGTAAAATTAATTAGAAGTTCTGAGGCTGAACTTTCACATTTTTTATACATTAGGATATACACACGAACCGGATATTAAAAACACATTAATTAATTGTACAAGTTGATGATATACAAATAAAAAACCTCGATCCGCGCTCCCCGGTAGTTGCAAAGGAGTGCTTTATTATTGGAGAATAATTTGGGTTGCTCAATCAAATCACCCAGGTCTTTTATATATTTGAAGAGTGAATTTTTCATGAACAGGTCTTTGTTTGATCTGAAGAACTTTACTGGAGAAATACAGAAGATATCCAATATTAATATATTTTTGGTATTGCAGTACGAATTAGTCGATAATGAAGATAATTTCAATTTAACACAATTTTTACAACTTTTTTAAGCTTTTTGTATCAAGATATATATATGTAAAAAATGAAATCCCAAAGTTCAATAATAAAAAATATGGATATATATATGCATCTTGAGAAGCAGCACAAAGAAACTAGTTCTACCACTTAATTACATAATTTTTCTTTTTAAGGTTAGTGGCTTTAAATGCTAACTAACAATTTCATTGATAAAAAAAATGAACTTACAACGAGTCAAATGACTCTAAACCTAAATCTACTCTTTTATTCTCACAAAATTCTCCAAACTACTCTAAATAACTCTAATCTCACTTATATACACTCATAATTACCGTCTTACCTTTCCCTATCGCTCTCCAAACACTAAAAATATAAGTTCGCTGCACAGACATCAGTCGTCGCAACCTTTTTTCATAATTGATTTTAAATATATATATATATATATATATATATGAGGAGGGTTCCAATGCCTCATTTTTTTCATACCTCCTCATACCTCATATTTTATATTTTCGTTTTCAAAGTCTAAATTGTCGATCCGAACCGTTCAAAAAACAGTGATTTTCTACCCATCCTAAAAAATAGTAAAAAAATTTCAAAAATTATAAAATTGCATCCCTAACTATATTTTAGTATGGATATTATGTTGAACGGTTCGGATCGACAATTTAGACTTTGAATATGAAGAAAATGAAGATATAAAATATGAAGTATGATGAGGTATAAAAAAAAATGATGCATTGGAACCCTCCTCTATATATATATATATATATATATATATTGAATTTGTTATACTAATATTGCAAATTATAGAGTAATTAGCAAGGTTGTTTCGAAGTACGTAGCAAAATGCAAGGACGGGAAGTAATAACATTCTCTCTTATTGTTATTATTATTATTATTATTATTATTATTATTGACAATGAAATCATCATTTATTGGTTAAGTATCCATTGTCGAAATATAGCCCTCCTCTTGTACTGCACTATCTCTGTCATTCTCTCTTATTCCACCGAGGTTGCTGCAGTCGTATATATGTTTCTTCACCTCCTCTCATTTCCCTTTCCTTTGCTCCCTCCAAATTTAACGTTCTGGAGCAAATAACCAAGGTCCAATCACCTATTATTTATTATTTCAAAAATATGATACTATCATTTATTATGTCAATGCCAACTCATTTATTTGTAAGCTTTGAGCAAAATTCAGCAAGTGAGTCGGTATCCATCTCCATTATTAGAAGAAAAAAAAAAGGATTTTCAGGAAATTTTGTCGATTCAAAAAACAAATAAAGAAAATAAAAGAAAAAATATAATAAAAATTAGTTAGTGATGATTAGCCAAATAAAGTGTGATGTCTCAATCGCTATGTAGACAATGTCGTGACTTTAATGCAGTTAGACGTATGGCTGATAGATATGTGCTTAGTTTTAATACTAGACTTAGCAAGATGTTCAGTAAGTTCGTTAATAAACATAATTTCATCGAACATCAATTAGTCCACAGAAAATGTACTTGCTCCAATGGTGAGCAGTTTGCCTTACTACACATATTTTTTACTTCTAGTGACAAGGATGAAAGAGATCCTTATTGTACATTGATTTATCAATTTGTGGGTCTACTGTGCATAGTCATTTGTTTAGACTTGATCCTGTGTGGTTATTGCATGGGGAGTTCATTACACTAATTCATAAATGGTAGAATGAGATTCCATGTCATATCTTAGAAAATATATTAGGGGTTGGTTAAAAAATCATCATGGAGCTCAGAAAAAACTAAAGGGGAAAGCTCTAGTGATCCTTAAATCTTTGGAACACATCGAAGAGTTTAGGAACCTCTCTGTAGATAAACAGGAACAATTTAATGTGAATATAAAAATACTATATGATATATATTTAGAAGAAGAAATACATTTCAAAACTAGATCTAATCAAAAGTGGTTAGTAGTTGGGGATTTGAATACTAAATATTTTAATAAGATATACTGGGCATCCCTGGCATCAAATATTGGGCATTACTACGATCTAGTAAGCTAAAGATCCTTGGCATCAAATATGCACTCAAGATGAATATTACTAGGATTAACTATTGGGCATCCTTGGCATCAAATATGCACAATTAGATAAAGATTTATGGACTCAAGATGAATTAGTCACACCGACAGAAAAAATTTCTATTGGATAAATCATTAAATTGTAGCTTTTAGTATTTTCCTTAAGGTGCTGGCACATATACAAATCATGAAATCATTTTCAGTGCAATATTGAATGACCACATTGACCGATGAAGTCAAATGGACCACATTTTAAAACGTTCAATTTAATTCGCTCAAAGCTCAACCCCAGCATGTTCCCACGGAAGACTTCTTGGAACAACCCCAATCTACCAAGCTCCACATGCTTGATATGTGATTCTTTAAATTACCCATCTACTTATTTTGTATATTAAAATAATAAATTGGCCTATAATTAAATACCATCCAAAGAGAATCGTTCATTCTCCAGTTAGATCATTTTGTTTTGGTAGACGGGATTCATTTATTGTTTATGCACTTAATACTATAACAGAAAAAATAATTAAAATTTATCTACCTCTGGTATGTATCATATGAGTATCACATGAGTATCACATGACATTTAAACTTGCCTATTATCATATTCGTAGAAAGGGGAGGTAGCACAATTAGCTAAGAAAAAGCCTTAGAGTTGTTATACTCAAAGGTTGAGAGTTCGATTCCCCCTCACGACTTCGCAGCTTCTGCGAAGGTTTTAAAAAAAAAAAACCTATTATCATATTCGATGCATACATTATAAAGATTAGAAAAAGTATGCCAACAGGTCCAATTGGATAGCACAGCTAGAATCGAACCAAATCAAGCTTATCTTAGTTTGAGTTTGAGTTTGAATAAGATTCGAACCGAATTGGTTTGATTTGTTTCAGAGCGAACTAATTTTGAATTGAATTAATTGTGAACTACAAATTTTTTGAATCAAAATCAATCGAATTGCGAACTACAATTTTTTTTGACATCCCTAGTTATACCAGTAGTTTATGCATTAGTTTTCTTCATGTGGAACAATGCTTTAACATATACTTTCTAATGCGCTAACACATACATAATTTTTGATGCTCTAACTTATAATTCTAATTACCAATCAAAATAAAAAAAATGCTTTATCAAAACATAATGGTCACATATAGCAAGTGTATGGGGAAGTCGTGGATTAGAAATTCATATAAGGATATTAAAATCCTTTAATATCAGTTAGAATCGCATTCCGCCATTGGATTCCGATCCGATGCATATCGCCCCAATAGGAAATGTGTTTCCTTTTGCCATCTGGTCATACCCGATGGTGTTGCGCACGTTACTATCCGCTTATATTAACCAACTGATGGCGTTTCTTATATAACGGGCGTTGTAAACGGGGTCCGTTGCGCATTCAATGCCATTGCTTGCGTTTTTAAAGCGATAACAAAGGTTCTTAACACGGCGACTTTTGGATCTGTTTGCCGATGGCAAAAAGGTCACATACACCATCGTTTGTGTTTTTATTTGCATTGGCGTTTGTATCTTACCTTTGGCATCTGTTTTAATTACGCCCGTGCATCTCGGGTTCTGGGGTATTCATGTGTGAAGGCTACCTGAGTAACGCCAAAATTTTGTGAGGTTCTTTTACTTTCCTACTTTGATGTGTAGAATGTACAACCATTTATGTCATATCCCTGGTAAGTTATGACAGTGAATGAGGGACCTCTCGCCAGCCATCTCACACTTGAATCTACATGTCCTTGCTGGACTTTGACTCTTTTTTTTAACCAGCTTGCGAATGTGTTGTAAAGTTCATTCATAATCCATTGTTCCGGTCTCGAAGGGTATGACTCTTGTAGTACATCTGTGTGCTCGGCAAAGTATGAAGCAATGCACGTCATGTGTTGTAACACCTTAAAGTATGCCATTTTGTGCTCTTCCGGACCTATCTGGATTAAGCTGTGTCTGATTGTTCCTTTGCCGTGTAGTCTCCCCTCGTCCCATGCTATGGGTACCGCGATAGATGCTAAATCGGCCATGTAACCATTGCAAAACTCGAGGACCTCCTCATTCATGTAACCCTGTACAATGCTCCCTTTAGGCCGATACCGGTTTTTGACATTTTAAGAAACCCATGTATCTCTCAAATGCGTACATGTACCTCAAGAATGCCGGACCATATACCTTAATCTCGTGAACCAGGTGCACGATTAGGTGAACCATGATATCAAAAAATGAAGGTGGGAAAATCATCTCCAATTCACACAGAGTGACGACTACCTCTTTCTGCAGTGCTTCAAGTTCAATCACATCCGCAACTTTGCTAGAAATTGCATTGAAGAAATAATAGAGCTTGTAAATTGTGTGTCTCACGGGATCTGGGAGTATACTTCAGATCGAAACTAGTAGCAATTGTGTCAGCAGTACATGACAGTAATGCGACTTTATCCCTGACAATTTCATTTCATCCATCATCACAAGTTTTTTCACATTAGCAGAATATCCAGATGGAACATTGACACTGTGAAGGCATCGACAAAGCTATCTTTTCTCAGCTTTTGACAAGGTGTGCATTATTGGATCGAGGTAATAATACTTGCCATCGTTTACAAGTTTGGTATGTAAAGCTGGCCGTATGCCCATATCCTCCATGTCTCTGCGAGCTTTGATCCCATCTTTATTCTTACTGGAAATGCCGAGTAATGTCCCAACTAGACTTTGACATACATTCTTCTCAATGTACATGAGATCGAGGCAATGTCAAACATCTAAATCCTCCTAGTAGGGTAAATTCCAGAAGATTGATTTCTTTTTCCAGGTCACGGCAGCCTTATTGGCCGCTAACTTTCTTTTCTTACCTTTTCTGAAGTCATTCGGAATATCCTTTACCCTGTCATGCACTTACTTGCCGGATAGTGTACGAGGGGCTCTTCCCTTCTCTTCTTTTCTGTTAAAGGCTTCTTTATTCCTCCGATATGGGTGGTTACGCATAAGGAATCGACGATGACCCATATACATATTCTTATTCGAATGACTTAAATACAAATCATCCATCTCGTCTTCACAGATAGGGCACACTTTCCATCCTTTGAAACTAGACAAGTTGGCATACGTTGGGAAATCATTTATGGTGCAAAATAACATAGCCCATAATGTGAATCTCTCCTGCGTATATGCATCGAAAACCTCCACTCCGTCGACCCACAACTTCTTTAGGTTCTCGATCAATGGAGCAAGGTAAACATCTATGTCATTTCTGGGTTGCTTGGGACCAATAATTAGTAAGGACAACATGATGTACTTACCTTTAATGGTTAACCACAGAGGAAGATTATAAATACACAACAGACCCGGCCACGTGCTATGCTTACTGCTCATGTTACCGTGCGGATTCACACCATCTGAACTAAATTAAAACCTTACGTTTCTGATCTTATCACTAAACTCCCTGTGCTTCCTGTGAAAGTTACTCCACTGAATAGTATCTATGGGGTGTCGTAATTTTCTATCATTTTTTTGGCCTTCAGCATGCCAACATATTAATTTTGCATCATTTTTATTTGCGAACAAACGTCTCAGTCTCGGTAGCACGAGAAAGTAATGCAAGACTTTAACCGGAGGTCCTTTCTGATCTAAATCATCATCATAGTTACTCTCATCATTTGTCTCGGGTTTCCTATACCGGTCTGCACCTCATTTTCGATAGTTTGCCATATCTCTGTAATGGATTCAAAACAATACACAATCATTTAAGCATGCATGTATTTTTTGTACTTTCAGACTCAATGGACACAACATTCGTTTGGCTCTGTAACATAAATTTGGGAGCTTGTTTCCATCGGGAGGCATCTCTCCCATGAGTTCTAGCAATTCACTGAAAGTTTTATCACTCCAACCATTACTAGTCTTCAAATAATACAATCTCAAAATAGCTTGGAATTTTGTAAATCTAGTACAACCGGGATATAATTTTCATTCGTAATTATTTTTAAATTTAACTGAAAATCGTTCGTATTCTTTTTCTGTAAATTCCTACTCAACCTCAAGATAAATATCATCAAAGTCATCATTATTAAGGTCTGAATCATAATCATCACAGCCAAAGTCACTACCTATTCCACTACCAATTTCTCCATTACCAATATCATCACCAATTTCCCTATTTTCGCCATCACTATTAGTACAATTACTATCACCATTGCGCTAGTTTACTCAACGTCACCAACAATTTCTCCTTTCTTTGATCCCTCACCGTGCCATACCCAACGTGTGTAGTCACTTCTAAACCCAGTAAAAATCAAATGAGCCATAATATCAATAGGGTCATCCACCGTTTTAATATTATAACACTCATGATAGGGACAACAAATAGTTTTTGCTCCCATCTTTCCCCTAAGTCTCTGAGCACATTTTATAAATTCATCAACACCTTGCCTAAACTCAGGACTATTACGGTCTCGGTCATACATCCAAACTTTCCGCGAAACCCTTTCTGCCTCGGGATCCATATATATCTACAATTAATAATTTGGTCAAATTAATTACAGACAAAAAAACTAAATTAAGGACACAAATCAAAATAACAAAATAAAAGAAATATAAATAATATTTAACCTTGAGAGAATAATTACTGTGAAGGGTAGTGGTGCCTTAAATTCAAATGACTCAGAAATTAATGTGGCATGCGCGCTGATCATGGATGGTCAGATATATATATATATCGCCTTAAATTCACTTCTAGCTGGGAGCTAGAGCTAGATGGCTGGGAGAGAAAATTACCAAGGACTCGCCCTAAACACCATCGGTTAAACTGATGTACATACATTTCCTAGGTTCTAATTATTTACCACCACTACCACTAAAAAATATCTCCATCGGTCTAGTAAGGATATTAGTCAGTGTTAATAACTCAAAAGCCAACAGATCATGAAACAAACAGATGGTAAAAGTAATCCCCTCAGTGCCATCGTCCGTTTAGCCAAACCGATGTAGATGAGTCGCCAAGTAATAATGGTTCGTGAAATTCAACCGATGGCAAAGGAGGGGGGTAGGAGGGGGTCCATCATTGCCATCGGTTTGTTATCCAGAACAGACGGTAAAAAGTTCAACATAATTACAGCGCTACCACTCGTGATGAGCGCCATCTGTGCAGAAGCACATCCAATGGTTAAGGCGCAATGGGAAAAATATTTTTTGTAGTAGTGTATGTAGGGTTGTTATCAATCAATGAAGATTATTTTGTCTTGATGCGGATTAATCATTTCTTAATATGTAAACTGAGGAATTTCTCCAACGACAATTTTTTTTTTGAATTAATGACATTGACTTGGGCCAAGTAATTTTCTAGACTTGGGCCCATCATTTCTTAATATGACAATTCTTCAATCATTTTTTTTAACTAATGAAAACACGTTACTGTCAGGGCAGATAAAATTATTGACTTGGACCAAGGAATATTTATTAGGACCTTGCTATAGATCGACCCACTTTTAATATCAAGTTATTTATTTTTAAATATTTAATTAGTACACTACAAATTAAGGATTGATAATTGTGAACATTTTATTTATATATATGTTTAATTCTAAATATCTAAAATTTGACACATAAAAAATTTAGAATTGACCGCATGAATAGATTAAAAAGCTGATATTTAATAATTGACATTGAACTAATTTGAGGGGATACTCAAACTGTTGATTGCTAATAGGGCTGCACAAAAAATTCATAGTTCATAATTTGATTAGAGTTTGATTTGAAAAAATTCATAAAAAAATTGATTCAAAATAGTTCGAAATTAATTCAAATCCAATTTAAGCTGGACCTGGTTCGTTCGAAATAGGTTCGCGAATTATTCTAGTTCGAAATTCAAAGTAATGTGAACCATTGATTTCCGCTTATGACTTATGTTCGCTGAGTACTTAAAAGTTAAAACATAAGGCCGCCCAGCCATAAGTTGTAACTCGTAAGTCGTAATCCTCACTCTTAGTTCTAAAACCATAGACGACTTTCACCTCTCGCTTTCGGCGACTACGATCACTCTTCATTGTCATAAAAAAGTTCGTAAAAGATTTGAAATTGAGTTCGTCCAAAATTCCATTCAAAATTAATTCAATCCAAACTTAGTTCGAAATTAATTCAAGCCAAACTCCAAATGAAGTAAGTTCGAATCAGTTCAATTTGTTAAAGCCCTACTTGCAATGATGTCATCCAGCACAAAATGTAAAAAATATGAAGTTTTGCGGCCCCCTAGATAGTTATGGAAATATCAATATTTTTAAAAACGTGTATGGTCTCCTACATTTACTTTGAGTGGTCCCCAATATATATTAATGGTGCAGGAATGTTTGGTAGATTTGATTGTGGAGACAATTATTTACGTAAATATCGTTAATCTCATAGCTGTACATAATTATGTGCATAGGGATTTATACTTTATAAAAAAATTCAGTACTGGAGCCTTTGCGGTCCCTCCTGACAATTATAATAGTGACAATGCGTGAATAGTGCGCGGACAGGAATTGCTTGCGAACTACAAATTAATTTCAAATCGAATTAATTGCGAACTACAAATTTTTCGAATCGAAGTCTATTGAATTACAAACTACAATTTTTTTTAGAAATGAAACTTAGATACTAATTGCTGCTTTCCTGTTTTTGCCCAAAGTATGGTTTATTTTAAATTTTAAACTATTATAGAATTAACCAAATTAAATTTAAAACTATGATTATTAGGTAAGATGTTCCTATCATCGGTGCTAATAGCAAATTTGTCATTGGATCGGTAAGATGTTTATATCATCAGTACGTACCAAGAGGAAATTTTCTATTTGATAGGTAAGATGTTAATATTCATAGTACTAATTAATTAGAGAAGACGAAACAGATGGAACCAGATAAGAAAAACTACACAATTATTCTCTATTTCATTATTGAGATTAAAATAAATAAGATAAGACACACAAAACGTAATGGTCTCATATAGCCAGTGTATGGGGAAGTCACGGATTAGAAATTGATATAAGGATATTAAAATCAGAAAGACTTCCTCTAAAATAATTATTACATAGGGTTGTTATCAATCAATGGAGATTATTTTGTCATGATGCGGATTAATCATTTCTTAATATGTAAACCGAGAAATTTCTCCAACGACATAAATTTTTTGAATTAATGACATTGACTTGGGCCAAGCAATATTGATTAGGACCTTGCTATAGATCGACCCACTTTTAATATCAAGTTGTTTATCTTTAAATATTTAATTGGTACACTACAAGTTAAGGATTAATAATTGCTAACATTTTATTTATGTATTGGTTTTGGACACCTTGGTCATTCAAGTCATTTCTTAATATGACAATTCTCCAATCATTTTTTTGAATTAATGTAAACACGTTACTATCAGGGCATGTAAAATTATTGATTTGGGCCAAGCACTATTGATTAGCACCTTGCTATAGATCGACCCACTTTTAATATCAAGTTGTTTATCTTTAAATATTTAATTGGTACAGTACAAATTAAGGATTGATAATTGTTAATATTTTATTTATATATATGTTTAAGTATAAATAACTAAAATTTGACACATAAAAAAAATTGGAATTGACCGCTTGAATAGATTAAAAGCTGATATTTAATAATTGACATTAAACTAATTTGAGGGGATACTAATCAACCCGTTGATTGCTACTTGCCAGTGTCGGGTTAGCGGAGACTTGCGGAAAAAAATGGGTTGCAACATGGACTCGCATGTGTAACATGAAACAAAAAACCCAAAAGTATCAAACACATTTACATGACAACACTATCAAATCTTCTAAATCAAGACCGGAGTTCAGAAAGCCACCTAATTTATCATGCGGAGATGTAAAATTTCAGTTGACAGTCTATGAAAATCTTTATTATTCTCGTATGTAACTTATAAATCCGTGTTTCTAAACTTTCTACCATTTCGGATTTGCCACAGATCTTAGAGAGTATCAACGACAAATCCTAATTTCACAAATTTTACACGACAACTAGGAACCAGTCAAACCAGCAAACACAAAAAACCAGAAAAAAAAAACAATTTAATCATGATAACAGACACAGCCTCCAGAGCCAGCAAGGAACCAATCAAGCAAGCACACATTTAATATTTTTTAGTCAGCCATCAATGGCAATTTTGGCCTGCCTCTTTTAACCGCTCCCTTAATTTCTTTTTTTATTTTTTAATTTCCATTAGCATGAATGCATGATGAATTCGGACTCTCCAAGAAAATAATAGAAGCATCTCAAAAAGACACGGGTGCATACTCACTGAATAAGAATTTTAATTTAATTTTTTTTATCTTATTATTATATTATTCTTTTAAGAAGAAAGAAATGGATTGACCACCACATTATGAAATTAATATTATATTGATCTCAATGTGAATATAGTTAAGACAAATCAAAATTTCAACCTAATTATAAATTTGACTTGGACCAAGCAATTAATATTCACTACAAAAAATACCATTTTTTCGGCGCTTACAAACGCCGCTAAATACATTGAAAAACGCCACTAAAGACCTTTGTCGATGCTTGGACAAGTGCCAGGGATACTGCCGTCAGCAAAATCTTCTGCCGGCACTTCCAGATGCCATTAACGGCGTTTGGATGCCATTAACGGCGTTTGGGAAACGCCGCCCGAAATGGACTTTTCCCGGCACTTGGTTATTTTTACCGGCGTTTATAGGACCTTTATCGGCGCTTGGCAAATGCCGCCCAAAATAGACTTTTTTCCGGCGCTTGGCAAAGGCCGCTAAAAGTTTTGACATATAAAAAAAATTGTGTTTTCCCGGGGATTCTAAAATGCCTTCAAAAGTCACGAAAATATTAAATTTTTTTTTTTTTTGCCAAGAAATACCGTTAGGCTTTCATTTCACATATTCTATCATGGATGGTCGGATATATATATATATATATATATATATATAGAGAGAGAGAGAGTTAGGCTGGGGTGCTATGGATAGCATAGAGGCCTCTATGCTACGGCTCAATATTCAAGTTTTCAAAATCCAAACGGTCGATCCGAACCGTTCATCTTATTCTCCATATTAATATCTGCTTGGAGACCAAATTTTATATTTTTCTGAATTTTTTTACTATTTATTAATTATTTTACAAAATTGTTGATCCAACGGTGGCTGCACAAAACAGTAAAACCGTTGGATTAGCGATTTTCAAAGTGGCTTAATAAATAGTAAAAAAATTCAGAAAATTATAAAATTTGGTCTCCAAGCATATATTAATATGGAGAATAAGATGAACGGTTCGGATCGACCGTTTGGTTTTTGAAAACTCAAATATTGAGCCGTAGCATAGAGGCCACTATGCTATCCATAGCACCCCAGCCTAACTCTATATATATATATATATATATATATATATGAGTGAGTCTATGGTACTATGCATATTATGATTTGTTACCGTACTACGGCTCTATATTTGAGTTTTTAAATCCTAACAGTCGATCCGAACCATTCATCTTGTTCTCCATATTAATATGTGTTTGGAGACCAAGTTTTACATTTTTTGAAATTTTTTTACTATTTTTTTAGATTTATTGAAAATCACTGTTTTTGGATGGTCCAGAATTTTCAGATCAAGTGATTTTCTAAATATCTAAAAAAATAGTAAAAAATTTTCAAAAAATGTAAAATTTGGTCTCCAAACACATATTAATATGGAGAACAAGATGAACGGTTCGGATCGACCGTTAGGATTTGAAAATACAAATATAGAGCCGTAGCACGGTAACAACCCGTGATATGCATAGTACCATAGACTCACTCTATATATATATATATGAGGAGGGTTCAAATGCACCCAAATTTTTGTGCACCCAAATGCACCCTATCTTTTAAATATTTTTTCTCCGTTTTCAAAGTCCGAATAGTCAATCCGAACCGTTAGATGCGATCTATATATTAAGATGTGCTTGGAGACCAAATTTTACATTTTTTGAAATTATTTTACTATTTATTAAGCCATTTTGAAAATCCCTGATCCAATGGTCCAAAAAAATGTAAAATCAGCGATTTTCAAAGTGGCTTAATAAATAGTAAAAAAATTCAAAAAAATGTAAAATTTTGTCTCCAAGTACATTTTAATATATAGATCGCATCTAATGGTTCGGATTGACTATTCGGACTTTGAAGACGGAGAAAAAATATTTAAAAGATAGGGTGCATTTGGGTGCACAAAAATTTGGGTGCATTTGAACCCTCCTCTCTCTCTCTCTATATATATATATATATATATAGAGGTAGGCTAATGTTCGCTTACAAAAGTATGCTACAAAGTTTCAGGTACAGCTAGCTGTACCAGTTTAAACCTTGAATCTACTCTCGTCTAAGGTTGCAAGTGCACAACCCTATCCGTATAGTATAATAAGGTATCGATCCTCAGGGACGGTTTAATTCGATTCTAAATTCCTACAAATCCGAGTTAGGTACTAGAAGTGAAAAGTTTGGTTTGAATTCGTTTCAATTTCTCAATTCAATAACAAAAGATTGCAAAAGAAAATAAATGTTTGTTTCAGTCAAGTTTAAAAGGATGTTTCTAGGGTTTCAGATTTCATCCTCAGCTTTGCCTCTCTGGACCCTCACTCGACTCGCATCATCTCTGATGCGATCCTAGTGATGCGACCCGCATGGTCTCCCATGCGACTCGCATGGCCCTCGAGTGAATGCAGCATTGCACCTGTTTCTGAGTTATTCGATTGTGCAAAGTTCTACTGACCCTACCTACGATTCTTGAGCCTCAACTCTCGTTTATTAGCACCAGAAACCTAGTAAGGAATTGCAATTTCACCTTCTTAGATTCACAACTTTCAACTCTCGTTTATTCGTGTTCAATCTAAGTCAATTGATCGGTTTGCTAAAGGTATCCACTATCTCTCAATAAATGGAAATCTCACCTTTCGGTTCAATTGATCTATCTTTTCAGATTTCTAACCTACCTCATGTGCTTGATTAAATTGCAAGAAGGATCAAGTCAACAAATTAGAAGAGATGCAAGAAACATTCAACAATAGACAATCAAGATTCAAACAATCAAAATCAAGCAATGAAAGAATAATACTCAATCAATTGATCACAAGAACAACTCAAATTCAAATGCAATACATACAATCAAAGCTTTAGACTACATCAACCCTAGAAACAAGAAAAAGATCTACTCAAGCATCATCATAAAAGAAGAGAGAAGAGAAGAGATCATGATAGAACCCAATGTAGCAATCTAGCAAGGATCTTCCCTTCTTTCTTGATCACCACTCCAACTCTTGAGGTTTTGAATCTTCAAAATTCGGAACTCCCTCTCTGGTAGCAGGGGTGGCCTATTTATAGGCTTTTTAAAACGAGTGGTTCAATTCTGGGCCTTTATTGGGCCTTTGCTGCCTGCTCTAGAAACTCGCGATGCGACCAGCGTCAGGTCTGATGCTACCCGCATCGACTCTGATGCTACCCGCATCGACTCTGATGCTACCCGCATCGACTCTGATGCTACCCGCATCGAATCTGATGAGGGTCGCATCAAATGTGATGAGGGTCGCGTGCAGAGTCTCAGAATTCAGTAACTTCCCTGATTTCGCCCGTTTTCTGCAAAATAAGAATGAAATCACAGCAGTACCACATTCTATGGATATTCAATGTAAAATACGCGATTTGGTGGTTTAAAACGCAGATTTTGGTACTGGAATTGGTCGGAACAATAGATCAAATATGGAGATATCAGCTAATATACAATCGATTGTTCTTGAGGTCCCGTACAACCAAGTTATTTTTCAATTTTTAAAGTTCAAATGATCGATCCAAACCATTCATCTTGTTCTCCATATTAATATGTGCTTGGAGACCAAATTTTATATTTTTCTGAATTTTTTTACTATTTATTAAGCCACTTTGAAAATTGCTAATCCAACAGTGGCTTCTGATTTTACTGTTTTGTTAAGCCACCGTTGGATCAGTGGTTTTCGAAGTGGCTTAATAAATAGTAAAAAAATTCAGAAAAATGTAAAATTTTGTCTCCAAACACATATTAATATGGAGAACAAGATGAACGGTTTGGATCGATCATTTGGACTTTAAAAAAATCAGAAAATGACTTGGTTGTACGGGACCTCAAGAACAATCGATTGTATATTAGCCTATCTCTCTCTCTCTCTCTCTCTCTCTCTATATATATATATATATATATATATATATATATCGCCTTAAATTCATTTCCAGCTGGGAGAGAAAATTACTAAGGACTCGCCCTAAACATCATTGGTTAAACTAATGTACATACATGACCTAGGTTCTAATTATTTACCACCACTGCCACTAAAAAATATCTCCATCGGTCCAGTAAGGATATCAGTCAGTGTTGATAACCCAAAAGCTAACGGATCATGAAACAGACAAATGGTAAAAAGTAATCCCCTTAGTGCCATCGTCCGTTTAGCCAAACCGATGTAGATCAGTCGCCCAATACAAACGGTTCGTGAAATTCAACCGATGGCAAAGGAGGGGGGCAGGAGGGGGTCCATCAATGCCATTGGTTTGTTATCCAAAATAGAAGATAAAAAGTTCAACATAATTACAGCGCTACCACATCCGATAGTAAAGGGGTGGTGAAAAAAATATTTTTTGTAGTAGTGTACGCAGGGTTGTTATCAATCAATGAAGATTATTTTTATCTTGATGGGGATTAATCATTTCTTAATATGTAAACCTAGAAATTTCGATCTCCAACGACATACATTTTTGAATTAATGACATTGACTTGGGCCAAGCAATTTTCTAGACTTGGGCCCATCATTTCTTAATATGACATTTCTCCAATTACTTTTTTGAATTAATGTAAACACGCTACTATCAGGGCAGGTAAAATTATCGACTTGAGTGAAGCAATATTGATTAAAACCTTGCTATATATCGTCTCACTTTTAATATCAAGTTGTTTATCTTTAAATATTTAATTAGTACACTACAAATTAAGGATTGATAATTGTCAACATTTTATTTATATATATGTTTAATTATAAATAACTAAAATTTGACACATAAGAAATTTAGAATTGACCGCTTGAGTAGATTAAAAGCTGATATTTAATAATTGACATTAAACTAATTTGAGGGGATACTCAAACCGTTGATTGCTAGTAGTGCTGCACAAAAAATTCGTAGTTCGTGATTTGATTCGAGTTTGATTCGAAAAAATTCATAAAAATTTGATTCGAAATAGTTCGAAATTAATACAAACCAAATTCAAACTGGACCTGGTTCTTTCGAAATAGATTTGCGACTAATCTAGGTCGAAATTCAAAGTAAGGTGAATCGTTCATTTTCCCTAATGACTTATGGTCGCTGATGACATAAAAGTTAAAACATAAGGCTGCCTAGCATAAGTTATAACTCCTAAGTCGTAATCCTCGCTCTCAGTTCTAAAATTCCGGACGACTTTCACCTCTTGCTTTCACTACCACTACTAGAATTTACACTATTTCCATGCGGATTATATGTCATTTCCAATTGGAGGAAGGGTTGATGGAAATAATCTAGTGTTTTCAGACACACTTAATTATTTCCAACGGTAGTCCTATGGAAATTATAGTGCATGGAAATCTGTGCTTTCCGCTTTTGGAAATGCTTCCTATCCACCCTTGGAAAAAATATTGCATGATCCATGACCTGCCTAGCAGGTCATTTATTATATTTTATTGGAAGCTCATAGAAATAACTCTCCCCATGCCCTTGGAAATAAGTGGGAAGTTAATTGGGAGACATATTATTTCTATGAGCTAGCTACCCTTCGAAATGTTTTGTTATATCTTTTTATATTATTTTATAGTCAAGGTCCATAGAAATACTGGAGCACTTTGCTCTTGGAAATGTTTTGTTGATTCATTTTATAATATTTTATAGTTAGATTTATTATTTCCATGAGAGTACCGTTGGAAAATATTAGTTCATGGAGACAGAACCCTTTCTATTTATTTGAGATCTCCCTTTGTAGTAATAAAAATAAATCACAGCATACAACAAGCAGTATTTAATTGGGATATATAAAATTAAACACTACAAATTGAAAATATAAATTTTGGTATTTGAACTAAACCAATCTATTTAATTTAGATACAAAATATTTTTATAAATACAAGCAATACATAACATCTTCCTTTGAAAGACTTTTGTGTCCTCCTGCAATATATGTTTTTAAATACATGAGTGTTAGTAAATGAGTAAAATTAGTTACAATTAGTAAACAGTGATAATAATTAATAAACAGACTCTTGTGTTTGATCTACAACTTCAAAATAATTTAGGCATAATAATTAAGACTCTGTTGAAGCTAAAATTCATTATTAATTAAGAGGCCATTACCACGCAATTCTATTTGAGACCTTTGTGTGTTCTTCCCCATGAGCAAGTATAGGCTTAAGTGGCTTCTCCGCATATCAGTAACTGTTGTTAGCACCTCAAGCATGGTATAGTGTCTCAATAATTACATTGGGTTGAATTGATTCTAAATCATTGATTCGTAAGATGTATCAAAAACAATTAAAACAATTAAATTTATTACTTTGAGATCTCTCTATTTGAAACAATTTATGAGGATCAAGTAAAATGTTCCTCATAAATTAAAACAATTTTGCATAAAGGAGTTAGATTTGGAGAAAATTCATTTTACAAGGTCCTTCTAAATAATGTTAGGTAGTTCTCAGATTTTTCTCCCATTTTTAAGAAATTTATTAATATGGTTTATGTTCAATTTTGTAACAAACCCAGCAGTTCATGATTTTTCTGACAACTAGATTTGTTATTTTCATATCGGACAAACTACTACACCAATATTTTTTTTCCATGGAAATGTGTATGAAAACCCAATCTGCATGCATGATTTATTGTGGGATTTTTTAAAATACAGAAATCTGACTGGTAGAGTAATTCTAAAGTGAAAATTGAGGTACCAGCTTTCTACCTTGCAGCAAATAACAGAAAAAAGATTTTTAAAAATTGAGATTCAAAAATAGCTAGAAAATAGTAGAAAAATCCTAAAAATGCAAAGTTTAATATTCAAATACTTGAATTGGCATGATGTGTTTTATTAACACTGCAAACTGGCAAGGCCTAGTTCTGTCCCTAGCTATTTCAAATTTTCTGATTTGGCTTCAGGGGTATTTTGGAGCATGTTTGTACTAGCCATGCCTCACATCCATTTCCTTTGTTTTATTTCCTGGTCACCCATGGCTAATATGTAGTGTTGATGATTAGACACTGTTTGGACATGGGGCATGACTTGGTTCAGACATAAAGACTGTTTTAGGATTTGAACTTTCCATTTTCTTTACCAACAAAGTAATAAAATTAGAATTAAGGGCTAGTTATCCATGGAGATCAAGTTCTTGTCAACTCTTAGTGTAACTTTATACAATCTAGCCCTTGGTTCTATTTTCTACTAAACTCTTAGTGTTAACAACCGTTGGTAAAGGATTTTAAACTACCAATACGTTGGATTTTTTTATTTGATTGACTCATTGAGACCTCTTGTGTTTAGTAGAAAAGTGAAAAACAAGGCAGCTTGATTCATTGACGCCACCTGTTTAGTAACTTTCACAGGTTGCGGATCCTTCTTCGCTTCAACTTGTTCTTCTTCTATGGAATTAGCAACCAGGATAAATTAAAAGCAAAATACAGTTAATTTTTCAAGCATTAATTTCAAGCAGAAATCATTATGTCCCTAATTTCGGATCCTATTATTTCAAGCATTAATTTTTCACTTAATTGGTTAAGTGGGACTTAAAATCAATCATTTGGTTTTAAGCTGGCTTTGCTATCTTCCCACGTACTCAAATTTTACGTTCAAATATTACTGATTATTTGAACCATTTCACTACATTTATAACTATTTGCTGAATACAAATTAAATGATTTCCCAGAGGTCTTGTGGTCTTGTTTGCTTGCATCGGACATAAAAGCTCTTTAATATCAGTATCATATAATTATTAACTATACCAACCTAATTTCTAATTACCAATGCTTAACTCGGGTTGTAGTAGCATCAATCATTCAAATCATGGTTCTGAAAATCGGCCGATTCCGAGTTGACTCGGAATCGGCGGTGTCCGGGCCGAGTTTTACCCGATTCTCACGCCCGTGCGAGTTTTTCGGCAAAACTCGGATGAACAGTGACGGAATCGACCGATTTTCTGATTTTCCGGCCGAGTTACACCGATTCAAGCCGAGTTACACCAAGTTGAGCCGATTTCATTTCAAAAAATTCTGATTTTCAACTAACCTGGACTGTGCTCTGCCGTAGGAGGAGATGAGTCCCTGGCGGGACCGGCTGAGGAGATCGCTGAGAGGCATAGAAGCTGTGCCATTCGATTTGAGTGAAAGACGTAGAAGCTATGCCATTTGAGTGAAAGGCGACAGAAGAGAGAAAGGGGCTTCGCCCCTGTGTTTGCGCGGACGGGAGAGAAGGGAAGAGAGAAAGAAGAGGATCTGTGGGGGAGTCCACTGTCAGTGAGGGAGATAAACAAGAGCAATGGAGGGGATTTGAAATGGATCCGAAATTTCTATTCATTTGAGTTAAATCCCTTTTGTCATTCAATCCAAATCAAGTGACTAGATGATTTCAAGATTCGTGCTATCTGTGAACCAATGGTTCAAACAATTCAGAATTTATATGAACTCACATAATTTGTTTCATAATTCATTACGGTTGTAAAAATTTCAATCCAAATTCTTGTAAAAATTTACGATTAATTTGCACGAATAATTCACATTTCTATCTTTCAAATTTTAGAATTCAATTTATATATATTCATACATGATAATTAGAATAATTATATTCCCAATAATCTAACAAAACTTGTAAATAAATTTTTAGATTTCGAATTTTCTCATAATTCGGATAATTCAATATCAATTAGTATATATGTATATATACATGTAATTATCAACTCACATCTTTATAATTTCTAAATAAATAAAATTTGCAATTTATATATATAATTATTCGTACAAAACTTGTATATTTATTCTGCTAATTACAAACCTATTTATTTATTTCTTTACACGAATCATTTTATTTTAATTTCAAATTCTCATTTTATTTATATAATTTCATAAATTATTTATATCTCAAAATTTTCAATTTATATTTTAAATTAATAATATAAGTTCTAAACAATCATTGGATTAATTAGTAAAAAAATTATTTGAGTGAAAACTTTTAAATTTATCATGATTAATATTTATTTAAAATTTTGGGATATAACAATTTGAGTGTAATATTGTCTTAATTAACATAGTTTTTTTACAAATTATTTTTATCAATTTTTTCCTATTTTTTGGCTACAAAACAAGGGTTCTGCCAAAAAAACCCGAGTTAAAGATCCGATTCTTCCGATTCCGGCCGATTCATCCTATTCTGACTCGGCGGTCAAAAATCTGATTCCGATTCCGATTCCGAGTTTCAGAACCTTGATTCAAATGCTATAATTATTTGAACGAAACTTAGAATTAAGCTCACTGGATTGTAAATGTGTTTGGTGCTTAAAATACAGATCACTGTTCCTAATCAAAATAAGAGAAATGTCCAAAAATTAAGGAAACTAATACCGCATAGATTCAACCAATTCTACGTACCAGTGTTTTAGAGGGTTCTTGGTTTGCTTGAGAGTTTGTCCAATGGGTACAGTTTGCCCTTCGATTGAAACACGGAAAGTTTTAATTTGGTAGGTTAAAGTTAGTGGATAGAGGGTTGAGAGGATCTGCTTAGGGAGTTTTTGCGATTGGTAAGAGAGGGTTGAGAGGAGAGGAGATTGACGAGGAATTGAGAGGACGCCGCAAGAAATTTGGTTTTTTCTCGCTTACGAAGTGAGAGGAGGAAAGATTGACGAGGAGAGGGTTCAGGTGTTTTGTTATAGTTGAAACGCTGAACAGTGGAACATGATTGTCAGAGAAGGGAGAAAAGGCGCTGAAATGAATTCTTTGGAGGGTGGGACATGATTGTCAGAGACAGTGAAAAGGGTGCTGAAATGAAAAATTTGGAGGGAGAAATGAAAATAAACCAAAGTATGGCAGGGAAAGAAATTTGGAGTTCTCTTAAACTGAAAATCGGACCCAACTGTCACTGAATAGATCTACGTATAAAATATGACTAGGATTGCTAAATGGAGATGTCCATTGACAATCAGAATGGCACATTTTTAATCAAACGGTTCAGATTTACAAATGTTCATAGCCCTTCGATGTCTCGATATTCCATCAGCTAGATGGATAAGTATATGAACATGAAATCATATCAAACTTTGCTGCGAGAAAATAAATACAGTGCTCTTTAATTTCAATGGTTCGGATCTACCAACGAACAATGTCTTTGTGTGCGTCTTCATTAACTCACAAAGCAAGAGTTTATGTTATATGAAACATGTACTCTTGCTTTGTGAGTTAATGAAGATACACGTGTACATGTCGTTCACTAGTCGATCGGAACTGTTGAAATTAAAGAGAATTGCATATATATTTTTGTAGAAAATTTTGATGAAATTTTATTTTTATTTACCTATACATCAAGTCGACGGAATATTAAAACATCAAAGGGCTATCAATACTTCACATTGGATCGAAACTCAGACATAATAAATCTTCAGAATTTTATTGTTGGTTACATTCAATATTTCTCCTTGATCATTTTAAAACAAATTTAAAATAATTTCATTACAAATCGACCGTTGATTGCTCACCTGAAAATGAACGGTTCGCATGTATGTATTAAATATGAAGCGGCAAATAATAATAAAAGTCTATAAAATGGATAATTATAAGTATGATTTGGCCATAGAAGATGTAAATAATTTTATTTATTTATTTTTTAATTTTGTTTTCATAGTATTTGTTGTACATGCATCATCTAATTAGGAAATATCAAAATCTGAGCCGTCGGATAGATAATGAATGGTCCTGATGTCTTAATTTTAGATGCTGTGGGTAGAGAGTGCCTTTCTCCGAGGTAACATAATATTTCTGTTTAGATCATTTAGGAGCAAGGTCCTTTAATATTCGTGCGTGATGATGATTAGATGGCTGCTGTATAAACCCATAAATTATGTTACCTTAGAGTTTAGGAATTCTCTCAGTATATGCAATACAAACTTGTTCTATTTTTAATCTTTGGACCTCACGATATTTCTCCACTACTCTCCTCCATGTACTCTGTAAAAAACCGAGCTTGAGCGCCAAAACCCTAAATTTTTCACTTCCCTCCTTCAATTTCCTCTCAAAATTTCACTTATTCACTCTCCCACTTTTAGAAAATTTTGTTTCCTTCTCCAGCAAAGAACCCAAAACCCTCACTCCTAAATTGCCCCGCTCAACCTTGTCTTGCTTCCTTTCTTCTCCTCTCAAATCTGATCCTCCCAAACCTGCTCAAATCTCCCTCTCAGATCTGATCCGATCGTTCAGTGTCTTCGTAATCGAGGTTAGTACTGTTCTCTTCTGAACTATTTTTTTGGGGGTTTTATCGAGCTCTCTACTGGGAATGCCATCCTTAATATCCGAAAACAAACAGTGCTCCAAACTTGATCTTTACATCTAATAATCAAAAACTTAGATTGGGAATGCCAATTATCACTCAATTTGACTCAACTTTACATCTGATAATCAAAAACTTATTTTCTCTCTTTTAAATATTGTCCAATATGAAACCTAAACTCAGCCAAACAGAACCAAGGCAATAGATGGATTAGACAGACCCAATAACTATTTTATTTAGAATTGATTCTTTATATCAATTTGAAAGTGCTTTTCTTCAGGACCTGAATTCCTGACTATATTTTTATAATGATACTTCGCATGCCAAATCTTCATTCCAAATTCTTACTCTTGATCTTTCCCCCACCTAGCCGTTTATTGGAGCACTTCTAATTGTTCCTCAGTTATTCAATTATTAGTTTTCTTTTACTAGTTTGCTGTAATTGAGAAATGAAAATATTTAAATTCAATATTTTATATTTTTAGGGGGGAAAACCTCACCTCAGTTGTATGACAAGTCTCCCAAAAAATCATCTTAGCCAGATGACAACTACATGTGAATCTCTTCTGGATGAACTTCAGGTACAACTAACTTTGTTTGATTTCCTGCTGTGGCATGCAAGAAAATTTCCTTACTAAGTGGGTAAATCAAAGAAAAATTAGTTCAATCTGGTGCTCCATGGTAAAGAAACAATTGTCTAATGATGCTTAATTGCCAATTTGAGGGGAGTGTTTGATATCACTTCAAGTGCATGTGTGGTTCTGCAGCACTGTACGACATCCTCCCCTCTTTTCCCTTTGCAGTTTAGAGGACCAGTTTTGTTAATTTAGAAATCCTGGGTTAGTACATCTACAGGGTAGTTAACGTGTTACATGTAAATTAATTTGGGACATAAACCTTAACCTCATGCCAGAGCTTTATACCGCCCCGCCATAGCTCTATAGCGCTGGTAATTTTGGGACAAACTGCGAATGAGTTACAACTCAAAAGGCTGACCTATATCGGTAATTTCCAATTTCCATTTCAAAAATAAAATCCCTCATTTCCAAATTTATACTGATTTATTTGCATTTCCTATGCAGGTATGGAGCTGCAGTTTGAGTGGGACATGGCAACATCATTTGTTGCTGCAAGCCTGGTACATGGTGTATTCATGCTAGAGTGCGACCGACAACAAAACCAGTACCATCAGTATGTTCTGATATTAGTTTTTTATTTTATGTTAACACATGTTGTGCAGTCATGAATATATTATACTTGGAGGATAGTAACACAAAAAATATGCATCGATGACAGAATCAGCAGATGAGCCTAGTACGGATCAAGGATTTTTTTAAATCAAAATTACCTTATAGTTAAATTGTACAAACACTTCACATTGGATAGTATGTTAATTATAGACGTAATAAAGCTATTGGAGTCGAGCTTGCACATTGTTCAGACTATTTTTTAATATCTTATTTATTTTTAGTCAATTGACAAATTAGTTTTGCCGTGATTGCAACAAGTTTACTGTTCGTTAGTGCACTCAAGTTAATATATTTTCTTTCTTCTTCCTTTGGTAGCAAATCACAACCCTAATTGGGATTTCCTATAGCAAATCACAAGTTTACTGTTCGTTAGTGCACTCAAGTCAATGGCTCACCAATCCTCCATCTCATGGAGGAGCTTCACTTATGCAGATGGCTATCTCTCTGGTAATGAGTTATATAAGTCATGCTTTCAAATTTAACTTATGATGAAAACTCAAATATTATGACAACCAGCAACAAAGGTCAACATAGGTCAACCTAACTGAAATGAAAAGGGAGAAGTATCACCTAATTGATGTATCTCTAACACATCAACAAATGTCAACTAGCAGTTCAATCACAGTAGATGATTGTATGATGCAAAATCAAGTCAAATAATTTATTTTGAGAAAAAAACATTATTGTAATGCATAAAATGAAAAATTATATACTGGAGGGTGTATATGCATAAATGATCTTTATAACAATGTATATGCCTAAATTATTTACTTGAGGGTGTATATGCCTAAAGTGAACTACTGGTTATTTATTCTTGTTGCGTAAAGTGAAGAAATCTTTAATTGAGGGTGTATATGCATAAATTATTTACTTGAGTGTATATATGCCTAAAGCGAATTGCTGGTCAACCCAATGGCGTAAAGTGAAGAATTCTTTAGTTGAGGGTGTATATGCCTAAATTCTTTACATGTTGTTTCTTTGTGTTATACATAGGGTCTTGCTATTCCTATGCAACCAAACCTTGCAGGGGTTGTCCAAGCACTACTAAATCAAACTCAAGTAGGAAATGATGACAATATAAGGGGTGAAGACGAGTGATTTGGGCAGTCTACCTTCAACGCGAACCAGCGTTAGCTTCTAATGTGCAAAATTGCACATTTTTTTGTGACAAGTTCTAACATATGACAACCAATAGGGAAGCTTATTTTGTGAATTTTTGTTAACACAGTGGGTATATTTTGGGTACAGATATTACCAATGATGCAATTAGATAGTACTGTTGTTGTAATGGGGGGTTGCAAATTATGGGAGAATGCATGATGACTATACTATGTTCATGCTTTATATATATTAAATGCCATAATCTCTTTATGAATGTGCTTTCCATCTATTTATTGATGTTTTTATGTTTTTATGTTTATCTGGTTTGATAGTAAGTGTTAAATGCCATAATCTATTTATGAACGTGCTTCCCATCTATTTATTGATGTTTATATGTTTATCTGGTTTGATGGTAATGTTTATCTGGTTTGATGGTAAGTGGGGAATGTATGGGAGTACCGAATTGGTACATGGAGAGTTGTAGAATGAAGGCATACATATTGGTATAATGCCATTTAGCATTTCCATGGGTGTACCTTTGGAGCATTTCCATGCAAATAGTATCCCATGGAATAAATCTGGTGGGCCCCACAAATGCCTCCCTTGGAAATAAATTGGTGGGCCCCACGTTTGCTAGCCTTAAAAATAGTGGGGTGGGTCCCACGTACCCTGCCTTGAAAATACTGGGGTGGGACCCACACACGCTGCCCTTCGAAATAAATAGGTGGGCCCTTGTCCGCTGGCCTTGGAAATAGTCGGGTGGGGTCCACTTACGCTGCCTTGAAAATACTTATGTGGGTCCCACGTTCTCTACCATTGGAAAAACTCAAGATAGTGTCCAAGTTCAAAAGTATTTCGAAGCGCCCTTTTTCCAAGAGTAAGCGCATGGAAAAAGGAATAAATGAGTATTTACAACGGTGTCCTTGGAAATAACCACTATTACCAACGAGGGTTATTGCTACGGGAGTATTTCCAATGGTAGCGCATAGAAATGACGATTTCAGGGCTTATTCCAACGGTACGCCAATGGAAAAAGCCATTTCCTGCTCATGGTAATAATGTGAATTCTAGTAATGTATGATCACTCTTCATTGTCGTAAAAAAGGTCGTAAAAGATTCGAAATTGAGTTCATAAAAAATTCGATTCGAAATTAATTCAAACCAAACTCAAACTGAAGTAAGTTCGATTCGTTAGATTCTAGTAGTGTACGATCACTCTTCATTGCCCTACTTGTAAAGACGTCATCCAGCACAAAATGTAAAAAATATCAAGTTTTGCGACCCCCTAGATAGTTATGAAAATATCAATATTTTTAGAAACGTGTATGGTCTCCAACATTTACTTTGAGTGGTCCCCAACATATATTAATGGTGCAGGAACGTTTGGTAGATTTGATTGTGGAGCCAATTATTTACATAAATATCATTAATCTCATAGCTGTAAATACTTATGTGCATCGGTATAAATAATTATGTGCATAGGGATTTATACTTTATAAAAAAATTCAGTACTGGAGCCTTTGCGGTCCCTCCTGACAATTATGATAATGATGATAATGTGTGAATAGTGTGGGGACAGAAATTTTCACGTCTAAACAGTGTAGATATTTTGTATTATATTGTTACAGACAATGACCTAGTTTATCATGTTAGGTGTTCAACAAAATGATAATCATAATAAAAGAAGTAATGGACGGCATCGAATCTTATTGGAATAAACGTAAAACTGGCATGTTATTTTTTTTAATGATTTCTGTCTTGTTGTTGACGTAATTTGTCGGATAAAAAAACATTAAAAATAATTAGAAGGGCATGCAATTGCGTAAGATAATGAAACACTAGTACAGAAAACATGACTATACACGGTATATCATACACAGATACAAAAAGATCTCAGAATATATAATAGTGTGTAATGGGAAGAGGCGGTTGGGTGATAAAAAGCTCCCACATATGCACACGGTCTCTGAATTATATTTTAATTGAACTGTGTCCAGAAGTCAATACACGGTCATTTATTAAATAATCAGGTATATATGCTTTTGCTCCATTTTCAAACATTGAGCTTTAGTAAAAGCTGTGTATAGTTCATTCATGTCTCTAAATCAAAACCCTACTAGAAATTAATATCTTGTATGTCTTATTCACCTCTTCACACATTAAATGTAATGTGCCAATTTATTATATTATATATACAAATAAAGAAGGAATATTATAATCATTGGCTTGTTAAATTTTAAAGCATCACATCATGTGGAACTTGCCGGTGTTGAGCTTGTAAAGTCGAGGTAGCACCACAATAACACAACACGATACTGAGATGAGCAAGAGAGAGAGAGAGAGAAAGAGAAATAATAAAATACTAGAATTGTGGAAAACCAGACGGGTGGTGAAAAACCACAAACCCCGCTGGCCTAATATTGTTTATAGAGGAGAAATGAATTACAAGCTTAAGAAAGCTATTTTGTAAGTGATGATTACAAGAGCGAGTCTAGACTCCTTTATATAGCTTAGAATAACTTGGGGCAAAGAAACCTAATTAATGCAAATATCTATCACAAGATATTTTCTCTACCAAACATTCCTAAACCAAAGAAGAGTGGTAGCCCAGTAGTCTATCACCTTGCTTTGTGATCAAGTATCCTATCACATTACTTGGTGAATAAGTTGTCTTCACACCCAATAGAGCTTTCAACGAATTAAATTCAACGTCCTAAAATGCGATCCATTTGACTGTGTGGGCTAATGCTGTCATTCAATGCCTTATAAATGATTCCAGGATTTAAATGTGTGCCAGCTCATGAAAGGGAATAATGAACTGTAAAATAATACAATAGGAAGACCTAACAGTATATAATTAATTAATTATATAGGTGAAAGAGTAGGGCTGCAAAACGAATCGTACCGAATCGAGCTTACCTCTATTTGAGTTTGAGTTTGAATAAGATTAATTCGAACTAAATTGGTTGAATTTGTTTCAGAACGAACTAATTTTAAATTGAATTTGAGTTTGAATAAGATTAATTCAAACTACAAATTTTTCGAATCGAAGTCTATCGAATTACGAACTATAATTTTTTTTAGAAATGAAATTTAGATACTAATTGCTGCTTTCCTGTTTATGCCCAAAGTATGGTTTATTTTCAATTTTAAACTATTATAGACTTAACCTAATTAAATTTAAAACTATGATTATAAGGTAAATCTTCCTATCATCGGTGCTAATAGCAAATTTGCTATTGGCTAGGTAAGATATTCATATCATCAGTACGTACCAAAATTTTCTCATATAAGAAAACGAAATAGATGGAACCATATAAGAAAAACTACACAAATTATTCTCTAATCCATTATTGAGATTAAAATAAATAAGATAAGACAAACAAAATGTAATGGTCTCATATAAGAAGTGTATGGGGAAGTCACGGATTAGAAATTGATATAAGAATATTAAAATCAGGAAGACTTCATCTAAAATAATTATTACGTAGGGTTGTTATCAATCAATGGAGATTATTTTGTCTTGATGCGGATCAATTATTTCTTAATATGTAACCGAGAAATTTCTCCAACAACATAATTTTTTTGAATTAATGACAGACTTGGGCGAAGCAATTTTATAAACTTGGTCATTCAAGTCATTTCTTAATATGACAATTCTCCAATCAGGTTTTTGAATTAATGCAAACACGTTACTGTCAGGGCATGTAAAATTATTGACTTGGGCCAAGCAATATTGATTAGGACCTTGCTATAGATCGTCCCACTTTTAATATCAAGTTGTTTATCTTTAAATATTTAATTGATACACTACAAATTAAGGATTGATAATTGTTAACATTTTATTTATTTATTGGTTTTGAGCACCTTAGTCATTCAAGTCATTTTTTAATATGACAATTCTCCAATCATTTTTTTCAATTAATGTAAACACGTTACTGTTAGGGCATGTAAAATTATTGATTTGGGCCAAGCAATATTGATTAGGACCTTATTATAGATCAACCCACTTTTAATATCAAGTTGTTTATCTTTAAATATTTAATTAGTACACTACAAATTAAGAATTGATAATTGTTAATATTTTATTTATATATATGTTTAAGTATAAATAACTAAAATTTGACACATAAAAAATTTTGAATTGACCGCTTGAATAGATTAAAAGCTGATATTTAATAATTGACATTAAACTAATTTGAGGGGATACTGATCATCAACCCGTTGATTGCTACTTGCTAGTGTTGGGTTAGCGGAGACTTGCGGAAAAAAATGGGTTGCAACATGGACTCGCATGTGTAACATGAAACAAAAAACCCAAATTTACATGACAACACTATCAAATCTTCTAAATCAAGACCGGAGTTTAGAAAGCCACCCAATTTATCATGCGGACATGTAAAATTTCAGTTGATAGTGTATGAAAATCTTTATTATTCTCGTATGTAACTTATAAATCCGTGTTTCTAAAATTTCTACCATTTGGGATTTGCCACAGATCTTAGAGAGTATCAACGACAAATCTCAATTTCACAAATTTTACACGACAACTAGGAACCAGTCAACCAGCAAACACAAAAAAACCAGAAAAAAAAAAAAAAAAAAATTTAATCATGATAACAGACACAGCCTCCAGAGCCAGCAAGGAACCAAGCAAGCAAGCACACATTTAATATTTTTTAGTCAGCCATCAATGGCAATTTTGGCCTGCCTCTTTAATTTAACCGCTCCCTTAATTTCTTTTTTATTTTTTAATTTCCATTAGCATGAATGCATGATGAATTCAGACTCTCCAAGAAATAATAGAAGCATCTCAAAAAGACACGTGTGTATACCCACCGAATAAAAATTTAAATTAAATTTTTTTATGTTATTATTATATTATTCTTTTAAGAAGAAAGAAATGGATGGATCACCACATCATGAAATTAATATTATATTGATCTCAATGTGAATATAGTTAAGACAAATCAAAATTTCAACCTAATAAATTTGACTTAGGCCAAGCAATTAATATTCACTACAAGAAAACACCTTTTTTCTGGCGCTTACAAACGCCGCTAAATACACTGAAAAACGCCACTAAAGACCTTTGTCGGCGCTTAGGCAAGTGTCAGGAATACTGCCATCGACAAAAGCTTATGCCGGCGCTTCCAAATACCATTAATGGCGTTTGGCAAACACCGTCTGAAATGGACTTTTCCTGGCGCTTGGTTATTTTTACCAGCGTTTATAGGATCTTTATCGGCGCTTGACAAACGCTGTCCGAAATGGACTTTTTCCGATGCTTGGCAAATGCTGCTAAAAGTTTTGACATATAAAAAAAATTGTGTTTTCCCGAGGCTTCTAAAACGCCGCCAAAAGTCACGAATATATTATTATTTTTTTTTTTTGCCAACAATTGCCCTTTGGCTTCCATTTCACATATCCTATCATGGATGGTCGGATATATATATATATATATATATCGCCTTAAATTCGCTTCCAGCTGGGAGCTAGAGCTAGACGGCTGGGAGAGAAAATTACCAAGGACTCGCCCTAAACACCATCAATTAAACTGATGTACATACATGATCTAGGTTCTAATTATTTACCACCACTGCCACTAAAAAATATCTTCATCGGTCCAGTAAAGATACCAGTCAGTGTTGATAACCCAAAAGCCAGCAGATCAGGAAACAGACACATGGTAAAAATTAATCCCCTCAGTGCCATCGTCCGTTTAGACAAACTGATGTAGATGAGCCGCCCAGTACTAACGGTTCGTGAAATTCAATGGATCGAAAAGGAGGGGGTCCATCAACGCTATCGGTTTGTTATCCAAAACAGACGGTAAAAAGTTCAACATAATTATAGCGCTACCACTCGTGATGAGCGTCATCTGTGCGGAAGCACATCCGATGATAAAGGAGCGATGAAAAAAATATTTTTTTGTAGTAGTGTACGCAGGGTTGTTATTAATCAATGAAGATTATTTTGTCTTGATGGGGATGAATCATTTCTTAATATGTAAACCGAGAAATTTCTCCAACGACATAAATTTTTGAATTAATGACATTGACTTGGGCCAAGCAATTTTCTAGACTTGGGCCCATCATTTCTTAATATGACACGTTATTGTCAAGGCAGGTAAAATTATTGACTTGGAGCAAGCAATATTGATTAGGACTTGCTATAGATCGTCCCACTTTTAATATCAAGTTTTTTATCTTTAAATATATTTAATTAGTACACTACAAATTAAAAATTGATAATTGTTTACATTTTATTTATATATATGTTTAATTATAAATAACTAAAATTTGACACATAAAAAATTTAGAATTGACCGCTTGAATAGATTAAAAGCTGAAATTTAATAATTGACATTAAACTAATTTGAGGGGACACTGAACACAAAAAATTCGTAGTTCGTGATTTGATTCGAGTTTGATTCGAAAAAATTCATAAAATATTTGATTTAAAACCAAATTCAAACTGGACTTGGTTCATTCGAAATAGGTTCGCGAACTAATCTAGTTCGAAAATCAAAGTTAGGTGAACCGTTGATTTCCACTGATGACTTAAAAGTTAAAACATAAGGCCACCCAGTCATAAGTTATAACTTGTAAGTCGTAATCCTCGCTCTCAGTTCTAAAATCCTGGACGACTTTGACCTATCACTTTTGGCGACTACGATCACTCTTTATTGTCGTAAAAAAGTTCGTAAAAGATTCAAAATTGAGTTTGTAAAAAATTCGATTCGAAATTAATTCAAACCAAACTCAAACTGAAGTAAGTTCGATTCGGTTCGATTCGTTTGAAGCCCCCTACTTGCCATGACGTCATCCAGCACAAAATGTACAAAATATCAAGTTTTGCGACCCCCTAAGTAGTTATGGAAATATCAATATTTTTAGAAATGTGTATGGTCTCCTACATTTACTTTGAGTGGTCCCCGACATATATTAATGGTGCGGGAATATTTAGTAGATTTGATTGTGGAGACAATTATTTACGTAAATATTATTAATCTCATAGCTATAAATACTATGTGCATCGGTATAAATAATTATGTGCATAGGGATTTATACTTTATAAAAAAATTAAGTACTGAAGCCTTTGCGATCCCTCTTGACTATTATGATAGTGATAATGCGTGAATAGTGTGGGGACAGGAATTTTCACGTCTAAACAGTGTAGATATTTTGTATTATATTGTTACAGACAATGACCTAGTTTATCATGTTAGGTGTTCAACAAAATGATAATCATAATAAAAGAAGTAATGGACGGCATCTAATTTTACTTGAATAAACGTTGAACTGGCATGTCATTTTTTTTTACAATGATTTCTGTCTTGTTGTTGACCTAATTTGTCGGATAAAAAAAACATTAAAAATAATTAGAAGGGCATGTGATCGCGTAAGATAATAAAACACTAGTACATAAAACATGACTATCACTAGTGGAAAAACTGGAATCAGGATCGGCTTATCTGCATCAGCTATAGGAACCAACCGATACTAATACCTATCTGGATCGGTTTTATTAATAAAACCGATCCTAAAAATGGGTTTTTTGGTCAACCATTCCTAATTTATGCACTTTTAGGATCGGTTCTCTCTAAAAACCGATCCTGATAGTATCAGGATCGGTTCTAAGCTAAGAACCGATCCTAATTATCATATATTAGGATCGGTTCTAAGCAAATAACCGATCCTAATATATGATAATTAGGACCGGTTCTTCGCTTAGAACCGATCCTGATACTATCAGGATCGATTCTCTCTAAACAACCGATCCTAATGCTTATGTAGCGCTAGAGTTTATTTTCGTTTCGCGCCTCTGTACTTAGCCAAAATATTTGAGTCTCAACTCATCCCTCTGTCTCTCTCTCCCTCTCCTCTGTGTCTCTCTCTTTCTCTATCTCCATCTCTCCCTCTCCTCCGTGTTTCTCTCTCTCTGTCTCAGTCTCTCCCTCTCGCTTCACTCTCTCTGCTCAGTAAGTTTTACTATTAATTTTAGGTTTATTAACAAAGTGGATTTGCATTTGATTTAAGAGCTTTGATGTTAATTTTGTCTTCCATTTGTAAATTTTATTTTGAACGTTACCCTGTTGGTATTTTCTCAGGCTTGCAAATTGAAGTTAGGGGATTTCAGTGGTGCTCTATTAGATACTGATTTTGCAATTCGTGAGAGGGAGAGTCATGCTAAGGCTTATTTTCAGCAAGGACAGATTTTGAAATTTATTTGATAGTGTTTTTGGTGCCAAACTTATGGAATTTTTTCAAGGGTCGTACGAGAAATTCACTTTGATGATTTATTTTCCTTTTTTCTAGTGTTATCTTCTTGTAGGGATAAGCAGTGATGACTAATTCACTCTGCTCTTTAGCGATGCAAAACTTAATTTTTGTTGATAGAGAGTTCACATTTTGGTTATTTCTAAAGCTTCAGTTTAGGTAAACTTTGCATGAACATGAATTTTTTGTAATAATTTAAGATGTGTATGATATTTAATTTAGGATGTGTATATGATATTTGATTATTGCTTCTTACTGTGAAAAAAAAAATTTTGGATGCTGGCCAGCAAAATATATATGGAAGCTGGTCAAATAAATAAAAATATTTTTTTTAGCTTCAATAAAACATCAGGATCGGTTATTTTAAACAACTGATCCAGATTACTACTATTAGGTTCGGTTGTTTAAAATAACCGATCCTAATTCTAAAAAAAAAAAAAAAAACTTTTAGAATCGGTTGTTTAAAATAACCGATCCTAAAAGTTTTTTTTTTTTTTATTAGAATTAGGATAAGTTATTTTAAACAACCGATCCAGATTACTACTATTAGGGTCGGTTGTTTAAAATAACCGATGCTAAAATTTTTATTTTTTTGAATTATGATCGATTATATTAAATAACCGATTCTAATAGTTACTATTTGGATCAATTATTTAAACAACCGATCCTGATAGTTTCTATCTGGATCTGTTAAATAACCGATCCAGATTATTGTAGTATCAGTATCGCCTTCATCAGGATCGGTTGTATTCCGTTACTAATATATGTATATAACCGATCCAGATTATTGTAGTATCAGTATCGCCTTCATCAGGATCGGTTGTATTCCGTTACTAATATATGTATATAACCGATCCTGATTACATATTTTCCACTAGTGTATACACGACATATCATACAAAAAAATCTTAGAATATATAACAGTGTGTAATGGGAAGAGGCGTTTGGGTGATAAAAAGCTATATGTGCGCACGGTCTCTGAATGTTTTAATTGAACTGTGTCCAGAAAGTCAATACACGGTCATTTATTAAATAATCGGGTATATATGATTTTGCTCCATTTTCAAACATTGAGCTTTAGTAGAAGCTGTGGTTTTAATTGAACTGTGTCTAGAAGTCAATACACGGTCATTTATTAAATAATTGGGTATATATGCTTTTGCTCCATTTTCAAACATTGAGCTTTAGTAGAAGCTGTGTAGAGCTCATTCATGCCTCTCCATCAAAACCTCTGTTAGTAATTAATATTTTGTATGTCTCAATCACCTCTTCACACATTAAATGGTTTCTCAAATAGAAATTTTTTTGTAGGTGTGACTAATTCATCTTGAGTCCAGAAATCTTTATCTAATTGTGTATATTTGATGCCATGGATGCCCAATAGTTCATCCTAGTAATATAATGTGATTTTTATTACTATATGGATCTTTAGCAAACTAGATCGTAGTGATGCCCAATATTTGGTGCCAGGGATTAGGACTGGCAAAAAAGCTCGTGGCTCGTGGCCTGCTTGGTATTCGCCTGTGACTCGATCGATAACAGCTCGTTCGTTAGTGGATCGAGATAAAATTAACTCGCTCGCTACATACTCGAACTAGAATTAATGAGTTTGAGTTTGGCCTGGCTAGGTACAAGCCAACTCGGTCGTTAACGAGCTATTTAATATACATAGTTTAATTGGATCCGTTCACTTCAGATTGAGGATATTATGGTGTATGGATGTTATAGCCAATGTTATGGCAATTGCACTTTGGACTGTGTTTAAGTTGATTGGTAATATTGTATGGAATATGTGTGAATTAATTATAAACAATTAAGTTAATTTGTATGAATTTGTTTGATTTGGTATGCATTAATTTATTCTATGAATATGTTTCTATGAATTTAGGATTTTGATATATTTGTATGTATGAATTTAGCTGTAAAGTTAATTTATAGTAGTTAATTTGCTTAATTATAATTGAATTAAGAGTATTCCTCAGTAATTAGTTATATAAATATTATTTTGTTTTAGCCATAATTGATAATATGTGTTCTGAAAATTTAAGATATAGCAGGAAAGAAAATATACAAAATTATAAATATGCAAGCTAGTAACGAGCTAGCTCGGCTCGCTCGGACAAGCCACGAGTCGGTCTTGAGCAATAATTTTAACTCGGAACCTAAAATCCAAACTCGCTCGCTCAGCTTGATACACCAACAAGCCAAGTACGAGTGTGACCTAGCTCGCTCTTTAACAGCTCGTTGCCACCCCTACCAGGGATGCCTAGTATATCTTATGAAAATATTTAGTATTCAAATCCCCAACTACTAACCACTTTCATTTAGACCGTGTATACAGGGGTGTAATCGTACACGGTTAGCTAATCAGAAACTACGTACAAATATGGGTAGCTTTTAGACACAGTTCTCAACTAGGAGACACTGTTTTGTTGGAAATTTTACTAATCCGTGTGTGATGTTCCGTGTATGATTAGCGTTTTTGTATTACTAATCGTTATTATTAATTACTAGATTAAAGATTGGTTCTCAACCCAATTGATAGTTTTTGATGCATGTATAAAATCTAAGGAAAGTATACGTAAAATATAGGCATGATCTTAAATTTCTTTTTATTGTCTATATTATATAATTGATTGATTTTGACGCAACCCGCAGTTAATTGAATGATTACAAGGTGCAGTAACAAGGTACTACTAAGCCAGTGTAGTAGCAATTTATGTCTAAATTAATTAGAATAATATTGCTCCATATTCCAATTCGTTTCCCACCTGTCATCCTTCATAAATACCATCCGTGTTTGCTTAACCAATCCCTCATTTTTCATTACTATTAGTAAAGGGCCAAGACCCATTCCGATCAGAAAACACTCAAAGTTGAAAGAGTAATGGCCGAGGCTGATAACCACTTGAAAGTTGCTCACGATAACCTTATCAAAGCTCAGGCTTGGTTGGATAATCTCGGTGCAGGCCACAATCCAGTGCCAAAGACTCAAGTATTTGGTCTTACCGGTGTCTGGATCTGTCTCGCTCTTTTCATTAGCTTAATAGTGCTAGCTCAATTTCTCAGGTATGCATAGAAGACATTAGAAATATAAGGTTATTCTGAACTTGGATTTCATTTTATTTGGAGTTTAATTTAGACAAATGTAGATGGGAATCCGTATCCTCCCAGGTACCTGACTCAACACAATTGAAAAGGACGGCCTAGATTTAATTTCATCCGTTCTTACTCGGGATGACAGAGGGGACAGTATCATTTGAGCTTTGAGATTCGTGCCAAGTTAAAAAAAACTATTTTAGGCCATCCGATTCAATTGTACTCAATTCAGTAACCTGAGAGGATGTGAATTTGGATGTTTCAGACCACAATGAAAATTGTGGCCGGGAAATCCACGATTTAGTCTAATTTGTCAAGAATTTAAAGCATCTTTTCTACTTTGTCAACCATATATACTCTAATTACTATAATCGATTGTTTTAAAGGCGATACTTGCTAACGATTTAGATTTAGTCTGGAAGTGACCTCTCTATTACATCAAATAAATTAACATTTCATTTATTTTGTCCGCCTCTTAATTCCTTTAATTTTTGTTATGTCAATATTAACCATGCAATGGTATGGTGACATGGAGATAGAAATTAGGCGTATACAAAATCTTGAGAGTACGAGTAGGACAAATAATATAATTATTATTCTAAATAATATGAGCTAAGTGTTCAAAGATTTGCTCTTAATTAATTTCCACTATGATCATGCTGGTAGGAGAGGAAATTTCGATGTAGCTTCTGGTAGTCTCATCTCAAAATGCCAGCATAAGATGGATAACTGCCTTCGATCCGCTTATGCAAATCTGAGTAAACTTTCTTCAATCATTTGTAAAACCTCTGATGCAATGCATAAGTCAGATTCATTACCTGCTTTCCCATCATTCATCCAATTAATGTTTGTTTTTCATATCAATATTTTATTTGAGCACTAAAGAACTTGATCATATTTAGCCATGCTTTGTTGAACAACGAAGATTGTTTGTACTATAGCTAGAATACTGTATTGAATCTGTTTGTGTTTGCAATAACTGCAGAGTCAAGTCCAACACTCCTGACCAGTGCCAGATTCCTCCAGTGGAAAACTATTGCTTTATGCTCTATGGTTTGTAGTTTCACCCCTTTCCTGTTCAAGAACAATTTATGCATTTTCCCTCTGCTTTTGGCATAAGTGATGATTTTATATTGATTTTACTTTTTCATGACAATTAAATAGCCTCTCTGTTACTCTTTCCCATTGCATAAAAGTGGTAAGTTCAAACATAGGATCTTTTTTCAATTTTGGTAAGTTAAACCCGTTCAAGTATTGATGTTTAATTATATTATATTATTGTCCTTTTTGAGCAGCTTTTGGTTGTATCAGTATCCACTCTATATCTTATAATGGTAGCTTCAGTATTTGGTGTTACCGGTGTCTGGACCGGCCTCATTATTTTCATGAGCTTAATAGGGACAGCTGGATTACTCAGGTAATAGACTACTTGTATTTGACTATCTGAAATTATACTGAACATGTATTCTTTTACATGGGTTTAATCAGAATAAAATGATTGTGTCATCTATCTATCAGGCAGTTATGGCCCATGCCACAACAGCCACAACAGCCACAACAGCCCGTACCACAACAGCCACAACAGTCACAACAGCCACAACAGCCCGTACCACAACAGCCACAACAGCCACAACAGCCCGTGCCACAACAGCCCTCAAACGTATTCACCAAAGAGGAGATGACGACTGAAATCAAGAACTCCATTAAGAAATTACTATCCTCTAAAGAAAGTTTGAAATTGACGAAATTAGACAAAATCAACGAAAACGATGTGGAGGATATCAGTGATGCCATTAAAGCGGTCAGATCGATTGAAGAATACCTTACATTGTTGAAATCACAAAAAGATAATTATGGAGAGCATGAGAAGAAAATCCAGGATGCCCTCAAGCCTGCCATTGATGCTGCACAATCAATTGAAAAAATCATCAATAGTGGAATCTGATTCATTGGTCACCTTTAATTAATTTAGTTTTTGCTTAATTTTAATTACTGTTCTATAAGTTTGACCATTGGTTGTGCCATTGCTTAATTTGTTTTTGTTTACCTGATACAATTACATAATAATATTTATATATGCATGCTCGTTTGAGCGTTTGTGAATGGAAATGTTCTTTGCGCCTCACGGGTCAAGTTATGATGGTCAATACAAATTATATATTAAACTCTTAAAAAATATGATATTTTATTATTTATATTTATTTTACTATTTTTTGTATTTTTGATCGATCAATCCAATCCAAGCTGCTGCATAGACAAAGTAGGTTTAAGACAGAAATGGATTCGATCATGATTTATTTTTTTTTAACAAAAAGGCCATGTACCCTTATAAAATCTGCTTTTTGGGAGGAATTAAAACAAGTTAGATTAAGTTGGGCAGGAATATGCTTACTTAGTGGGGATTTTAATAGTATAAGAACGCGAGATGAAAAATTAGGACATAATTTTAATATAAGATTGAGTAGAAAATTCAATGATTTTATACATGACTCGCAACTTATAGAGCATAAACTGACTCAACGACGATTTACTTGGAATGATGGCACTCATTTTGCATTGTTAGATATGTTTTTTGGTTCAGTTGAATGGGATACTCAATATGAGTTTTGTTCTGTGCAAGATCTCTCTCAATTTAGATCTGATCATTGTCCCTTGCTTTTGAATACAAAACACAAACCTCCTACCCCAAAAGCACCCTTTCGGTTTGATAGCATCTGGTTAGATGATCCTGAATTCTGCCATCTTATGATTAAATGGTGGAATGAATTTCCTCTTTATGGTGAGATTGAGAAGAGTTGGCATAGAAAAATAAAATACATAACTCAAAAAATGGATGGTTGGGCTAAAAATAATGAGGGCCAGAAAAAGAAAATAAAATAAAAATTCCCTTGAACAGCTGAAACAGCTAGAACTTATCCAAGAGTTAAGAGACCTCTCAGATGAGGAATGCCTACAATGGCAACAATGCCAACTTACCCTTAATCACATCTATGAAGAGGAAGAAATTTATTGGAAAAACAGATCCAAACAAAGATGGTTAGAGGAGGGTGACCTCATTACTAGATATTTTCATAAAAGTTCTACTAGATATTTTTCATTCTATTTTTTCATTTGAAACATTTGTATTTGTCATTTTATATCTCAATGGAAGGGCTCTGCCTATTTTTCCAAAAAATCAACTCACCATTGAAGTCCTCCATCATAAGTAGAGAAACTATCAACCAGTAATAGCATAAGCAGTCGTACAAACCAACATAAATGTTCACACAGGCACCAAAAGCTAGCAATCTGTTTACTTAAAAACACTAACCAACTGAAATAACTATCTAAGCGACATCTCTGGGCTGTGGTAAGGATATAACTACTAAAAAATATTAATTTTGGACTTGTCGACAATTTTTTTAAAAAAAAAAAGGAATGAGCCCGTTTCATATATCTGAAACTGGTAAATTACAGAGACCCCATTGAACAAGCATAGTGCTTAATCCATGGTGTCTGACAAAATCGCGAATACATACCAAAATGCAGTAAAATAGTCTAGAAAAGTGGCATAAATGTTCAAACATAGCAAGGTGCACGCAGGCACAGTAACTTGTCTACAATTTGCAATAGAGTTTCATCCAAAACATCCGGCAACCAGTCTTTGGCAAGCTCCTGAATCTCTTCTGTCCCAGATCTTTCCAGTATGATACAAGAAACTATAATATTTCTGACAGAGTATACAATATTACTGTGAAAGCATAACTCATTCCAATGTTTTCAAATATTTCTGATATCCAAGCACTTTAATATGGAGAACATATTGTATACTTCCAATGGACTGTACACACACCAGTTAAAACTTTTTATGACATAATCTTTTTCACGATCACATTGCCTTTCAATTATTTCTTTGTGATTATTTTTTTTTGGATCCAAAAAATTAGGTGAACCACGTGTCACAGAAAAAAAAATTAACAAAAAACATGCCAGGTCAACGTTTGTTACAGTATGATCACATGCTCTCAATTACTTTTTGTGGTTATATATTATTATCATGTTGTTGAACACCTAACATGACAAGCTAGATCAAATATTCTGTAATTTGCAATATAATACAATATATAAATAGATGTACTCCATGACAAACAAAAAAATTGCTAGCTCAAATAGGTAAGACTATAATATAATCTTTTGAATATTGTACAGGGCCACTTCATGAAAAAATTAAGTGGAAAAAATGAAAGAAAAGGGACGTCGGACGGCAGTTGATTTCAAAAAATATGATACTATCATTTATTATGTCAATGCCAACTTTTTTTTTTTTTTTTGAGTTGGTATACATCTCCATTATTAAAAAGAAAATGATTTTGAGTCAATTTTGGCTATTTGAATCGTCAACGAATACAGAAAAATAATAAAAAATAGTTAGTGGTAATTAGCCAAATAAAGTGTGATGTCTCAATCGCAACGTAGACAATTGAATCTAGTTCGTTCAATATTTCCGAGCCCAACAATGGTTATGTGGTGACTTTAATGCTGTTAAACATAGGACTGATAGATCTGGTATTAGTTTTAAAACTAGGATGAAAGAGATGTTTACTAATTTCGTTAACAAACATAATCTCATAGAACATAAATTACTTAACTAACAATTTACTAGCTCCAATGGTGAGCATTTTGCCGTACTACAAAGATTTGTTACATCTATTGACTGGGATGAAAGAGATCCTTATTGGCCTTTGATTTATCAATTTCTGGGTCCACTGTGCATAGTCATTTGTTTAGATTTGATCCTGTTTGCATGGGGGGTTCATTACACTAATTCACAAAATGGTAGAATGAGATTCCTTTACATGGTAATAATTTTGGTTTTAGTGGGAATGCTAAATTTAAATATCTTACAAAAAATATTAGGGATTGGTTAAAAAGTCATTATATATGGAGCTTAAGGAAAAACTACGGAAAAAAGCTCTAGAGATCTTAAATATTTGGAACATATCCAAGAGTTTAGGAATCTCCCTGTACCTAAACTTGAACAATTTAATATGCCTAAAAATATAATATATGATATATATTTAGAAGAAGAAATATATTGGAAAACGAGATCTAAACAAAAGTGGTTAGTAGAAGGGGATTTGAGTATTAAATATTTTCATAAGACATATTGCGCATCCCTGGCATCAAATATTGGGCATTACTACAATCTAGTTTGCTAAAGATCAAGGTAATAATACAAATTACATTGTATCTTATTACAATCAGTTATTGGGCATATTTGGCATCAATATTTTTTAGGCATATTTTCTATTGGAGAAACCATTTAGTGAGAAGAGATTAGAATAGATCTACTTAATTAAATTGTACATTTTATTATTCGCCTTAATGTGCTGGCACATTTATAAATCATGAAATCATTTTCAACGAATTATTGAACGACCGCATTGACCGATGAAGTCAAATGGACCGCATTTTGAAACGTTCAATTTAATTCGTTGAAAGCTCAACCCCAGCATGTTCTCATGGAGGCCTTCTTGGAACAACCCCAATCTACCAAGCTCCACCTGCGTGATATGTGATGCTTTAAATTGCCCACCTACTTATTTTCCATATTAAAATAATAAATGGCCAATAAATACTATCCCAAGTCAATAATTTTACATGCCCTGACAGTAACGTGTTTGCATTAATTCAAAAAAATGATTGGAGAATTGTCATATTAAGAAATGATTGGCCCAAGTCTATAAAATTGCTTGACCCAAGTCAATGTCATTAATTCAAAAAAATTATGTTGTTGAAGAAATTTCTCGGTTTACATATTAAGAAATGATTGATCCGCATCAAGACAAAATAATCTTCATTGATTGATAACAACCCTACGTAATAATTATTTTAGAGGAAGTCTTCCTGATTTTAATATCCTTATATCAATTTCTAATCCGTGACTTCCCCATACACTTGTTATATGAGACCATTACATTTTGTTTGTCTTATCTTATTTATTTTAATTAATCTCAATAATGGATTAGAGAATAATTTGTGTAGTTTTTCTTATATGGTTCCTTTCGTCTTCTCTAATTAATTAGTACTATGAATATGAACATCTTACCTATCAAATAGAAAATTTCCTATTGGTACGTACTGATGATATGAACATCTTACCTATCCAATGGCAAATTTGCTATTAGCACCGATGATAGGAACATCTTACCTTATAATCATAGTTTTAAATTTAATTAGGTTAAGTCTATAATAGTTTAAAATTGAAAATAAACCATACTTTGGGCATAAACTGCAAAGCAGCAATTAGTATCTAAGTTTCATTTCTAAATAAAATTATAGTTCATAATTCGATAGATTTTGATTCAAAAAATTTGTAGTTCGCAATTAATTCGATTTGAAATTAGTTTGTTCTGAAACAAATTCAACCAATTCAGTTCGAATCTTATTCAAACTCAAACTCAAACTGAGGTAAGCTCGATTCGTTTTGCAGCCCTACTCTTTCACCTATATAATGAATTAATTATGTACTGTTAGGTCTGCCTATTGTAATATTTTACAGTTCATTATTCCCTTTCATGAGCTGGCACACATTTAAACTCAAACTCAAACTCAAACTGAGATAAGCTCGATTCGTTTTGCAGCCCTACTCTTTCAAGTTTCATCTATATAATTAATTAATTATGTACTGTTAGGTCTGCCTATTGTATTATTTTACAGTTCATTATTCCCTTTCATGAGTTGGCACACATGTTTAAATCATGGAATCATTTATAAGCCCACACAGTCAAATATCTGAATGCTGCATAACTTTTTAGATCAAGTGATTTTCTACCTTACTAAAAAAATAGTAAAAAATTCTAAAAAATGTAAAATTTGGTTTGCAAGTACAGAATCATATGGAGATCATGTTGAACGGTTCGGATCGACCGTTAGGATTTTGAAAACTCGAATATTGAGCCATTGCATAGAGGCGTTCTATGCAACCCATAGCACCGTAGCCTTACTCTTAATTAAATAATGTTTATGTGCGGGCAGTCTGGTGCAAAAATATGGTTGGTTTACTCAAAATATTTAAATAAAGTGTTTTATTTTTTTGTAAAGTTGTAAAACATGTTCGTTCTAAAAGTAAAATAGCAACTAAAGTGGCAAGACATGTTCGTTTTAATAAAAAATATTTACATAAAGGGTTCAAATATTTCTCCTGCCCCGGGCCCCAAAATCTTCAGGACCGGCCCTGGCCATGATTTCAATGTTCTATATATATGAAGTTTTGTTAATTGGTAATTTTTTTTGTTGAGAAGAATATTGAAATAAATTCTTTTGAAATGACAAATTTAAACCGTTTAACAATGTACTTTATGAGTAGTCTTTTTATATTTTGAACTTTTAAATTATTGGATTTGTATTGATTAGTAAAAAGTTAAATATAAAACAAATAACTATATATAAGTTAATTTAATGCAATTATTTTTATTATTTTGTATTATTATTTTGAATAATGTAAAAGATTTTAAATTATTGTAAGAGATTTGAAGAATACGAGAGAACAAAATTTTAAAAGAAAATTTTTAGAAAATATTATACTTTGTTTAATAAAAAAAATCACAAGAGTATCAGTAAATTGACCATAAACATAATAATACAAAAAAAAATCATATTTTGATATTTATTAAACCGTGGAATGAATTTTGATGAAATAAGAGAGGGAGGAACTACAAAAATAATACAAGGATTTGATATGAAAGTATTTTCTATACATATTTAACTAATATAATAAGCACTGTATGGAAATTGAATGGCAAATTTTAACAAGTTTGAATTGTTTTTACTAAACAGTTTCTTGAATCTACTTATTTCCAACAAGCTCTCATCTTATATTTAGACCCAAACTAAATTCAACACTATTAATTTGGAGGGCTAGCTAATATATAGTTGTAGGAAGCAGATCTTCAATGGGCCACGTTTTTAACAAACAACAACCATCCAACCAGCCCACTAAAGAATCGATAAAATAATGATCTTTCACAGTTAAATAAATTGGTTTTCCTTAATCGATATGATCAGTACAATATATCTACTACTTTAGACAAGCTCCGGTTGCCTTGGGAAGAGAGAGACATAGCCTCGTAATAAAGCAAACGTAAAAAAAAGTGACTAAAAAAAGATGTCCCCTCTTGAGAAAGCTAAAGCATGCGTGGAGTCTTTGAAGTTGCTTTACTCAGTGGAGTCTTGGTTACGGGTTCGTAGTTTTGTTATAGTGAAGAGAATGATAGTACAAATAATGAGTTAACTGAATCCTCATCGACTGTTGAGGTGAAGTTATCGAGATATGATACCATGTTACGGGAAATAAATCTGTTGTGTTGTGATTCTTTGAGAATCACAGGACCCTGCTATTCCAAATCTATTCTCAAAAACTATATATTATTTTCCATGCACAAATCTCAAAATAAATGAAGAGGTGGATTTGGAATAGCAGGGTTCTGTGATTCTCAAAGAATCACAACAAATTTATTTTCCATGTTATGACGATTGATATATACTTTGCTGGTTGCTGAGGATGTGCAACATTTTTGGACACTTCATTTGTTGAATCACCTTCTATCGTAGTTTGTGATGAAGTCGTCGAGTTATAATAAAAATTTATTTTCAATGGATAGACATTAATTGTATTTATGTTATACTAGAGAATTATTTGAAGACTTTGTAAGTCAGTCTTATTTTGCGATGTAATATTGTTAATATATGTTTGCTTTGAATAGCTACCGTAGCTGTTTTGTTTATAACTATTAACTTGTAACTTTGTAAATGTTGAATATTTTGCAAATTATGACAGTAAAAAAATATATATGGACATGGCTCCTCCTAACGCGGGATAAGTGTGAAGCACTTTGTACAAGGCTAGAATACCAGAAGCTATTACATATGTGCCAACTAACGCCTCATCGACAATTGCTTACTTTCTCCAAGCAAGAAGTTGTAGATGAAAACAGGATTTGAGTTTGAGATTTCTTCCCATTAACTTTCAAATCAGTTATAACATTTCGAAAAATAGAGCCATTATTATTCATGCATTTAATTTCGAAAAAATTAATATAATAAAAATTATTGGTCTTACGGTAACAAACATTATTATGTATAATATTGACAACACTAGTATGTCTCTCATAAATAAAAAGTGTCTGTACTTATACATAATTTTTAAATAAAAAGGAGGGGAATGAAATAGTGAAATTACCAATTTGTTTTTATTCCCTAAATTATGAATTTAAACAAGTTTATTTTTGTTTTTACTTTATTTCTTAAATCATAGATGTTACATCTTTATAAAAGCAATACTAGTAATAATACTACCAATAGTATTACTAGTAGGGTTGTGTGTATGAAAGGTTCGGTTCTATGCGTATTTGAAAGGTTCTCCGACTCTAAGGTCGGTTTATCGGGGACAATTCAGATTATCACAGGAGGTAATATAATTAAATCACTCGCACTAACCTAATTAATCACAATCCCCTATTACTCGCTAAGTAATAACTCTAAACCCTACTTATTACAAGTAATACATAAATTCCTAATTATAATTCAAGATGAGATCTAATTTATATCCTGCCAAGGGAGTCCAATGGATTCTAATCCTAGTCTTTGAACCGTTGCCAAGTCTTGTTAGTCGAAGTGCTCAGTACTTACTCGTTTATGTTTGCTACCATAAATGATGGCCTTACATCTATTGGTATATAGAGAATATTGACATATAGTAGACATAGCTATGTATGCAATGATATATTTCAATAATATTTAAAGAATAACGAAATCTCAAATAGACATAACTATCTATGGTTTGTATTACACACACTATTTAATATTCGAAATTTAATGTTAGATGAGTTCAATTTATTTTTTTATTTTGATACTTTAGATAAAAAAAATCGCCCTACTCTGACTTTTTATTTTAAGAGTGAGGTAGCAGGGTTGAATTGGCCGATTTGACTCGGAATCAGCCGATTTTTCGAACTATGGTAGCAGGGTTGCATGGTAGCTGGCCGATAGAATCGGTGGTCAAGGGAGAAATCACAAAAATGAATTGCAAAATTATTTCATTTCTTTTCAGATCTTGTAATTGCTCCGAAGCAAAAATATTTTCATCTCTGAAGAAAATAAAAATTATAATGCATTAATTATTCGACCTCTCTAATTTTAATATTTTTTTTATCCCGTTAATAAATGGGATCCTATATATATGCATGTTTGAATTGAAATTGATGTTATTCGTCCACAGAGAGAAAGAAGATGCACATAAGAGTTAACAATGAAAATTAGCATTCCGAAGAAACTTTGAATAATATTAAAGAGTACAAATAATGCATCCCAAGTGCAATTCAGAAACAAACAAAGCTTGGAAACAAAAGGAAATTATGGCCGAGTTATGTAGCCATGGAGCTACATTTATTGGAACAATGGAAATAGAAAAATACAGGAGTAAACATTGATGCATGTGTTGTAAGGAGCAGAAGAGCAATCAACAGCATCTTTTTCCAATGCATAGTTGACCAGTCATGTGCCAACTTTCTCCTCCACCAGGACGTAAATATGGGCATGCTGGTACATAATTAGGCCCCTTCAAGAGCCGTCCATTCCATTGTGCATTTGGATCCTCAGTTGAGAATTTTGTCCAATTAGGAGTCGAATTCTCGTATCTACTATGCGTAATGCGATGGAACTCAGTCAGATCCTTATTTTTGTTTATGTCATCTGGGTCGATATCAACAGAAAAGATTTCTCCGTAAGGCCTTACAGAGTGCTGTAAGAGAGGTAATGAAATCGGTTCAACCGACACAGCAGCGAGATCTGAAGTTACAACAATGCTTTTTCCATCTGGACTGAAGACCGGATGGTTCACATGCCCAGCAATATCATTTCCGCTCCTCAGCACTCTTACCACCGGATAATTTGGATCATTCGCATTCACTAGATAAACTGCGAAGTATCCTGGATCAAGATCGTTGTCGAATGGTGGTGCACCTTCGGGCTTATCGCGTGTTGACGAGAACACTATCCAGTTTCCATTTGGCGACCATTGGCAATGTGTGTCAGTCCAAGGCCCATTTGTTAGTCTTTTTGGCTTGCCCCCAGATTCCCCAACTTCTGCATTCTCCATTATATATAGATTCTTGTTTAAATTAGGTCCCCCCTCTCTTGTGGATCGGAAAACTAGCCTTTTTCCTAACAATTATGAACCAATTAAATCATATAAATATTAGAAACTATATATAAAAATTACGGGCTGTAATTTTGTCAATTTAAGAAAATAACCAATTAGATTGAGAGTTTGGTCAGGAAGTATGGAGCATTCGGATTTATGATAGAAAAATTGACAACTCCGAATGTTGGATCTTGGCTCTCTAAAAAACCTTAGATTGAAATTGATTATTGTGAGCTGGTGAGCAATATTTATTTTCTTAATTAAACATTTTCTACCTATAATTAGAAAACCAAGGTATCAGAATTGTGTTCACATATGAACTAAAACTTTTAGGCGAAACTGTTACCAAGTAATAGAATACTAAAAACTTAAATGGATAAGCAGATCACCAATTCACGAACTACATGTCATATTGGAAAGAAGAAAAGCACTTATGTTTTAGAATTACTTGGCAATCCAATTAATTACATACCTTGTGGATCGGTGGATGGGAAAGCATTATTGTAATTTCCCTTTGTGAGCTGTCGACGTTGCCCCCTACCACTTGATGCATTGGGTATTGCAACGATTTCCAATTTTTCTTTTTTAGTGAAAGCTGTTCCCATGCATAAATACAATATATCCAAGTTTGGATTTTGGTTCCAAACTGGCGAGAAGAAGTTGTTCGGGCCTTCACCCTACACCGACAAATTTAAACCATCGTAAGCAAATGAAAAATCAGGAATAAGACCAGATTTGAACATATATTTTCTAATCAATAGATATGATGTGAGTTTATATGCACCCTGTAGGCAATACGCAACCCTTCGCTGTCAGCTACCCACACATTCCTGAACTCATTATCGACGAACGCAAGTTTTTTGCCATCTGTGGAAAATGTTGGAAATGCACCAGATACCCTAAACAATCCTACATCTTTATGCGGTGACTGGATCTTGTCAAAATCTTTTCCTACAAGACTGTTGATCTGCACAGGTAGAAGATTAAAACTCTCAACTTCATTTATATATGCACGGGGAGAAAAAAAAAAAGACAAAGGAATTTCTTAAAAGTTCACGAATCAGTTTAGTACCTTGCAACTATTGAAGCTGCAACGATGGTAACCTATGCGATTTCCCTTATCTATAATAAAGGGATTGAAATGGTCAGCTTTAGGATTGATTTTTCGAGTGATTTGTATTGGTTTATCTAGCATATTTATATCAAAGATCTCAATATGCCGGTACTGATCTTCTGTGCGTTCATCTTTAAACTCTGATTTCAGACGCATAGTTGCCACAGCCACTTTGGTTTCATTGATGGCTGCAGGAGTTACAGCATGAAATTTATCTGGAGTGACAGCGATGGTTTTATTGGCATTTATATCATGTCGAAATACACGCCAAGCTATCGGTTTTTCTTTTTTGGCATCAGCATATTCCTTTCTGTGGAAGAATAAGACATTCTCACTTCCCCATGTTGGCCAGCCACCATTTACTATCACTCTCTTGCGTTCCCACCCCAAGTTTGACTCGTCTATATTCATCACATAAATGTCAGTCTCTAAATCCTCAATGGCACCATGCCAACCCTTTCCTGCAAATGAAGCTACTGCTATCCTCTTTCCAGATGGTGACACGGAGGGACTCAAATCAAATTCCCCTGTTGACATATATATGAATATGAAATTAATGAAGAGAAAATCTCATTTTTTTGCTATATGTGTCATCATATGTATATATATGTACAAACATGATTAAAAGTTAATAGATAAAATATATAGAAGGATGAAAAAAGTACCTTGTGGAGTGATGCGCGTAGTTTCCCCTGTTTTAAGATTGGTTTTATATACAACATTCCAGGGGCTCCGACGGAGTTTAACTGGCTCTTTGGTGGATACATAGATGAGGAAATGATCAATTGTGCAACTGCCCATCTGATAACCGCCGCCAAAGCAGCCACTGTCTTCTAGGCGAACACCATTGAATGAATCGGTGCCGTAGATATCGGCCAAACTGAAGATTTTGACTTTAGGCGGTTGTTCAGCGAGGCAGAGAGCTATGTGAAGTGTTTCGAGGTTATTGTCTCTTTCAGAAACAAAAATCAAGCCAGTGAGATGGCCTGAATCAACGTCAGCTTCTTTGGCTTCAGAAGCCAATTTCGGATGTTTGATAATCGTCTTAAGAGCTGCCGGTGGAATGACTTGGCAGTTGTAGTTGTATGACTGGCCATCAGTTAAGCTAAGCTCGTCTTCAAAGGATTTTGGTTCAACTGGACAAGAGAATATGTCCAGAGGCACCGGTGGTCTATAGGTCGCAAAAAATGCAATGCAACCTCTGTTCTCTCCCATTCTAACAATTGTTCTCTTTTTGTCTGTTTGGTAATGAAGTGTAAGCAAGCAATATATTCATTCACAAGCTGCTCTATTTATATAAGGCACATGGATGCAATTTGGTAATCAATGATGCCATATGACGGAATGTAATTTTATTATATTTAAATCCGTGTATTGTACCTCCAGATAATATATTCCGTTTAAATAACAAAAAGAAATTATCAGCAATAACTGACTCAATTTTTTTTTATCTAAAATCATCCAATCTCTATGATTCAATTCCTTCACTGTCTTGTGAGCCTGCATAATTTGTTTTTTTTTATGTATTGGTTTTGAGCCAGCATAATTTGTTTTTTTTTTTTTTTTATAGCTAAATGGTACGTAGCAAGTGAAATATATTTTCCACACAACACTTGAACAGGCCTGGACAAGCTTAGATCCATATATATGCCTTACCAACATTCACATGTATTGTACCGTTGGAAGTGCAATGATGTTGTCGAGTATGGCACAGACACAACAGAAGCTTGGCCAAACACGCTCAAAATTGAAAATTGAAAAACTCGAAAGTTGTAAGATATAATTTCAAGCTCAAAACTTATCTGTCATAATTATAATGGAATTATTATCCTAGTTTTGGGGTTCTTTTTCTTGATTAATTTTTTTTATTTTTTATTATTTTTTAACGACCTTTTTTATGGATGTAAAAAAAGGACTAAACACTTTTGCCCACGGCATGTTGGCATGTGTCGTGTTCATAAAAGATCTGCGTACTTTTTAACATGAATCTGTTAAAAAAATAATTGTTTTATCCACGATGGTAAAAATGAGTATTGTCAATGGTAGCCGATAGAAATTCTAGTGTTGGATTTATTACCAACCTAGTTGGATTCAATGCCAACATTGAGTATATATGTAATCTAATTATGGATTGTTACTGTCATATATGGTTATCAATTAAAGTGCTTAAATAAGGTAATAAACAATTAATATTTTCATTAGGATATGATTCATAAATGTGTAGAATAATTTAAGCAAAGATCAAATAATTGATGAACTGATTTAGAAATTTGCAATTAAAAAAAATATATTTTTAGAGGTCAGAAAACTGTCTTTATAGAGGGTTGTGCAGTCCGCACGGATATTGATGCAGTCATACAGTTTTTGATGCACTAGCACGATTTTTGATGCACAACATATTATATCTTTTTCAAATTGACAAATAACCATAAATGTTATCATATATAAGGATTTATCCCCAAGGTACAAGATAATAAAAAAAAAACACAGAAACTGAACATCCGTGCGGCTACTAACGTCCCTTAAGAAAAGGGCGATGCTATTTGAGAGCATAATTTACGATATTGAGCAGGTAAATGGGTTATTTTAAGATGCGGGGGACAAAAGAAACCCTGATTACAAATATAACTATTCTAACAATTACAACCCGGCCAATAGATGAATCACTCTAATTTTAGATGAAAAAATGACTTGAATGACCAAAGTGCCCAAAACCAATACATAAATAAAATGTTAACAATTATCAATCCTTAATTTGTAGTGTACCAAGTAAATATTTAAAGATAGACAACTTCATATTAAAAGTGGGTCGATCTATAGCAAGGTCCTAATTAATATTGCTTGGCCCAAGTCAATAATTTCGCCTGCCCTGACTGTAACGTGTTTACATTAATTCAAAAAAATGATTGGAGAATTGTCATATTAAAAAATGACTTGAATGACCAAGGTGATCAAAACCAATAAATAAATAAAATGTTAACAATTATCAATCCTTAATTTGTAGTGTATCAATTAAATATTTAAAGATAAACAACTTGATATTAAAAGTGGGACGATCTATAGCAAGGTCCTAATCAATATTGCTTGGCCCAAGTCAATAATTTTACATGCCCTGACAGTAACGTGTTTGCATTAATTCAAAAAACTGATTGGAGAATTGTCATATTAAGAAATGACTTGAATGACCAAGTCTATAAAATTGCTTCGCCCAAGTCTGTCATTAATTCAAAAAAATTATGTCGTTGGAGAAATTTATCGGTTTACATATTAAGAAATGATTGATCCGCATCAAGACAAAATAATCTCCATTGATTGATAACAACCCTACGTAATAATTATTTTAGATGAAGTCTTCCTGATTTTAATTTCTAATCCGTGACTTCCCCATACACTTGTTATATGAGACCATTACGTTTTGTTTGTCTTATCTTATTTATTTTAATCTCAATAATGGAATAGAGAATAATTTGTGTAGTTTTCTTATCTGGTTCCATCTGTTTCGTTTTCTCTAATTAATTAGTACTATGAATATGAACATCTTACCTATCAAATAGAAAATTTCCTATTGGTACGTACTGATGATATGAACATCTTATCTTATAATCATAGTTTTAAATTTAATTAGGTTAAGTCTATAATAGTTTCAAATTGAAAATAAACCATACTTTGGGCATAAACAGGAAAGCAGCAATTAGTATCTATGTTTAATTTCTAGTTGAATTTTTTTTTTTTTGTTGAATCAAATTTCATTTTGTGTTTTCAAATGGACCACATGACTGCACTGACTATAACTAGAAAAACAGCTCTATGTTTTGTTTGTAAATTATATTAAATTTGAACTATAACATCTATTGTCTCCCATTTTATGAAATAATTTTGGCAATGCCCCATCCAATATCATATACATTTTTAACAAATTTACATGTAACAAATATATGATTCACATCTTCATGTTCTCTACATATATGATTTTTTTTTTAAGGTTAGTGGCTTTAAATGCTAATTAACCATTTCATTGATAAAAAAATGTATTTACAACGAGTCAAATGACTCTAATTTCTAAATTTAATTTTATTGATAAATATTACTTGGCCAAAGTCAGTTTTATTAGGTTGAAATTTTAATTTGTCTTAACAATATTCACATTGAGATCAATATAATATTCATTTCATAATGTGGCCGGTGGGCAATCCATTTCTTTCTTCTTAAAAGAATAATATAATAATAACATAAAAATATATAAATATATAAATTTAAATTCTTATTCGGTGGGTATACACAAGTGTCTTATTGAGATGCTTCTATTATTTTCTCGGAGAGTCCGAATTCATCATGCTAATGGAAATTAAAAAATAAAAAAATTAAAAATTAGGGGAGCGGTTAAAAGAGGGAGGCAAAAATTGCTTGCTTGTTTGGTTCCTTGCTGACTAAAAAATATTAAATGTGTGCTTGCTTGCTTGGCTCTGGAGGCTGTCTGTTATCATGATATAAATTGTTTTTTTTGTTTTTTTTTTTCTGGTTTTATGTGTTTGCTGGTTTGACTGGTTCCTAGTTATCATGTAAAATTTGTGAAATTTGGATTTGTTGTTGATACTCTCTAAGATCTGTGGACCATACTGTTTCAAGCCATGATATGAAGACCATAAAAGTTCTCCTGAAATCTGGTCTTGAATTAGAAGATTTGGTAGTGCTTTTATGTTAATGGGTTTGATACATTCGGGTTTTGACCAAAAACCTAAAACTGAGCATAAATTACATTTCAAATCAGCTCTATAAAATGTGAATTTTTGTTTATAAGCTGAATAATTGGTTGGATATAAAGGAAAATCCTTTTAAATTTTCTCTGAATTACAAATGGCGTGCCGGTTTTATAATTAAACCCAAAACTACTTAGTAGTAGTACATGAATAGATCATGTATTATCCAAAATTGGCCATTTTAAGGTATTCAATCTAAAGCAGAGACCACACTGCCGATAATGTGCGAAATTTGCGCAGCTTTGATCTTTCATGCATTTTGAATTGAGCCATGTCATTGGTCTGTTTGGGCCTTCCGACTCTTGAAATTATAAGAAAATAATTGACAATATGAAATCCATACTTGGGCTTTTTTGGGCTTGTCCTTTTTGGGCATCAAATGACCCAAGACTTTGGTGGAGAATGTGAAATTTAATGCTTGGTCTAATTATGTTGCAAATTTTGTAAAAAGGCCGAGCTAGAGAAAAAATATTTGTATGTGAGCTATTAAACAATTAATTAAATTAATGGAAACGCCATTAATACAAAAAAATGGGAATTTCTGTTAAACAAATGTTGGATGGTTATACATTCTTACCGTTCACCAAATCACCTATTACAGCGTACCACCTACGTACGACAGGGATAGACAAAGTGGATGATAGCAAAATTGCACCGTTTTTTCTTAGTTATTTATTTATTTATTTCAGAAGTTCAATATGACAGGGATAGACAAAGAGTAAATAAAATAAAAATCTTTAACGGTATTTTTCCAATATTTCTAAACAATTAAACAAATATGCATTCAAAAATTGTATACATGCATGTGTCATCTTGTAATTAAGATGCTTTCCGATAAAATATTATTTCACGTACGTCATATGAAGTATTATATTATTTTCTAATTACTATATATCATACCATCAAATAAAATAAAGCCATAACTATGTAACATAATTTGAATTTATCTGTAAATTGATTTGAAATGCTTAAAGATCAGAGCGAATCTAGTGGTGACACCTAATTACATTCAACCAAAATTTGCTTCACAAGTTCTAACATCTACTATAGATATTGCTATGAAGTTTTCTTTATAGAAATTAAAATGCGCGCAGAAACTGTTGGGCATCAAATGCGGCATTAACTATATATGGTCGATCAATTTTGCTTTTATAAAATCAATATTTAAGATTTCATATCTGGAAAATTAACTGTTGTTGTGGTGCATGAGTACAGAATAAGAAACTTGATTGCTAAGATAAATACTACGAAATTTAGGAAAGGAAATTGGCAAGATAAAGTTTATTGCTTAATTGCCACTAAATCTCTTTATCAGTGCTAAAACGCTAACCTCTAAGGACCCCTAAATGTTATTTAAACTTTTGGATATAATAATAAAAAATTGCTTCTTTCTATGTGCATTTCATGGAAGGCCCCTTTTACATAGTGGTTATGATAGATAACAGGAAGAAGTCCTCTTTGCGAGTTGTTGAATTTTTAGAAGATTATAATCATTGACACTGGCTATTTTGATGTTTTTTACTATGATTTTCTAAACAAATTAAAAGAATTTGTCAAGTCTCAATCATATGGTATATTTCGAATCATTTATATATATGGTGAAACATATGCTAAATTATGTTATAAACATACTATATATGTGAATTATATAAATCATGCTTACATTTAATATTAGATTTTAAAATTACCCTTTAAATTTGAAGATGATTAAATCTACCAAGTGATTCCCTTTAATTTTGATTTAAATAATTTTGTGAAGTTTTAGTTTTTTTATTTAGAGTGTGTGCCAAAAAATAAGACATTTGATATATTTATTAAGTGATGTCGTAATTCTTTATAGCTTTGATTTGATATGTCAGTTGGATATTACAAGTCTAAAGATAACACAAATTAAGGACTTGACCTTAATTCAAAAATTTCCAAGCTCTAACAGCTTGTTGATCTTCTTCTCTTTATTTCTGGTACTAAAATAGTAGTTTAGAGCTACTAAAATATGTTCAAACCTCAAATTAGATCTCTGTCCATGCACAAAACACCCTAGACTGACCTCTAGTATGGTACCAAGTCCAAACTCAGCAGCCAAGCACTAAGAAAAGACCACTGATATAGTGGAATGCACTAAAAACATCAAATTTGACATCTGCTGATAAATCAGCAAGTCTGGACTGATACAGGGATCAAACTACAAAAGTGATTATACTAGCATGTAGAGAATTGAAAAATACACAAATTTAACACAAATTTCAATTTATTTGGATTTTTCTATAATTAGTTATGAATTTCCAAAATTCAGCTTTTGAAAAAACTTTAAACAGCCATAACTTTGGTTAGGAAAGTCAGATTTACGCGTACGACCACTTTTCGAAAAGGGAGGGATGATACGGATCCGAATATCGCCCAGGGGTCGACTCTGGGCATTTAAAATATTGGAATTTCGAAAAAACATCGTTTAGTGTCTCAAAAATTCAGTTTAAAATAAGCTTATTAGCAAATTATTGGCAAATTTAGTGTAATAATTTATCTAAACATAAATTATTGGCAAATTATTTTTTATCAATTTTTTCCTATTTTTTTTAGTGTAAAATAAGCTTATGGCCAAAATGTCCGATTTTCCTATCTGAATCAGCCGATACCGGCCGATAAACCGATTCCGTATCGGTATTGGCCAGGACAGATTCCGATCCCGATAGCGATATTTGTTACTTTGCTTACAATGGCACCATATCATGACGGATATCTATGGAGAAAATACGGGGAGAAAATGATTATTAACAGCAGATTTCGAAAGGTAATTAATTAATTTAATTAAGTAATTAACTATATGATTACAGCAAGACTATATGATTTCTAATAAAATCGGTGAGAAAATCCCACTTTTTCAAAAAAAAAAATGTCAATGGAAACATATGTTGTGGTTTAATGGTTCCATATCAATGAATTAGGAGTATAATTTCATAGCTGATTTAGATAAAGAGGGGGTTGAGCTGATTTTTGATATTTCACAAACTCCATCTTATATTTTTTTTTTCTGTATTTAAATTAAAATTCAATATTTTGTAGGGATGTCCTTGAAAATACTTCACTAGTGTAATTTTATTTACTTTATTCTTACTTCTAAAATACGATGCAGCTGGATATCATGTAATAAAATTCATACCATCTTAGATAGAAATATTTTATTGCTAAAATTGCATAAATATCTTTCTAGTTAGTACCATGGAATTGGCTGTTGTATTTGTGAATTGCAAATAAAGAATTCTATTATTGCCAATCATAGAAAGATTAGAACATGGATATAATATATAAAGATGAACTAGCTATCTCCCACTTCATTTCTCTCATTTATCCTCCGGTCAATAATTAAGAGGGGGAAAGGAGGCACAACTTCCAACACTTGCATCATTATAGGCTATTAAGTGGGGATAAATGTATTTTGATACGAAAAACATAAATAGACATGGCTATTATATACATGTTCTGTAGCCATGTTCATTTTATGCATTCAAACAAACAAAATAAATAAACTAACTGACAATGTAATAATTATTCTTGCTTTGTCTTTTCGTTTTACTCCTCATCTTGCCTAGCTTCATTATCTTCGTCACCTGGAATTCATGTAAATAAAGTGATATGCATGAGGGCTCGAACAAATTCCCTGTGCGAGTTTTTAGTTCCGGCCGGAATCTTCGTGATATTATCCTTAGATATCAAATGAGTTTTTCTCATCGAAGCATCTCTAGTTTCGTTATTTACAAAAAAACCTACATTTTTACTTTCCACTTTACATTTCTTTTTCATCTACTGACGATTACAATCCCAACAACAAACCTCAAGCAAATTTGGCTGGGATGTCGTCCTAATAGCGAAAACCTAAAGCATCTTAAAATTAAGTTCTTTCAAGGAAAAATTTGAGAACAATTAATAGAAATAAAACATAAGGTAGCTTGGCTAATATCAAAATGTTTACACCACAGCTCCCATGCAACCAAGTCGTTTTCAGGTTTTTAAAGACCAAATGATTGATTAAACCATTACATGTGATCTCTATATTAAAATGTGCTTGGAGACCCAATTTTACATTTTTTGGAAATTTTTTTACTATTTATTAAGCCACATTGAAAATCACTGATCCAATAGTGACTTAACCAAACAGTAAAACCAGAAGCCACCATTGGATCAGCGATTTTCAATGTGGCTTAATAAATAGTAAAACAATTTCCAAAAAATGTAAAATTGGGTCTCCGAGCACATTTTAATATAGAGATCACATCTAATGGTTTGAATCAATCATTTGGTCTTTAAAAATCTGAAAACGACTTGATTGCACGGGAGCTGTGGTGCAAACGTTTTGATATTAATATATAACATATGTAACAGATGTTTTTGTTTTTGTTTTCTTTTATTTGCGTGAGAATCAATCAAGCTAACTGGTTAGTTTTTAACGTTTCTATAATATTATATTAATGAATTATTTGAGTGTTCTTTTGTCGACTGATTTAATTTTTTACAAACTTTTTTCTATTATTTTAATACAAAACAATATTTTTAAAAAAAATGTGAATTTTCCGAATCGATATGTTCAATGCCTACTGATTCACCCGATTCCATGGTCAACCTACCAATTTCCCTTCTGATTCTGATTTTCGATACAATAGTTTTGATCAATTTTAGTCGATTTAAAAAATAAACAATCCTAAATTAGCCACTAGCCCTTTTGAAAAGGATTTTTGGGTTATGCTGGTACAAAATATCAAAGCCAAGTGCAGACAACAAAAGGTTAATTGGGACTAGACGTTCTGTACCAATATAGGTACCAAGTAAACATTAGAAATTGCTGCAAGATTGAATTGAAATAAGCTAGAAAACACATCATTGCATTTCTTATCGAAATGTCCCAGGGAAGAATATTTTTCACAAACCAGCAAAAAGTATATTCCAGTAGAAAAAAGGCCAAAAAATTGAGATCAACTGGGATCATGATATGCTTGCATTATATGAGATGTAGGAAAAGCTATTGAATCTTTCGGTTCCTGCTTTCATTACATGGGAAAACAAATAACACACAATTCAGAATTTAAAGCATTAAATTAATAGCAAAGCAAAAACTGGAAAAAAAAAAAAAAAAAATCCAGCCAGCAGCAAGAAACTTCTTTGGGCAATATTCAGGGAGTGATTCGTGATTTGCCATTATAGAATATTTACGGGCATACTGGTGCATTAGAATTATCTATCTGAATACTCCATTGTGTGTTTGGATTGTCAGTTGCAAACTTGGTCCATGTAGGAGTGCCATTCTCATATCTACTATGCGTGATGCGATGAAAGGTTTTCACATCCTTATTCTTATTTATGTCGTCAGGATCAATATCAACAACAAAGACATCTCCGTAAGGCCTCACAGAGTGCAAAAAAAGAGGTAACGAAATTGGGTCAGCAGACACTGCAGCTAGATCTGCAGTTACAGCAATGCTCTTCCCATCCGGACTAAACACCGGATGGTTCACATGCCCCGCAAGATTATACCCACTTTTAATCACTCTTACCACCACAGTTGGATCATTAGCATTCACTAGAAAAATTGAAAAGTATCCTGGATCGAGACCATTATCAGACTCTGGTGCATGTTCAGGCTTATCGCGGGTTGACGAGAATACGATCCAGTCATTGTTCGGAGACCATTGGCAATGTGTGTCAGTCCAAGGCCCATTTGTTAGTCTTTTTATCTTGCCCCCAAAGAACTCCCCATTTTCTGCATCCTCCATTATATATAGGTTTTTGTGTTTTTTATTTACCCAATCTCTTGTGGATCGAAAAACAAGTCTTTTTCCTATAACAATTATCAACCGTATGATATAAACATTAGATTCTATATATAGAGACAAAGGCATGAAGTTTGTGATCAATAAGAAACAATTATCAACCTTATGATATAAATATTTGATACTATATATAGAGACTATGGCCTCAAGTTTGTCAATCAGAAAAAAAATGCATAACTAAACATAGTGAACAATATTCTGGAAACGAAATGCTAAATTTACTTAAAAATTATATAATTAATGTGAAAAATTGTTTTTATGCAGGAAGTACTACTGGTACTGAGTCATCATCAATTTAAAATACATCGAACTACTTAAGTCCTCCATCAAATCCAAAACTTCATGTCATCGGGGGGATGAAGGAGGGCGTAGATTTCTTGTTTTAGAATTAGTTAGGAAACATGTTACTTACCCTCTGAATCCGTGGATGGAAAGGCATTATTGAAATTTCCCTTTGTGAGTTGTCTACGTTGCATAAGAGCATCGGACACATTGGGGATTGCGCAGATTTCCATTGGTTCATCAGCTTTGAAAGGTTCTCCCGTGCATACATATAATGTATCCTTTTCTGGATTTTGATTCCAAACTGGCGCGGAGATTTTGTACTTTTTGTCTGCCTACAAAAAAATAAAATTAAAGCCATTATCAGGTCAAATAACAGCAACCAAAAGTTATTCTTATCTGTATATATCTGTACCTTAAAGACAGGGTTCAACCCTTTGCTGTCGGCTAACCAAAGAGTTTTGAACTCATTATCAACATATGCTAGCTTGGAACCATCAGTGGAAATTGTTGGGAACACACCTGACACTCTAAACAGTCCTACATCTTTCACCGGAGATTGGAGCTTGTTGAAATGTTTCGTTATATCGCCTTTTTTCTGCAAAGGTCCAATTTCAAGTTTACAATTTAAATGTGATATATCTACCTGGGGGGAAGGGGGGGGTTTAAAAATAATGATATTCATTAAAAGTGCATGGTCTGGTACCTGGCAACGGCCAATATTGTTGCAACAATGGTAACCTATACGCTTGCCACCATCTATCACAAAGGGGTTGAAATGGTCACATGTCGGTCTGATATTTTTAGTAATCAGTTTAGATTGTCCTGCTGCAGTTGTATCAAAGATCTCAATATGCCGGTACTGTGTTTCTACGCGCTTATCAGTGAACTCTGATTTCATACGAATAGTTGCCACAGCCACTTCGGTTTCATTAATGGCTGCAGGAGTTACTGCATCAAATTCTTTTGGGGTCACAGGGATGGTTTCACCGGTGCTTATGTCAAATCGAAACACACGCCAAGCTGTCGGATCTTTGGGTTTGGAACCATAATATTCCTTTCTGTGGAAGAATAAGATATTCTCACTTCCCCATGTTGGCCATCCACCATTTACTATCAATCTCTGGCGCCCCAAACCCGAATGTGACTTATCTACGTTCATCACATAAATGTCAGTCTGTAGATCCTCAATCTCGCCATCCCACGCCTTGCCTTGAAATGAAGCCACCGCTATCTTCTTTCCAGATGGAGACACAGAGGGACTTAAATCGAATTTCCCTGTTGATGTATAAATGAAGATCAAAGGAAGCGAAAATCAAATTTAATTTGCTATATGTGTCATCATGCTAATGGTTCTGAAAATTAGAATCGGAAGTAGAATCGCTAGAATCAGAAGCATAATTGGAAATCGCTAAAAGATCAAAGGAAGTACATTATGAAACTGAAATTGGATGAATTAGTAGGAATCGGCTGAATCAAATTGGAAATTGGAATTTAAAAAAAGAAAAGAAATTGATTTGTATTAAAAAAAGAAAGTTGTACATAATTTATTTGTCTACACACAATAATCCATTATATATAATGAGGAGGGTTCAAATGCACTCAAATTTTTGTGCACCCAATGCACCCTATTCTTTTTCTCTGTTTTCAAAGTCCGAATAGTCAATCCGAACCGTTAGATGCAATCTATATATTAAGATGTGCTTGGAGACCAAATTTTACATTTTTTGGAATTTTTTTACTATTTATTAAGCCACTTTAAAAATCGCTGATTCAATGGTCCAGAAAATGCAAAATCAGCGATTTTCAAAGTGGCTTAATAAATAGTAAAAAATTTCAAAAATTATAAAATTTGGTCTCCAAGCACATCTTAATATATAGATCGTATCTAACGGTTCAGATTGACTATTCGGACTTTGAAAACGAAGAAAAATAATTTGAAAGATAGAGTGCATTTGAGTGCATTTGAACCCTCCTCATATATAATATAGTACAAAAATAAAAAAAATATATAACTAAACATGTCATGTTATGGATTCTTACTCATAGTAGCAAAACAAACAAATAATGGTTTGTTTTCGTGTAAAAGCATATAAAAAAATAAAGTAATAATTTATTCAAATATGTTAAAAAAGGTTCACTTATATATGTAATCCACTAGTATATTAAAATAAAAGCATACAAAACAGTATGACAGAAATAATTACAAATAGCATTAGAAAAACAGTCTGACAATAAAATATATTATATATTACAATAATTTATAATAATATACATTCTATTTTAAATTTCAAATTTAATTTAGAAAAAAGAAAAGCAAAGTCCACTAGATTATATTATTTTCTACATGGTGTGTTTTAATGGCCACTAATATGATAATTTGATCAGAAAGTTTTCTAATTGACCAGCCATGTTGGAAGCACCTAAACCACAGTAGTTTAAAGATAGACATACGTACAAATTTAAAAATTAATTTTATTCAATTTATCTAGAAACCATCAAACAGATTTCAAAGTGTTGGCCTAATAATATAGTGAAACAAGTCTACGAAACCATTTCCTTTCCGAAACAGTGCGTCTCTTCTTCCCCAAAACACCTGGGACGTTAATTTTCTCCCAAATTAAAAACCTAAGACATTCCCTAGGAAAAAAGTAAAAAAAAAAAAAAAAGAAGACCTAATAAATTCCTTCTACGATCTTCTCATTATTTAACAAAATAGTTGAATTTGATCAAAATAAGCTCCTAATTCAGTTGAACCAGCTGAGTCAAACTGATTCCACCGAAATTCGATGCTCAAATCACCCACATGTGTAAATTGGTTAAACAATGGATCCGGATTGATTCCGGTTGGACTCAGCCGAGTTAACTCAGACTGGACCGATTTTTAAAACCATCTTGATATGTTTATACAAAAATATATAGAAGGATTGGAAAAATAACCTGGTGGAGTGAGGCGCTCAGTTTCCCCTGTTCTAAGATTGGTTTTATGTACAACAGTCCAGGGGCAACGACGGGCTTGTACCGGCTCCTTGGTGGATACATAGATGAGGAAATGATCCATTGTGTGACTGTCAATCACATAACCGCCACCAATGCAGCCACTGTCTTCTAAGCGGACACCATGGAATGAATCGGTGCCGTAGACATCGGCCAAACTGAAGACTTTAGGTTGTTTGCCACGGAGGCAGAGAGATATGTGAAGTGTTTCTAAGTTGTTGTCTCTTTCAGAAACAAAAACAAACCCGGTGAGATGACCGGAATCGATGTCGGCTTCTGTGGCTTCAGAAGCCAATTTCGGACGACTGATAATTGTCTTAAGAGCTGCCGGTGGAATGACTTGGCAGTTGTAGTTGTATGATTTGCCATCGGTCAAGTTGAGCTCATCTTTCTCTAATGATGGTTTAACTGGAAAAGAGAATATGTCTAGAGGCACTGGTGGTCTATAGGTTGTAAAGAAGGCGATACTACCTCTGTTTTCTCCCATATTCTAATAATGGTTCTCTTTTTGTTTGTTTGGTAAGGAAGTGTAAGCAAGCAATATATTCATCCACTAGCTGCTTTATTTATATCAGGCACATGGATTCAGTATATGTGTGTTGCCAATAAGGCAGTTCGATCATAAAATTTGCGTGTGCCAAATCGCGTCGCGTAAGCCAGAGATCAGAGCGCATCCCAAATCGCGTCGCTACTTGTGAGCCACGTGTGCATCGCGTGGCTGAGCGCGTTTTTGTTTCTTCAGTGGACCGCGCAAGAACCGAAAGGCTGGGCACTGGGTTTTGCTTCCCTATCTGTACACCGCGCAAGGTTTAAATTTCTGAGCCGCATTTCTTATTCGGTACACCGCGATTTCCTCTGGCATTTTCTGTGTAGACCGCGCAAGGGAATACATGAGCCAATTTTTTTACTTAGCAATTTAGTCAACTTGACTTTGGGAGTATTTGAAAATTTCAATTATTGTTTAATTGGAATTTTGCAAATTTGGATTTGTGACGTTTCGGTAATTGGAGTAATTTTTTATAATTTGGGGAATTGATTAATTGGGTGTTTGAGAAATTAAATAGATATGTCGGCAAAGTAAAATATTGAGAAGTATTATAGGAAGACGAGTTTTGCATTATGGCAAGTGCGTATGGTGTCAATTTTGTCGAGCCAAGGCGTTAAGGATGTCATTTTTGGTCGAGGAAATTTGATTGATGCGTTGATGGATAGCAAATGAAGAAATATAGATGATAAGACACTCTCCATTATCCAATTATGTTTGAGCAATTCGACATTGCAAGTGGTCCTATCGGAGAAAAAAGGCTGACCAAGATCAGAACCTGTCTTCCATGGAAGATCAGAACACATTGACATTCAAGTACATTTCATCAGAGATTTAGTGGCAGAAGAAGCTCAATATTGATTTAGATATTGATGTTGAGAATTAGCTCAATATTGATTTAGATAGCAGTTTTCTAAGGTGTCAAACTGTTGTTAGTGTTGCAGTATGGTTTAGAAACTCAGCCGAGTCAACTCGGTATCGGTCGAGTTTGATCCGAGTTTCACCTGAGTCTCGCGCCCATGCAAATTTTTTATCAAAACTCGGTTGCACAATGTTTGACTCGGCCGAGTTATCCGATTTTAAAGCCGAATCAAACCCGAGTCAGACTGAGTCAAGCCCGAATCAGGCTGAGTCCTTCAATTATTTTATGTTTTTTTTTTTCTTGTAGTTGTTGATCTATGATTTGAAATCACACAAAAAAATCAAATAATTCAAAAACAATTTGAATTAGAAAAAAATTAACACATACCTTGTCAAAAGAATTTTGCACTAAATTTATGCTACCAACGTAATCTTATTTTGCTATGCATTAAATATAGCTACCTTGCATAGAATGCGTGTTCTATTTGTAATGCTTATATGATATTATATAATTAGTGGATTATTTGAGTATAGTCTTTTATTTACATTGTTTTCTTAAAAATCATTATTTTGACCAATTTTTTTTCTAAATTTTGGTTACAAAACAAGTTTCTTCCAAAAAAATTCGAGATTCTGATCCGATTCTGGCTGATTCTGATTCCATACTCAAGTATCCGATTCGGATTCTGATTTCGAGTTTCAGAACCATGTGTTGCAACATTCTTTCCAGTATGGTTACTATTTTTAGCACAAGTTATGTAGTGCCGATTTTTTTATAAATACCCAAAATAATTAACAAATTACGGAATCTATCCCCTTTTTGGTGAAAATTCGAAAACTAGCCAATCCGGTTAACCAATAACTGGATTGGGCCCTTCTTTCCGGTGGCCCAATTCTCGGGATAATGAAAATAGATCTGGTTATTGGTTAACCGGAAATGTGTTTTTTTTTAATTGAAACAATATCGGTTAATGGTCCACAGGTTTTGGCCTCTCTTTTTTTTTTTTTGAAAACATTTTTTTTTTCTATTAAAATATTAGAAATTTTGAATATATTTCTTTGAAAATAGATGGAATACAATATAATTTGATTTATTAGAAAGACTGCAACAAATAACCCGGATCAATATTTTTCAGGCCGGATTTTTCGCGGTTGTAATAAAAATTAATATATTTCTTTATGTGTTATTGGAAAAAAAAAATGCTTAGATTCTGAGTTATTGATCCCGGTTCAAAAGTCACTTATAGGTAATCTAGAAAATATTGTGATCTTTCTAGTACATTTAATTTATTAAAAGTTGTATATATTTTTGAAAAAAACAAAAACTTTAATTTATTTAATGGTTGTTATTCAAAAAGAATTCTAAAAATAGATACAACTTTTAATAAATTAAATGTACTAGAAAGATCACAATATTTTCTAGATTACCTATAAGTAACTTTTGAACCGGGATGAATAACTCAGAATCTAAGCATCTTTATTTTTTTCCAATAACACAAAGAAATATATTAATTTTTCTTACAGTCGCGAAAAATCCGGCCTAAAAAATATTGATCTGAGTTATTTGTTGCAGTCTTTCTAATAAATTAAATTATATTGTATTTCATCTATTTTCAAATAAATATATTCAACATTTCTAATATTTTTATACAAAAAATAAAAAATTTCTGTTTTAAAAAAAATATATGTTTTAAAAAAAAAAAACCGGTGCACCATTAACCGGCCGTATTGTTTCATTTAAAAAAAAGCACATTTCCGGTTAACCAATAACCGGATCCATTTTCATTATTCCGGGAATTCAGCCACCGGAAAGAATGGCCCAATCCGGTTATTCGTTAACCGGATTGGCTATCGAATTTTCACCAAAAAGGGGATAGATTCCGTAATTTGTTAATTATTTTGAGTATTTATAAAAATTTCGGTATGTAGTGGGTAGTTATTATATTTAGAGAATTGTTGTACTTCAAATTCAAATTCAAATTCTGCAGAAATATGTAATTTTTATTATTGCCATGGATACCCCGAGTCGAATCGGAATAAACCAATTTTCAGAACTATTGCACCCACGATATTAAGCAATTAAATGTACGCAATTAAATCAAATTCAAGTAGCCAGTTATTTAGCAATTATATGTATAATTTTTTTTAACGTTTATTTCGTTAAAAGAGCCGTGCACACATGTTAAACAAATTAACACCGGACTTTTCTTTTTGTCCGAAACTTAATAACCTATTTACGTAAGTATGGACGGATACATTAAGCATAAGTCGAGAACAAAGAAAAGGTGTTCAATATATAAGTAAATTAATCAACAAGAAAATTAAGCATAATTAAAGTAATTATCAACTTGCAAATAAGTAATAGATGGATACATTAGTAGAATATAAAAGAAGTCTTCCTGATCTGTGTATCTCAAGCAAGACATTAAACCCAAACCATCAACATGATCATAAAAACAATGGAAATAACAATGAACCGCTTGGTTGGCCAACGGCAATTTTGAAGTGTTCATTTTCATGGAGCTTGGTTGATAACCTGTTCAACGGCTTCGAGAGCTTTTATGAGATCATCCACATAGCGTTTTAATTTATCTTTATCATTCGACTCCTGGGCTTCCTTTAGTAATTGTTGCATAGCAGGAGTGGAGAATAGCTGAAATTGACTGATGTCTTCACCTCTTGCCGCTTGACGCTGTGTGGCAAGGGAAATCAGCAAGGAATTTGCGAAAGGACGGCCTTCCTTGTCATAGGTTTTTTTTGTTTCCATCAATCTTTTCAACTCGTTCAGCTCATTGCTCAGCGTGGCCTTCAACTGCTCTACATCCTGTTTCTCCAATGTTTCCAGACCCTCGGAAAGATTTTGCTGAGCACTTGCCAGATCATTTTTTTCAGCATTGTCTGTCGCTTCTTTGATCAGCTCAGCAATAAGCAGACGGACCTCTTCAGCTCTCACCTCCGGTGGTGCTAGTAGTTCTTCATCTGTAAACCCTTCCAGGCGGTTTACAGAAACAAATGAAGGAGGTGCCTCTTCCAGTTCTCCACCAAATCTGCATCCGCACAAGTATTACAATTAGATTAATGACAATCATCAGAATGGTGATAGGTTGTACATGTATACATATTTATAAATTGCTCTCAAGAAAATGAGTTTTGATATACTTGTATGAGAAAGAGACTGCAAGAACATCTGTGGCCCCTTCCATATCTGCACGAGGGATATCAATGTCGACTAAAACTGTACGAACCTCTTGGATGTAGAGATCACCAAATGTTATAGTTACAGAACCAGCAGTAGGGTTGGATTGCTTATAACTTCCGGCAGATACCGGCGGCTTTATTTTTGACCCTTCTTGTTCTACGGTCACTGTCAGCTCCTGAGCAACCACACTGAGAAGCCCAGCCAAGCACTGGGAAAAGGCTAAGTTCAAGTTTTCCAGGCGAACTTCTGAGTATGTTCCTCCATTAGGGCTATTTTTGGCGATATCCGTGAGCCGCTATTAAGAACATGCAGAAGTTAATCAGGATGCAGCAAAGACATATATTTGCTAGAAATTGTCAAAAAAAGGGGTTATTTTCAAATCTGAACTGTACCTTTGAATCCTGACCATCACCAAAACCAAATGTGTGCACAGTCACGTTGCATTTAACTTTTGAAGCATCACTGCTCTTATTTTCCTGACCATCTGTCATAAGCATGATGACGCCAACGCGTCCATCTCGAATTGTACGGCCGTTGAGAACATTCAGGCCCATAGTAAGGCCATCGGTGATGTTTGTGGACCCTGTAGCTTTCAAACCTTCGATCAGATTTGCGAGTTCCGTTTGAGATTTTTCAGTCATCTGGGTCAATTTGCATACCCTCGTTGCTTTAGTGGAGTACTTGACAATTGACAAACGATCCAAAGGGGTGAGTTTCTTCATCATAAATTGCAAAGCAAGTTTCATTTTTCCTATCTTATCATCCTCTCCCATGCTGCCACTAACATCTAAGACCGCCACAAGGTCCAACCCCGCTCGACCTTCGCCTTTACCGGTGAGCTGCAGCAACACCTTTTGGTTGATTCCTGCAATTGGTGCGTTCGTGTTGTTTCGAATATCCAGCTGTATTCTTCCAGGAACGATGGGTTTTGGCCCTGCAGTGATAGCAATTAGCAAATTAACACAAAATGCATTTAGTGTAATACAATTTCAGTTATAGTATAATTACGTTATATGATCTTCAGCAAAAGATGGCTAATTGAGATTAATAAAGCTTAAAAATAAAAGATTTCATAAACAAACATTATTGCAACACATGAGACAATACTGGGAGCAAACCTTTAGGAATGACAATCTCCTCATCATCGTTAAAACTCATCTTGACAGATCAATTCTCTGCTAATTAAAACAGAATTTGCTAATCTTCTTAATGGCTAATTAGCAACCTATTGCTTCCAGAGAGGCAGAGACTCATCTCAAATATACATATATATAGACATGTGTTGGGAATTTATTATTATTATTATTAATATCTCAAGCATACCTTATGCAATTAATGTTACTAAAAGTTTGGAAGAAATAGTTTTACTCTTTGACTAATATTATTTGGATATAAAATTGTTTATACATTAGGATATACACACGAACCGGAAATAAAAAAACATTAATTAATTGTACAAGTTGATGATATAGAAATCAAAAACCTCGATCCGCGGTCCCCGGTAGTTGCAAAGGAGTGCTTTATTATTGGAGAATAATTGGGCTGCTCAATCAAATCACCCAGGTCATTTATATATTTGAAGAGTGAATTTTTCATGAACAGGTTTTTGTTTGATCTGAAGAACTTTACTGGAGAAATACTGAAGATATCCAATATTAATATATTTTTGATATTGCAGTACGAATTAGTCGATAATGAAGATAATTTCAATTGAACACAATTATTACAACTTTTTTAAGCTTTTTGTATCAAGATATATGTAAAAAATCAAATCCCAAAGTTCAATAATAAAAAATATGGATATGGATATGCATCTTGAGAAGCACCACAAAGAAACTAGTTCTATCGCTTAATTACATAATATCTATTTTTTAAAGTTAGTGACTTTAAATGCCAACTAACAATTTCATTGATAAAAAAAATGAACTTATCAAATAACTCTAAACCTAAATTCACTCTTTATTCTCACAAAATTCTTCAAACTACTCTAAATAATTCGAATCTCACTTATATACACTCATAATTACTGTCTTACCTTTCCCTATCGCTCTCTACGACCGGATCTACTCATATGCACTCCGATCGAGATGACATAGAGTAATTAGCAAGCTTGTTTCGAAGTAATTTTGCAAGGACGGTAAGTAATAATATATTATTATTATTATTATTATTATTATTATTGACAATGAAATCATCACTTATTGGTTAAGTATCCATTGCCGAAATATAGCCCTCCTCTTGTACTGCACTATCTCTGTCATTCGATCTCTCTTATTCCACCGAGGTTGCTGCAGTCGTATGTTTCTTCACCTCCTCTCATTTCCCTTTCCTTTGCTCCCTCTCAAATTTAACGTTCTGGAGCAAATAACCAAGGTCAGATCACCTGTTATTTATTATTTCAAAATATGATACTATCATTTATTATGTCAATGCCAACTCATTTATTTGTAAGCTTTGAGCAAAATTCAGCATGTGAGTCGGTATCCATCTCCATTATTAAAAAAAAAAGAAGAAGGATTTTCAGGCAATTTTAATACTAGACTTAGCAAGATGTTCAGTAAGTTTGTTAATATTAATAAGCATAATCTCATCGAACATAAATTAGTCTACAGAAAATTTACTTGCTCCAATGGTGGGCAGTTTGCCTTACTACGCAGATTTTTTACTTCTAGTAACAAGGATGAAAGAGATCCTTATTGTACATTGATTTATCAATTTGTGGGTCTACTGTGCATAGTCATTTGTTTAGACTTGATCCTGTGTGGTTATTGCATGGGGAGTTCATTACACTAATTCGTAAATGGTAGAATAAGATTCCCTGAAATATCTTAGAAAATATATTAGGGGTTGGTTAAAAATTCATCATGGAGCTCAGAAAACACTAAAGGGGAAAGCACTAGAGATCCTTAAATATTTCGAACAAATCTAAGAGTTTAGGAACCCCTCTCTAGATAAATTAGAACGATTTAATTTGAATATAAAAATACTATATGATATATATTTAGAAGAGAAATATATTTCAAAACTAGATCTAATCAAAAGTGGTTAGTAGTTGGGGATTTGAATACTAAATATTTTCATAAGATATTAAGATATTGGGCATCCCTGCTGGCATCAAATATTGAACATTACTACGATCTAGTTTGCTAAAGATTCATATATAGTAAAAAAAAATCACATTATATATTACTAGGATGAACTATTGGGCATCCTTGGCATCAAATATGCACAATTAGATAAAGATTTCTGGACTCAAGATGAATTAGTCACATCTACAGAAAAATTTTCTATTGGAGAAACCATTAAATTGTACCTTTTATTATTCGCCTTAAGGTGCTGTCACATATACAAATTATGAAATCATTTTCACTGCATTATTGAATGACCGCATTGACCGATGAAGTCAAGTGGACCACATTTTAAAACGTTCAATTTAATTCGCTGAAAGCTCAACCCCAGCATGTTCCCATGGAAGACTTCTTGGAACAACCCCAATCTACCAAGCTCCACATGCATGACATGTGATGCTTTAAATTTCCCACCTACTTATTTTGTATATTAAAATAATAGATTGGTCAATAATTAAATACCATCCAAAGAGAATCGTTCTTTCTCCAGTTAGATCATTTGGTTTTGGTAGACGGGATTCATTTATTGTTTATGCACTTAATACTATAACAGAAAAAATAATTAAAATTTATCTACCTCTGGTATGTATCATATGAGTATCACATGACATTTAAAATTTATCTACCTCTAGTTATATTTCACATAGTTTAGTTTTGATAGAAATATATAGAAAATTAATTATATGTATGTATGCAGGCATGAATGCTTAATTGCTAGAAAGTTCTACTCTTTTGTTGTAAAACGCAAGAGGCCTAAAGTTCTATTCATTGGGTAGATTATTCATCTACAAGGAGAAATATTTTGGTTTAGCTAATTTAACTTAGCATAAATATGGCAATCTTTAACTTGAATATTCTTGATGAGCGACAAGAATTTATAGATGTCATGTGGTAGTATATTTTACAAAAGTCTGAGGTATTGCTACTAGTTGACTTGACTCAAATGCTTCAGTCGTTGAACAGTACAGTTAGTTGTTCAGTATAGTAGCAATTAATTTAATGAATGAATGAATGAATTCATCAATGTATTCAATTATCCTTATAGGAATAGTGGCCTCCTGTTTCCGGTCCCAGCGTTAATTAATCAATTTGTCTTTTTAGAAGACCATCTCAGTCAAGGTATGAATTGATAAATCTACAGTATAGAGCTAAGAAGAAATTAATTTCTAATTTAAATTTCGCATTGTGAAAAATTCGTACAAAATTTCAACTTGTACATTTCTTACTTCACAGATTTAATACTCCTTACAGTTTTCCTCCCGAAAGTATATTTATTGTAACAAACAAATCTAAAAACTCGTCAATAAAATGAGTAGGATAATTTATCCACTGTTAAAATCGCCATCGAAAAAAATCAGACAATCCATCTAATAGGTTCTACTATTTTTATATTATTTGTTTGAATAAAAAACTGTTGACATCATTTAGTAACAAATGGAGAAAAAATGAAATCTAATTTAAAGATGTTAACAAAAGGGACTAGTATTATTCTTCGGAAATAATGCAGCAATAAGGGGGCTTAATTTGAAGCTTTATCAAAATTCATATTTTCGAAATTTTCTTACTGTTCATACCAGGTAAACCCAGCAGGTATTATATTTTCTTGGTAACTCCCACCATGTAAGCAAAATCAGTTGGACGATAGAGCAATGAAAGAAAATAACAGAAAAAGAACAGAGAGAGAGAGACATTGTGCTCCGACGCTGAGGAATTTCTTCTAAAAATCATAAATAAAATAAAAAGATTTTATCAAATCAACTTGATTAATTTAATTTTTACAAAAATCATAATAACCGAGATGCTATTTCAGTCCGAAGTCTTTTTCTTTTTCCTCATACCAAATTGTTTTTTCGATCTGAGGTGTTTTCACAAGTTTTATTCAAACAACTACATTTTTTTTTTAAATCTGTGAAAACGGCTCAGGCCGAAATGACATCCCGATTCATTCAAATGTGTCTAGGCATTAGTTGGGGATTTGAATACTAAATATTTTCATAAGATATACTGGGTCACACCTACAGAAAAAATTTCTATTGGAGAAACCATTAAATTGTATCTTTTATTATTCGCCTTAAGGTGCTGGCACATATACAAATCATCAAATCATTTTCAATCCATTATTGACTGACCGCATTGACCGATGAAGTCAAGTGGACCCCATTTTAAAACGTTCAATTTAATTCGCTGAAAGCTCAACCCCAGCATGTTCCCATGGAAGACTTCTTGGAACAACCCCAATCTACCAAGCTCCACATGCATGACATGTGATGCTTTAAATTACCCACCAACTTATTTTGTATATTAAAACAATAAATTGGCCAATAATTAAATCCCATCCAAAGAGAATCGTTCTTTCTCCAGTTAGATCATTTTGTTTTGATAGATGGGATTCATTTATTGTTTATGCACTTGATACTGTAACAGAAAAAATAATAAAAATTTATGTACCTCTGGTATGTAGTATCACATGACATTTAAACTTACCTACATATTCGATGATACATTATAAATATTATAAAAAGTATGCCAACAGGTCCAATTGGACAGCACAGCTAGAATCGAACCGAATCGAGCTCATCTCAGTTGGAGTGTGAGTTTGAAGAAGATTAGAACCGAATTAGTTTAATTTGTTTGAGAACTAACTAATTTTGAATCAAATTAATTGCGAAGTACAAATTTTTTGAATTGAAGTCAATCGAAGTGCAAACTACAAATTTTTTTGGCAGCCCTAGTTATACCGGTAGTTTATGCATTAGTTTTCTAATAATGAAGTGCGAACTAACTAATTTGGATTCAAGCATGAATTTCTTTTACCTTTTATGAATTTACACTGATGGATTATGGGCCAACTCAAGATTCCGTAGTCAAATGAAAGTTATTCCATTGTTAATTTGTTACGCTGCTCAAACATTTTCCTATTATAAGTTACCATTATATTAATAATTTTCAGGTATGATATAAGTTTGGTTCCTTCATTATTAGAGATTCATGCTTGAATCCATTAGTTGCATTATTTGAGATTCGAACCTAAATAGTTTGTGAATCAATTTCGAACGAATTATGAGCAGTTTGAGTTTGATTTGAATAAGATTCGAACCAAACTGATTAGACCTGTTTTAGAATGAATTCTGAACTTTTTTAAATATAATTAATTCTGAACTTTTTTCGAATCGAACACTAATCCAATTATGAACTACGAATTTTTTGTGGAGCCCTATGAAAGAGTAACATGAGAGACACTATTATAAAAAAAATAGGTGACTATAAACTGTTAAAAATACTAGGACATAAGGTTCTTCATTGGTGTTGAAATGCATCGTGCATGAAAGTGTCAATAAATTTTACATAGTTAACAAAATGTGTCTTTATACTTACATGGTTACTATAAGAGAATCATGTCAGATCTCTAAAAAAAATGCTAAAACAAAAGGTTTACAAATGGAAATGATAACCGTGTATGATAGCAAGGGCAATATACATGATTTTTCGGAAGGAATCGTGTATGACTTACTGAAAATCTTTGACGGTTCTCCTGGTGGATTTAGGATTTTTGTCGTGGGGTCAAAAAAATAGTTCATTGGATTTAAACCCATTAACTAATTAAGTACTCGATAAAGAACAATGCTTTAACTTATACTTTCCAATGCTCTAACATATACATAATTTTTGATGCTCTAACTTATACTTCTAATTACTAATCATAATTCAAAAAACAATGCTTTAACTTATACTTGCAATGACGTCATCCAACGCAAAATGTAAAAAATATCAAGTTTTGCGATCCCCAGATAGTTATAGAAATCAATATTTTTACAAACATGTATGATCTCCGACATTTAATTTGAGTGGTCCCCAATATATATTAATGGTGCGGGAACATTTGGATGATTTGATTGTAGAGACAATTATTTACGTAAATATTATTCACCTCATAACTATAAATACTTTTATGCATCAGTATAAATATTTTTGTACATAAGGGATTAATACTTAATTAATGGAGGGCATGTAATTTTACTGTAACAAATGTTGAACTGGCATGTTTTTTTGAAAAAGAAAAAAAATTATGTCATGTAGTTGACCCACCGAATTTCGTGCGTAAATTGCATTCTTAACCGTGTGTAATCGCATTTTCTATAGTGTAACTAAAAAAATGAAAAATATGAAAAATATCAAAGAAGGGCGTTATAAATAATTTGTGTTCAATTACTAGAGGTTGAAAAAATCAAGTTGGCCGTATTTTATTGGACTGCCCTAGGGTCCTAATTAAAGCATGGGTTATAGCTAGTCTGAGGTGCCTTTCGCTTTAATCAGGGTCTGAAGCCGAAATTATTGTTAACTTCATTCCATAACTTTTGGAAATATGAGGGTCATATATTTATTGAAAAAGCACATATTAGACAAATTTAGGGGTAAATTGTAAATTATTTTATTGTTTCTATACAAAAAATTCTGTCAAAAAAATAAAAGAACAAATCCACATGTCTTCATTGATTGTCTTACACACCTATAAGACTTTGTCCCCACTCCCAGCCTGCTCAACTTTGTGGCATGTCTACATTGAATTACACATAGCTTTAATTTTTTGAACAAACATGTTTTATTCAAATAAGAAATATATTTCAAAACTAGATCTAATCAGAAGTGGTTAGTAGTTGGGGATTTGAATACTTAATATTTTCATAAGATATACTGGACATCCCTGGCATCAAATATTGGGCATTACTACGATCTATTTTGCTGAAGATCCATATATAGTAATAAAAATCACATTATATATTACTAGGATGAACTATTAGGCTTCCTTGGCATCAAATATGCAAAATTAGATAAAGATTTGTGGACTCAAGATGAATTAGTCACACCTACAGAAAAATTTTCTATTGGTGAAACCATTAAGTTGTACCTTTTATTATTCGCCTTTAGGTGCTGGCACATATACAAATTATGAAATCATTTTCAATACATTATTGAATCACTGCATTGACCGATGAAGTCAATGTGCCAATTTATTATATTATATATACAAATAAAGCAGGAATATTATAATCATTGACTTGTTAAATTTTAAAGCATCACATCATGTGGAACTTCCTGGTGTTGAGCTTTCAACGAATTAAATTGAACATCCTAAAATGCAGTCCATTTGACTGTGTGGGCTAATGCTGTCATTCAATGCCGAATTTTTTATTAATACCCTAAAAACAAATGAAATTAATGAAATTAATGAATATGCCCTTGATATTTTTTTAAAAAGAAATGCCCTAACCACCCAGTAGGGGAGCGGCCAGCTCTCAGCACCAAACTGCTCCCCAGTGAGGAGGTCAACTTCTTCTTCATCATCTTTTTTTTTTTTTTTTAGAAAATAATTAGAGAGCGAGAAAAGAAATAATTAGATTATTTGATTATTGTCAACATATACCATTTGCTTGAATAATCAAATGCACACAATAAATAGTAAATGCATTTAAAAATAATTATATGGGTAATTTTTGAATAATCTATTAGGCTTTTGAAAAAAACTAATACCGGTTGATATATGTCTACCATTGATAGAAAACTTAAACTGAATTTTTGAGGCACTAAATGAAGTTTTTTTGCAATTTTGATGCCGTCGGATGTCCGGGGTTTAGGGTTTAGTGTATAGGATTTAGTATTTTTTATTATTTTTTAGGTTATTAATAAAAAAATCAGCATTCAATACCTTATAAATGATTCCAGAATTTAAATGTGTGCCAGCACATGAAAGGGAATAATGAACTGTAAAATAATATAATAGGCAGATCTAACAGTACATAACTAATTAATTATATAGGTGAAAGAGTAGGGCTGCAAAACGAATCAAACCGAATCGGGATTACCTCAGTTTGAGTTTGAGTTTGAATAAGATTTGAACTGAATTGCTTGGATTTGTTTTAGAACAAACTAATTTCAAATCGAATTAATTGTGAACTACAAATTTTTTGAATCGAAGTCTAACGAATTAAGAACTACAATTTTTTTTGGCAGCCCTAGTTATACCAGTAGTTTATGCATTAGTTTTCTTCGTGCAAAGTAAAATTCACACGATTTGCTTTTACCTGCTTTCACAAATTTACACTGATAGATTATGGGCCAGCTCAAAATTATCTTACTTTTACGTTGCTGAATTGATTAAAATCACAGCATGGACCTATGTACCATGCCTTACATCAATTTAAGAGACTCTAACCGAAGCTTCCTTGACGGTGATGAAATCCTTACTCTAGAAGATTACAAATGTTGAACTTCTCAAGTTACATTTCAAGTGCAATCTATTTTGATTTCGCATATTATGCTCATATAAAATTATTGTTTGCTTTATTCTTACCTCATATATATATATATATTATTCTCAATTTAGGAACTGCACGCAACAGTTTTACCTCTAGAACATCCAACATTTGATTACTTGATGGGTCTCACTATTTCTAACTGTTCATTTTCAATTTTTAAAATAGAAATTAACTTGGATCCTAAAGAGTTCGTCAAAGTTGAAGAAGCCTACAATATTTCAACATGAAAAATGTGTCAGTTTGTTGTGTAAGTTCTATTCAGAAAGTACTAACTTCTCATCAAAAAATAATTAATTGTATGGTCAAGTAAAGATCTCCTTAGTTGTTAACTACTTACTGGTTGCAGGAATGTTATGTACCAAGAGTTGTTCCTAGGGATTTTCCTGCTGGTTGTGGCATCCTGGTGTTTGCAACATTTCTAAGAAGAAATCTCGAGATAATTGAGATCAAGTACTGACAATTTTTTGCTGTTAAGGATTTTGGTAAAAAAACTTACGTACACCGTACAAGAGAAGTGCAAAATTTTAGGAACTATGGAGTACAATCGTTAAATTGTTTTAATAGAATTTTAGAGAACACGCAAAAGCTCAGCATGTCTAGTTATAGGGAGTTGGATTGGAAAGTGGTAGAACGGTATTCATTCAAGTATGGCGGGTCTCATCTTTTGGGCCCTTGCATTAATATATAGTTATACTAAGTTTAAATGTTAGTTGTTACATAAAACCTTCTTTATATTGTACATATATTACTTGATTATGTTGAATATTGGCTGAGTTGGAATATTGGATGTATAATTGAATATGTATGTTGAATTTGAAATAGTGTTTTATGTTTGTTGAATGTTGAATGAATATGATTGATTGTTTTCTGTATTTTGTGATGTTAAATTTTTATTGAATTATGGATGTGTAAATAATAGCAATCCATGTACGGTGTCCAAAACAATACATGAATGCCATGTAGAAATCGTGTATATAGCCCTTCTTATTGCACACGGTTTCTTGGACCGTGTAGAAATAAACATTATGAGCACCTTTTTTAAAATTCTGACATGGTTGAATTTTAATCAGTGTATGGTAGTTCGATATAGACACAGTTCGGTAACCGTGTACAAATATTCCCTATTCATACATGACGCTCACTGACAAGGTCGTGTAACCATGTAACATTGGCTTTTCAGACCATGTGTGGTCGCATTTTCTGTACTAGTGTCCCTGGAGAAAACGATTCTCTTTGGATAGTATTTATTGGCCATTTATTATTTTAATATACAAAATAAGTTGGTGGGTAATTTAAAACATCACATATCACGCATGTGGAACTTGGTAGCTTGGGGTTGTTCCAAGAAGGCGCTCATGAGGACATGCTGGCGTTGAACTTTCAACGAATTAAATTGAACGTTTTAAAATATGGTCCATTTGAGTTCATCGGCCAATGCGGTCATTCTAATCTCTTCTCACTAAATGGTTTCTCCAATAGAAAATATGCCTAAAACTATTGATGCCAAAGATGCCCAATAAATGATAGTAACAAGATACAATGTAATTTCTATTATTATCTTGATCTTTGGCAAACTAGATTGCAGTAATGCCCAATATTTGATGCCAGGGATACGCAATATATCTTATGAAAATATTTAATACTCAAATCCCCTTCTACTAACTACTTTTGTTTAGATCTCGTTTTCCAATATATTTCTTCTTCTAAACATATATCAAATATTATATTTTTAGGCATATTAAATTGTTCAAGTTTAGGTACAGGGAGGTTCCTAAACTCTTGGATATGTTCAAAAGATTTAAGAATCTCTAGAGCTTTCTTCTGTAGTTTTTCCTTAAGCTCCATAATGGCTTTTTAACCAACCCCTAATATTTTTTGTAAGATATTTAAATTTAGCATTCCCACTAAAGGAATCTCATTCTACCATTTGTGAATTAGTGTAATGAACTCCCCATGCGAACAGGATCAAATCTAAACAAATGACTATGCACAGTGGACCCAGAAATTGATAAATCAAAGGCCAATAAGGATCTCCTTCATCCCAGACTACCAGTCAACAGATGTAACAAATCTGTGTAGTAAGGCAAAATAGCCACCATTGGAGAAGCCTAGTTTGTTAACAAAATTAATTTATGTTCTATGAGATTATGTTTGTTAACAAAATTAGTGAACATCTTGAGAAGCCTAGTTTTAAAACTAATACCAGATCTATCAGTCCTATGTTTAACTGCATTAAAGTCACCACATAGCCATTGTTGGGCTCGGAAATATTGAACGAACTAGATTCAATTGTCTACGTTGCGATCGAGATATCACACTTTATTTGGCTAATTACCACTAACTATTTTTTACTCTTTTTTTGTTATTTTTCTGTATTCGACGACCGAATAGCCAAAATTGACTCAAAATCATTTTCTTTTTAATAATGGAGATGTATACCAACTAAAAAAAAAGTATCATATTTTTTGAAATAATAAGTAATAGTATTTGTTCTCATTTCTTCATGTGATAATAGATATTTCATAAATCAACTGCCGTCCAGCGTCCCTTTTCTTTCAATTTTTCCACTTAATTTTTTCATGAAGTGGCCCTGTACAATATTCAAAAGATTATATTATAGTGTTACATATATTGACCTAGCAATTTTTTTGTTTGTCATGGAGTACATCTATTTATATATTGTAAATTACACAATATTTGATCTAGCTTGTCATGTTAGGTGTTCAACAACATGATAATAATATATACACTACTACAGAATAAGTGATTGTACACAGACATAAACAGAAGAGCTACACGGATTTCCTGCTGTGTGGAAAACGAGGATGTAAAAATCCCTGAATATTTACACACAGATATTTACCCGTGTGCGATTATCGAGAGCTACACGGATTATTACATAAACAACCGTGTACAAATGCTTGCCAGCGTCGCTCTCAAAATAACCGAGCTACACGGATTATTACATAAAATAGTTGTGTACGATTACTCTTTCTACACAGACATTTACCTAAATGTCCGTGTACGATTACTCTTTCTACACGGATATTTAGCTAAATGTCCGTGTAGCTCTCTTATTATCTTTTTTTATGTTTAAATGTCTTTCTACATGGACTTTAGTTAAATGTCCGTGTAGAATTGTCCTTTATTTTCCCCCTTTTTTTTTTTGGTGGCTAGCCTCCAATTTGGCTAGCCATTTAAAATTAGAATTCCAAATCAGAGAAACATTAAACAAAGGCCTTTTAAATTCAGAATTCCAAAACTATACAACAGTATAAATAATTTATGTACACTAAATTATACAAAATTATACAAATTCATATTGAGCATTACAAAATTTAAATTGAAACCACCTTGCCCACATACATCTGACATCGTCGATATGCTCCTTGGTGTAACACTTTTGCTTTGGTCCATACTACAATTATAATTTGCTATTAGTTAGTAACAAGAAAAGGTAGAAGATTACAATTCATGCAACATATATATATACAAAGCCTTTTGTACATGCAATCTCATGTGATAAAATATAACATATACTCCTCAGGATCCAATACAATGTTTGTATAAAAGTTATATTCTTACCACTTATAAAAGTTGGGCTCAAATTCCCAAAATGCTTGGTTATGATCTAGTTTGGATTGAAATTTCATACAAACTAAGGCGTATTAGATCCAACATATCAAAAAAGAGTATGCATGTGATCCATGACATGATGTCTCTTAGTTAAAGATCTCCAACATATTGCATCTCCAAATGACATCCATCAACATATATGTGCATACAATTATAAGAAAAAATTTTATTCAAAATTATAAGAAAATATTTACACATAAAATTAATTGAATCTGTATAGCTTTTATACGAACCACAGAAAATCAATTTCGTAAAAAAAAAATATTGCATATTATATGAATTTATGATTGCTTTGATATCAAATGGTAGTCTTAATAATTCATGACGTGTTTTGCAATTAAAAAATACAAGCAATCCAGAATCCGTATATCCAAAATAAAATAGCAAAATAATTTAAATTTTACAATTATGAAGTGCAAACATCTTTAGGCAGAAGCGTTAGTATTGATCTTCAACGGTTTTCCTCAGATCTGATGATGGAGACCTTAGGCGTTTTCTTTACTTCTCACTTTCAAAGATCTGAAATCCGACCTCCTTATGCGCAGAAGTCAGACCAACATTCAATACAGAGAGAAAGAATATTAATTGATCAAAATGGCGCTGGAAGGAGAATGTCTTTTATATAACCAAAACCCTAAAATAACATTTCTACACGGCTCTTTATTAAACGTTCGTGTAACTCTCTCAAGGCTTTCTACACTGCTATTTAAACATAAAACCGTGTACAATTTCTACATTTCGACACGGATCTTTATAGAAAGGTCCATGTAGCTCTATCATGCTTTTTACACTGTTATTTAAAAAAACATCCGTGTACAATTCCTACCTTTCTACACGATTCTTTAATAAATATTCATGTAGCTCTCTTAAGGCTTTCTACACAGTTATTTAAATAATAATCCGTGTACAATTCCTAATAAACGTCCGTGTAGCTCTCTCAAGACTTTCTACACTGATTTTTTAATAAATATCCGTGTAGTGATCCCATAGATATTTCGGGCTTCCAAATAATTATAATTTCTACACAGTTTTTATATAAAATTGACAAATCCGTGTACAATGTGCAGTGTACAATAACTATTTTTGTAGTAGTGATAACAACAAAAAATAAGTGAGAGCACGTTTTTTGCTAATTTTTTTCTGTGACATGTGGTGCACCGAATTTTTTGGATCGAAAAAAAACTAATCACAAAGAAGTAATTGAAAGGGAATGTGATCGTGAAAAAGATTATGTCATAAAAACTTTTAACTGGTGTGTTTCTGTGTGTGTACAGTACATTAGAAGTATACAATATGTTCTCCATATTAAAATGTGTTTAGATATCTGAAATATTTGAAAACATTGGAATGAGTTATGCTTTAACAGTAATATTGTATACTCTGTCAGAAATATTATAGTTTCCTGTGTCATACTGGAAAGGATCTGGGACAGAAGCGATTCAGGAGCTTTCTAAAGACTAGTTGCCGGATGATTTGGATGAAACTCTATTGCAATTTGCAAAGTCGACAAGTCCAAGATTAATATTTTTCTAGTAGTTATATCCTTACCTCAGCCCAGAGATGTCGCTTAGATAGTTATTTCAGTTGGTTAGTGTTTTTAAGTGAACAGATTGCTAACTTTTGATCCCTGTGTGCACATTTATGTTGGTTTGTACGACTGCTTATGCTATTACTGGTTGATAGTTTCTCTACTAATGATGGAGGACTTCAATGGTGAGTTGATCGATCAAAAATAGAAAAATAGTAAAATAAATATAAATAATAAAATATCATATTTTTTAAGAGTTTAATATATAATTTGTATTGACCATCATAACTTGACCCGTGAGGCGCAAACAACATTTCCATTCACAAACGCTCAAACGAGCATGCATATATAAATATTATTATGTAATTGTATCAGGTAAACTAAAATAAATAGCATTACCCAACATACACAACGTTACATTGAGACATACAAAAAAAAAAAAAAAGAACTCAAATTGCCAATGGCACAACCAATGGTCAAACTTGTAGAACAATAATTAAAATTAAGCAAAAACTAAATTAAGTAAAGGTGACCAACGAATCAGATGGCACTATTGATGATTTTTTCAATTGATTGCGCAGTGTCAATGGCAGGCTTGAGGGCATCCTGGATTTTCTTCTCATGCTCTCCATAATTATCTTTTTGTGATTTCAACAATGTAAGGTATTCTTCAATCGATCTGACCACTTTAATGGCATCCCTGATATCCTCCACTTCGTTTTCGTTGATTTTGTCTAATTTCGTCAATTTCAAACTTTCTTTAGAGGATAGTAATTTCTTAATGGAGTTCTTGATTTCAGTCGTCATGTCCTCTTTGGTGAATACGTTCGAGGGCTGTTGTGGCACGGGCTGTTCTGGTACAGGCTGTTCTGGCTGTTGGGGCTGTTTTGGTACGGGCTGTTGTGGCTGTTTTGGTACGGGCTGTTGTGGCTGTTGTGGCATGGGCCATAACTGCCTGATAGATAGATGACACAATCATTTTATTCTGATTAAACTCATGTAAAAGAATACATGTTCAGTATAATTTCAGATAGTCAAATACTAGTAGTCTATTACCTCAGTAATCCAGCTGTCCCTATTAAGCTCATGAAAATAATGAGTCCGGTCCAGACACCGGTAACACCAAATACTGGAGCTACCATTATATGATATAGAGCAGATACTGATACAACCAAAAGCTGCTCAAAAAGGACAATAATATAATATAATTAAACATCAATACTTGAACGGTTTAACTTACCAAAAATGAAAAAAGATCCTCTGTTTGATCTTACCACATTTATGCAATGGGAAAGAGTAACAGAGAGGCTATTTATTATAAAGTTCATAAGAGAAAAATTACTTAAATAACATAATTATCATGAAAAAGTAAAATCAATATAAAATCATCACTTATGCCAAAAGCAGAGGGAAAATGCATAAATTACTCTTGAACAGGAAAGGGGTGAAACTACAAACCATAGAGCATAAAGCAATAGTTTTCCACTGGTGGAATCTGGCACTGGTCAGGAGTGTTGGACTTGACTCTGCAGTTATTGCAAACACAAACAGATTCAATACAGTATTCTAGCTATAGTACAAACAATCTTCGTTCTTCAATAAAACATGGCTAAATATGATCAAGTTTTTTAGTGCTCAAATAAAATAATGATATGAAAAACAAACATTAATTGGATGAATGATGGGAAAGCAGATAATGAAGAAATTTTACTCAGATTTTCATAAGAGGGTCGAAGGCAGTTAACCATCTTATGCAGGCATTTTGACATGAGACCACCAGAAGCTACATCGAAATTTCTTCTCCTACCAGCATTATCATAGTAGAAATTAATTAAGAGCAAATCTTTGAACACTTAGCTGATATTATTTAGAATAATAATTATATTATTTGTCCTACTCGTACTCAAAAGTTTTTCATATACGCCTAATTTGTATCTCCAAGTCACCATACCATTGCAAAATTGGTTAATATTGACATAACAAAAAGTAAAGGAATTAAGAGGCGGACAAAATAAATGAAATGTTAATTTATTTGATGTAATAGAGAGGTCATTTGCTGACTAAATCTACATCGTTAGCAAGTATGGCATTTAAAACAATCGATTATAGTAATTAGAGTATATATGGCTAAGAAATTAGAAAAGATGCTTTAAATTCTTAACAAATTAGACTAAATCGTGGATTTCCCGGCCACAATTTTCATTGTGGCCTGAAATATCCGAATTCACATCCTCTCAAGTTACCGGACTGAGTACAATTGAATCGGATGGCCTAAAATAGTTTTTTTTTTTTTAACTTGGCACGAATCTCAAAGCTCAAATGATACTTCCCCTGTGTCATCCCGAGTAAGAACCGGATGAAATTAAATCTAGGCCATCCTTTTCAATTGTGTTGAGTCAGGTACCTGGGAGGATACGGATTCCCATCTACATTTGTCTAAATTAAACTCTAAATAAACTGAAATCCAAGTTAAGATTAATCTTATATTTCTAATGTCTTCTATGCATACCTGAGAAATTGAGCTAGCACTATTAAGTAAATGAAAAGAGCGAGACAGATACAGACACCGGTAAGACCAAATACTTGAGTCTTTGGCAGTGGTCTTGGCACCGGATTGTGGCCTGCACCGAGAATATCCAACCAAGCCTGAGCTTTGATAAGGTTATCGTGAGCAACTTTCAAGTGGTTATCCGCCGCGGCAATTGCATCTTTTATCATATCAGCCATAATCTCCGTCTTGAGTGTTTTCTGATCGGAATGGGTCTTGGCCCTTTACTGATAGCAAAGGAAAATGAGGGATTGGTTAAGCAAACACCGATGGTATTTATGAAGGATGACAGGTGGGAAACGAATTGGAATCTGGAGCAATATTGTTCTAATTAATTTAGACATGAAATATTGCTACTACACTGGCTACCAAATCGTCTGCAGGAAATTCCTGCCCTCAGAGTCACTGAAGAGTGGGCCCCTAATAAATAGTAACCAGTTAACTTTAACTCTTTAACAATAACCGGGCTCACCCTGCAGTGACTCTGGGGTCAGGAATTTCCTGCACCCCAGGGGACAGGAGATCTGATTTCCCTTATTAGTACCTTGTTTCGGAACCGAATCTCCTGCCCCCCGGGGTGCAGGAAATTCCTGCCCCAAAGTCACTGCGGGGTGGGACCAATTACTGTTAAAGGGTTTAATTACTGTTATTGTTTTTAAATTTGGGCCCACTCACAGTGACTTTGGGGGCAGGAAATTAGGGGACAGACGATTCGGTCCCCCTTGTTTCTGTTTATTTCTTGTTTTTTACTAAACCTCGTAATCATTCAATTAACTGCGGGTTGAGTCAAAATCAATCAGTAGTATAATATTGACAATAAAAAGAAATTTAAGATCAAGCCTATATTTTACGTATACTTTCCTTAGATTTTACACATGCATCAAAAACTATCAATTGGGTCGAGAACCAATCTTTAATCTAGTAATTAATAATAACGATTAGTAATACAAAAACGCTAATATTACATGGAACATCCCACACGGATTAGTAAAATTTCCATCAAAACAGTGTCTCCTAGTTGAGAACTGTGTCTGAAAACTATCCATATTTCTACACAGTTTCTTATTAGGATAACCGTGTACGATTACACTGGCTAAGATAACATCAGTGTCATTTAATCATATATAACATCAACTTCAAAATATATCGAATCTATTTCTAACAGTGAATTCAAACTGTTTGAACAGATCTACTTCATCAGTTGTGTGTTTAATTACATGCAAATTTATAAATATTCGAATTTATTTAGTATCGAGTCAAGTGGTCAAATTAGTCAGTTTTTAAGATTATTTTAATACATTCATTTTTCAACATTTTTACCGCTTGATTTGATACAAAAATAACTTGAAAATATAAAAAGTTTACATGTAAATGGATCACTCATAAAATAAATTATTTTGAATAGTTTGGATTAATCATTTGAAGTCTATTCAATCAATTTTGAAGTTAGTGTCATATGACACCAATGTTATACTAGCCGGACTCTTAGACGAGTATGGCTAGTATAACATCAGTGTCATTTAAGCATATATAACATCCACTTTAAAATTTATCGAATCGACTTCAAACAGTGAATCCAAACTGTTCGAACCAATCTACTTCATTAGTTGTGTGTTTACATGTAAACTTATAAATTTTCAAATTTATTTAGTATCAAGTCAAGCGGTCAAATGAGTCAGTTTTTAAGATAATTTTAATACATTCATTTTCAATATTTTTACCGCTTAATTTGATATTAAAATAACTCGAAAATATAAAAAATTTACATGTAAACACATCACTCATAAAATAAATTGGTTTGAACGATTTGGATTAATCGTTTGATAAGATATACTGGGCATCCGTGGCATCAAATATTGGGCATTACTACGAACTAGTTTGCTCAAGATTCATATAGTAATAAAAATCACATTATATATTACTAGGATGAACTATTGGGCATCCTTGGCATCAAATTTGCACAATTAGATAAAGATTTCTGGACTCAAGATAAATTAGTCACACCTACAGAAAAATTTTCTATTGGAGAAACCATTAAACTGTATCTTTTATTATTCGCCTTAAGGTGCTAGCACATATACAAATCATCAAATCATTTTCAATGCATTATTGAATGACCGCATTGACCGATGAAGTCAAGTGGACCACATTTTAAAACGTTCAATTTAATTCGCTGAAAGCTCATGCCCCAGCATGTCTCATGGAAGACTTCTTGGAACAACCCCAATCTACCAAGCTCCACATGCATGATATGTGATGCTTTAAATTACCCACCTACGTCTTATTTTGTATATTAAAATAATAAATTGGCCAATAATTAAATACCATCCAAAGAGAATCGTTCTTTCTCCAGTTAAATTACCCACCTAGTTGATAAAACGTGTCTTCATACTCTTTATATACACGGTTACTATAACAGAATCGTTTCAGATCTCTCAAAAAATGCTAAAACAGAAGGTTTACACAGGGAAAAGGATAACCATGTATGATAGCAAGGGCAATATACATGGTTTGTCGGAAGGAATCATGTATGATTTCTTATTCGTCATAGATCAAAAAAATAATTCATCGGGTTTAAATCCATTAACTAATTGAGTACTCGATAAAGAACAATGCTTTAACTTATACTTTGCAATGCTGTAACATATACATAATTTTTTATGCTCTAACTAATAATTCTAATTACCAATCATAATTCACAAAATAATGTTTTAACTTATACTTGCAATGACGTCATCCAACACAATATAAAAAATATCAGGTTTTGCGACCCCCAAAATAGTTATGGAAATATCAATATTTTTATAAATGTGTATGGTCTCCTACATTTAGTTTGAGTGGTTCCCAACAGATATTAATGGTGCGAGAACGTTTGAGAAATTTGATTGTGAAAACAATTATTTACGTAAATATTGTGCACCTCATAACTTTAAATACTTCTGTGCATAGAAATTAATACTTTATAAAAAAAATTAGGGTAATTATAATTTCCCCCACCCATCCATCCCCCATTTTATCTCCCAACTAACTTTCTATTTTAACTATAACTATAACTAACTTTCTATTTCTAACAACCTTTTATTTATTTCCTTTCTCCCTTTCTCTTCGACCTCCATTTTTCTCTTTCACCTCCATCTTCTTCTCCCACATTCTTCTCCCACTTCCGCCTCCGCCTCCCACCTCCCTCTCCCACCTCCGCCTCTCACCTCCACCTCCCTCTCTGCCTCCGTTTTTCCTTCGATAAGCTCCTCTCCCTCTCCCACCTCGAAATGGCAAATACAATAAGCTTCATCCCTCTTACACTTTCGCCTCGGTTTTTTTCCTCTACGCTGCTACTCCTGCTCCAGCGAACATTCTGCCAGAGATCATCCGTCACTCCATCCCAATCAAGCATGCCTCTGCCAGGAATGAATACTTCAACGTATATGAATGAATACTTCATTGTGTATAAATGAATACTTCAATGTGTATGAATGAATACTAGAGCACGTCTCTACCGAGTCAGATCCGTCACTGTCGATCGTATCAAAATAATTTTGTATATGTATATGCAATTAATTTCTTTCATGTTTATATTATCCTTCCTCAGAAGTAGCAAGTTTTGCAAAGAACAAAGCTTTATTAATGGTGAATTAGACCACTGCGTATTAAATAAATGACATAAAAAAAAATTTTGAAAAAAAAATAGAGATATATGAATGAATACTTGATGTCCTAGAATGAATACTTCAATGTGTATAAATGAATACTTAATATCTTAGGTATGAATACTTGCGTGACAAGATATTAATACTTGTGTAACGGACAACTCGAAAGTATGTTATCATGGATCCTTTTTGAAAGATAAAATTGTGTAGAAAACGTTCGTAATTTTAGATTTGCAAAATTCTTCATAGATCATCAGAAATGTTGGTTAGATTGAACGGAGAAAAAAACCCACCTCTAAAAACGTGTAAAAGATGGATGAGTGATCTGTCTAGTTTTTATATTTGCATTTACACGACGAGGATGAATACTTGTGCAACGGACAACTCGAAAGTATGTCATCATGGATCTCATTTGAAAGATAAAATTGTGTAGAAAACGTTCGTGGTTTTAGATTTGCAAAATTATTCACAGATCGTCATAAATATTGGTTAGATTGAACGGAGAAAAAAAACCACCTCTAAAAACGTGTAAAAGATGGATAAGTGATTTGTCCAGTTTTTATATTTGCACTTGCACGACGATGATGAATACTTTCTCAATAAGGATGAATACTTGTACAACGGACAACTCGAAAATATGTCATCATGGATCTTATTTTAAAGATAAAATTATGTCAAAAACATTCGTGGTTTTAGATTTACAAAATTTCTCACCGATTGTCAGAAATATTGATTAGATTAAACGAAGAAAAAAAATCTCACCTCTAAAAACGTGTCTAGTTTTTTTTTTTTAAATACTTGATATATTAGGTATGAATACTTGATGTGTTATAGATAAATACTTGATGCATTATAGATGAATACTAGCGCGCGCCAGTTGTAAAATCTTTCAAATATTATGTGGTCCCCAAATAGTAAGTGGTCCCCCTAAGTAGTTAGTAGTTATTGAAGAAGTTAATGATTGGGGGATGAAATGGGGGATTGTTAAGGGGGGATAACTAGATGCTCCCAAAAAATTAATGGAGGGCATGTAATCTTACTGTAACAAATGTTGACCTGGCATGTATTTTGAAAAAAGAAAAACTTATGACATGTAGTTGACCCACCGAATTTCGTGCGTAAATTGCATTGTTAACCATGTGTAATCGCATTTTCTGTTGTAGTGTTACTAAAAAATATTGAAAAATATGAAAAATGTGAAAGATGGGCGTTATAAATAATTTGTGTTCAATTACTAGAGGTTGAAAACATCAAGTTGGCCGTACTTTTATAGGATTGCTCTAGGGTCCTAATTAAAGCATGGTTTATAGCTAGTCTGAAGCCGAAATTAGGGTCTGAAGCCGAAATTATTGTAAACTTATTCTATAATTTTTGGAAATATGAGGGTCATATATTTATTGAAAAAACATATTAGGACAAATTTAGGGGTAAACTGTAAATTATTTTATTGTTTCTATACTAAAAATTCTGACAAAAAAATAAAAGAACAAATCCACATGTCCTCATTTATTGTCTTACACACCTCTCAGGCTTTGTCCCCACTACCAGCCCTAAATTTATTTCAAAACTAGATATAATCAAAAGTGGTTAGTAGTTGGAGATTTGAATACTAAATATTTTCATAAGATATACTGAACATCCCTAGCATCAAATATTGGACATTACTACGTACGATCTAGTTTGCTAAAGATCCATATAGTAATAAAAATCACATTATATATTACAAGGATGAACTATTGGGCATCCTTGGCATCAAATATGCACAAATAGATAAAGATTTCTGGACTCAAGATGAATTAGTCACACCCACAGAAAAATTTTCTATTGGAGAAACCATTAAGTTGTACCTTTTATTGTTCGCCTTAAGGTGCTGGCACATATACAAATCATGAAATCATTTTCAATGCATTATTGACTGACCGCATTGACCGATGAAGTCAACTGGACCACATTTTAAAACGTTCAATTTAATTCGCTGAAAGCTCAACCCCAGCATGTTCTCATGGAAGACTTCTTGGAACAACCCCAATCTACGGAGCTCCACATGCATGACATGTGATGCTTTAAATTACCCACCTACTTATTTTGTATATTGAAAAAATAAATTGGCCAATAATTAAATACCATCCAAAGAGAATCTTTCTTTCTCCAGTTGGATCATTTTGTGTTGGTAGACGGGATTCATCCAATGTTTATGCACTTAATACTATAACAGAAAAAATAATTAAAATTTATCTACCTCTGGTATGTATCATATGAGTACGTATCACATGACATTTAAACTTACCTATTATGATATTCGATGCATACATTATAAATATTAGAAAAAGTATGCCAATAGGTCCAATTGGACAGCACAGATAGAATTGAACCGAATCGAGCTTACCTCAGTTTGAGTTTGAGTTTGAGTTTGAAGAAGATTCGAACCGAATTAGTTTGATTTGTTTCAGAATGAACTAATTTCGAATCAACTTAATTGCGAACTACAAATTTTTCAAATCGAAGTTAATCGAATTATGAACTACAATTTTTTTTGGCAGCCCTAGTTATATCGGTAGTTTATGTATTAGTCTTTTTCGCATGAAACAAAATTTACATGGTTTGCTTTTACCTTTCACGAATTTACACTGATGGATTTTGGGCTAGCTCAAGATTCCCTTATCTTTTACGTTGTTGGATTGATTAAAATTACGGCATGGACCTAGTCAAACGAAACTAATTCCATTGTTAATTTATTACACTGCTGAAATATTTTCCTATTATAAGCAACCATTAAATTAATAATTTTGCGCTCTGATATAAGTTCAGTTCCTGTATTATTAAAGATTGATGGTTGAATCCATTAGTTGCATTATTTGAGATTCGAACCTAAATAGTTTGTGAATCAATTTCGAACAAATTAAACCCAATTTGAGTTTGATTTGAATATGATTCGAACCAAACTGATTTGACTTATTTCAGAATGAACTAATTTCGAATTGAATTAATTGCGAACTTTCTTTGAATCGAACACTAATCGAATCACGAATTACGAACTTTTAGTGTATCCTTATGAAAGAGTAACATGAGAGACAATATTATAAAAGAATAGGTGAATATAAAATCACGAATTACGAATTTTTTTCGAATCCAACACTAATCAAATCATGAACTACGAACTTCTTATGCAACCCAATGAAAGAGTAACCTGAGAGACACACTATTATAAAAAAATAGGTGACTATAAACTGTTAAAAATATTTAGGACATAAGGTTCTCCAACGGTGTTGAAGCGCATCGTGTATGAAAGTGTCGATAAATTTTACATAGTTGATAAAACTTGTATTCATACTCTTTATATACACAATTACTATAAGAGAATCATTTCAGACCTCTAAAAAATACTAAAACAGAAGGTTTACACATGGAAATGATAACCGTGTATGATAGCAAGGGCAATATACATGCTTTTTTGGAAGGAATCGTGTATGATTTCTAAAAGTCATTAACTAATTGAGTATTCGATAAAGAATGTTGCTTTAACTTGTAATTTGCAATGCTCTAACATATACATAATTTTTGATGGTCTAACTTATAATTCTAATTACCAATCTTAATTCAAGAAACAATGCTTTAACTTACACTTGCAATGATGTCATCTAGTGCAAAATATAAAAAATATCAAGTTTTGTGACCCCCCAGATAGTTATGGAAATATCAATATTTTTATAAATGTGTATGGTCTCCTACATTTAGTTTGAGTGGTTCCCAACAGATATTAATAGTGTGGGAATGTTTGAGAGATTTGATTGTGGAGACAATTATTTACATTTGGGAGATTTGATTGTTCACCTCATAGCTATAAATACTTTTGTGTATCAGTATAAATACTTTTGTGCATAGGAATTAATATTTTATAAAAAAAAAAGTAATGGAAGGCATGCAACCTTACTGTAACAAATGTTGACTTCGCATGTTTTTTGAAAAAGAAAAACTTCTGTCATGTAGTTGAGCCACCGAATTTCGTTTGTAAATTGCATTGTTAACCATGTGTAATCGCATTTTCTGTAGTAGTGTTACTAAAAAAATGAAAAATATGAAAAATATAAAAGAATGGCGTTATAAATCATTTGTGTTCAATTACTACAGGTTGAGAAAATCAAGTTGGCCGTATTTTTATAGACTGCTCTACGGTCGTAATCAGTGTTCTAAATATCTAGCTATAGCTACGCTATAGTTGTGCTATAGGTCTTTCGGACCCTAAAATCTATGGCACTATGGGCGATATATAGCTAACTAGTGCAATCGCTTATTTTTTTTAACCGTCCCGCTATACTGCTATAATCGCTATTTAAACAATTGGTCCTAATTAAAACATGGTTTATAGCTAGTCTGAGGTGCATTTCGCTTTAATCAGGGTCTGAAGCCGAAATTATTGTCAACTTCATTCTATAATTTTTGGAAATATGAGGGTCATATATTTATTGAAAAAAAATATTAGGACAAATTTAGGGGTAAACTGTAAATTATTTTATTGTTTCTATCCAAAAAATTATGACAAAAAAATAAAAGAACAAATCCACATGTCTTCATTTATTGTCTTACACACCTCTAAGACTATGTCCCCACTCGAAGCCTGCTCAACTTTGTGGCATGTCCACACTGAATTACACAGCTTTAATTTTTTGAACGAACATGTTTCATTCAAATGTGGTTGCTAGTTGGGAATTTGAATACTAAGTATTTTCATAAGATATACTGGGCAGCCCTGGCATTACTACGATCTATTTTGCTGAAGATCTATATAGTAATAAAAATCACATTATATATTACTAGGATGAACTATTCGGCATCCTTGGCATCAAATATGCACAATTAGATAAAGATTTCTGGACTCAAGATGAATTATAAGTCACACTTACTGAAAAATTTTCTATTGGAGAAACCATTAAATTCACTACTACAGAATTTCAAATCTGCACCGGTTTTTTTTTACATTTAAAACCGGTTTTCAAACCGGTGCTGATCGGGCCGGTGCTGATTCCACCTATTGATTAGCACCGGTTTAAAACCGGTGCTAAATGTAATGCAACAACACCGGTTTTTATGTAAAAACCGGTGCTAAATGTAATGAAACAACACCGGTTTTTACATAAAAACCGGTGCTAAATGTTATGAAACAACACCGGTTTTTACGTAAAAACCGGTGCTAAATGTTATAAGCTAAACCTGTTTCTTCATAAAAACCAGTGCTAATATTTTCTTATTGTTTGGAATTCGGTTTGACATTAGGCTAGCCTCCGAATTTGCTAGTCATAAATTAAATATTCACATGTACAAAATATAGAATAGACAAAACATTTTACAAATGAAACAACACATAATTTAAAAGTATCATCTTAATTAAATTTGATAGTTTCAACAAAACAAGCTAAGATAATATCATCTCTCACACTATCTTAACTAAAACAAACTAAGATAACTTCATAGTCAATTACAAACATTTTTCCACAAAGAAATTAGTCCATATTGCCTGAAATTGTTTAATATCTTCCATCGAATACGCCGACGAACTTAAGCACTGCATGAAATTATATTAAATTGTTAATTTAGATGTTGAATTTAAAGAGAACTGCATCAAATTAAATTTAACTAGTACCTTATTTTCATATCTCAGAATATTCACACATGCTTAATTTTAATTAACAGTGACAACCAAAGATATAAAAAGTGTAGTAACTATGTTATGAAATCAATATACATGTATTGGAAAACCATCGCAAAGTGTAGTAACTAGGGACAACATTAACTTCATCATATAGAAATCTATATACCTGTATTGCATCCTCTCCTTATTAGACTTGATCCTCTCTGCCGGCCCTGACCTTTTCGTAACTCACTAGAGTTTGATCCATCACTTCAGATTCCATCAATGGATTAATTCTCATTTGAATTTATTTTCTACATATTAAGAAAGATGTAACTTTACCTAACCTTGTTAAATAAGTAATAGAGAACAAATGCACAACTACCACATTTTTAGGGGTCCTTGCTGTAATCAATTGATGCATTGTTTCTCAATGTATTCTTAAGTCAAAATTAGATCCAACTATGGTATTAAAATAGTGCTTATCCGAATGAAATCTTATGTGTTAACATAATTTAACGAACTAGTTTCTTTTATTTTCCACACTGAGTCTCTTTGGGACATTTCATCAAGCAACTTGCGTGCACAGTCAGAGATTCTCAAATGGCACATTCACGTTCACAAATGCGGTACCAAAAAAAGTGTTAAGTGTCACCGCCATCTACCAAAGGCTAAAATTTATGGCCTAAATGCAAAGCACCTAAAGAAACTGATACAAAAGGGATGAGTACTTACCATGTATCTTCTTGAATTTCTGACAAGAAAGGGGTCGAGAACTTGTTTAGGCCGGCACCACGTGTTAAGTGTAGTCACAGAATGGTTGTGGTCCAAGCAACAATGTCTCTCTTGGGCGCTGGCTCGGATCGGGTCCCTCTACGGCCGGTGCAGCGGCTCCATCTTGGTGCGGGAAAGGAGTAGCAAGGGTTTAGCGGAGCAATTCAGAAAATTGCCTTGAGGGGCTCGGATCAGCCGGTGCAGCGAAGGAGTAGCAAGGGTTTAGTGGAGCAATTCAGAAAATTTTGAATGAGGGTGCGGGAAAACCCTTCGACGGACTTGGAGGAATTTCACAATTTTTTTGTTTTGGACGGACTTGGAAAACCCTTAGCGGAGCAATTCATATCACCTAAGGTGATAGATTATTTCTGTTTTTATCCGGTCCGTCTAAATAGAACCTGTACAAATATTAAAGAACCTGTGCGTTTTATGAAAAGACTGGATTGGCCCGAAATGCAATCGGACAGTCCAAATATAAAGCACAAATATTATGTTACCTCAGAAGATATGGATTAGAGTCAGATAGCGCTGGTTGAAACTTTTTTGAGATAGTTGTTCAAATTTGAAATTTTTTTGATAGCGGTTATTTAAAGAAAAGCGGTGTTGATACTTGAATTTTTTTGGAAATTGCAAGATTCGATCCATTTATTATTCATGAAAAATATGTTGTAATTTTCAGAAATAATATTGAAATTATCATAATAGTTAATATTAAAATTATGATTTTATTATTGTATAATTTAAAATATATGAAATGAGTACGTGTTCAAATTAAAAACAAATTGTAGTCACATACAAATAACTTAACAAATATAAAATAAATTGTAACATAAATTGTAAAATAAATTATAGTCACATACAACACCGGTTATTTGACAAAACCGGTGCTAAATGTTTAACATACAACACCGGTTAATAATAATAAACCGGTGCTAAATATTTAGCACCGGTTTTTAGAAACAAACCGGTGTTGTATGTTAGACATTTAGCACCGGTTGTACATTTAACCGGTGCTAAGATACATACAACACCGGTTTTGTCAAATCCGGTGTTGTTTGACCGGTGCAGATTTGAAATTCTGTAGTAGTGATTGTACCTTTTATTATTCCCCTTAAGGTGCTGGCACATATACAAATCATGAAATCATTTTCAATGCATTATTGAATGACCGCATTGACCGATGAAGTCAAGTGGACCACATTTTAAAACGTTCAATTTAATTCGCTGAAAACTCAACCCCAGCATGTTCTCATGGAGGCCTTCTTGGAACAACCCCAATCTACCAAGCTCCACATGCATGATATGTGAAGCTTTATATTACCCACCTACTTATTTTGTATATTAAAATAATAAATTCTTTCTCCAGTTAGATCATTTTGTGTTGGTAGACGGGATTCATTCATTATTTATGCACTTAATACTATAACCACTAGTGGAAAATATGGAATCAGGATCGATATATACGCATATCAGTATCGGAATACAACCAATCCTGATGAAGGCAATACTGATACTATCAGGATCGGTTTTGTATTTTTTAAAGAACCGATCCAAATAGTAACTATTAGGATCGGTTGTTTATTCTAACCGATCTTAATAGCAGTTATCTGGATCGGTTTTTCTTAACGAACCGATCCTAATAGTTATATTCTGCATCGGTTTTTTTCATATCCTCATTCTTAAAAAAAAAAAAAAAAAAAACCCCTTTTAGGATCGGTTTTTATTTAAAAACCGATCCTAAAAGTTTTTTTTATTTTTTTATTTTTTTTATTTATAATCATAATTCCAAAAAAAATAAAAATTTAGGATCGGTTTTTATTTAAAAACCGATCCTAAAAGGTTTTTTTTTTTTTTTCAGATCATAATTCCAAAAAAAAATTTTTAGGATCGGTTTTTAAATAAAAACTGATCCTAAAAGTTTTTTTTTTTTTTAGAATTAGGATCGGTTATTTTAAACAACCGATCCTAATAGTAGTAATCTGGATCGGTTGTTTAAAATAACCAATCCTGATGTTTTATTGAAGCTAAAAAAATATTTTTATTTATTTGACTAGCTTCCATATATATTTTGCTAGCCAGCACCCAAATTTTTTTTTTTTTTGCACAATAAGAAGTAATAATCAAATATCATATACACATCCTAAATTAATTATCATACACATCTTAAACTATTACAAAAAATTCATGTACTTCATACAAAGTTTTGTGAAGCATTACATATTATAACAAGAAATTTAAATCCAAAAAATAATTAATTAACAAACATACAAGTGACTAATTGGACTATTTCTTCAATTAACACACATTTATGCAATATACACATTTATGCAATTAATGTAAAGCACAACAATAAAAAAATCAATAATTACCTCTTTTGCAATCACATCACTAGAGATTAAAAAAGACCCTAAAAACAAAAACAAAGGTAACAATTAGATGGAAAAACATTTTCCAATAAAAAATACAAAAAAAATGTGTTTTAAAAGTATAATAATGAGAAAATTAGATAAAGCTAATACCATGATAGTTGATCGGCCGGATGATTAAGTAACTTGAGAGAGATGTCCTCAAGACTGTAAAACAATATACAAACACCATTAATTAATTTTTGAAACAATAAAAAAAATTAAAAACTGGCACAATTGAGTCGGAGGTGCGAGAGGCTCGGCTTTGAGAGGAAGAGATGGAGAGAAAGAGAGAGAGAGAGACACGGAGGAGAGGGAGAGACGGAGACAGAGAGAGAGAGACAAAGAGTACTGAGGATTTGAGAGGGAGATACGGAGACACAGAGACAGACGCTAAATTGAAAATGAGAGGCGCGAAATGAAAATAAGAAGAACCCTAAGCAGGTTATATAGGGAGTTATCATTAGGATCGGTTGTTTATAAAAAACCGATCCTAATAGTTTCAGGATCGGTTGTTTTTTATAAAAAACCGATCCTGATACTATATTTTTTTTCAAAGTTGGTTCTGCAAAAAAAAAAAAATAGTATTTTTTTTTTTTGCAGAACCAACAATTCCAAAAAAAAATAGTATCAGGATTGGTTTTTTATAAAAAACCGATCCTGATACTTTATATGAGAAAAATTACTGAGGTAAACCCCACTCATATTGATGGTCTATCAACCATCAAACGGCTACCATTTATTTTCTTTTCTGTTTGGTAATGGATGTACATGGATATATATTAAGAAAAATGTGAAAAATATAAAAATTATTTATTTGTGTTTGTATGGCCAAATCAACTCTACCATGATCAATTTTGTACAATTTTATTATTATTAATGGCATCAAATTGTTAAATGGAATGCAGACCGTTCATTTCTGCATGATCATCTAACGGTGGGTCTGTAATTAAATCACATGTAATAATTTTTGAAATGATCAAGATATAACATGGAACATTAATAACGTAAAAGTGCCGAAGGCCCGACAACTGTTGTCACACCCCGCGGCCCAACGAGGCGCGACAGGTGCTTCTGCCGTAGACATACGGTTGCCCGTATGCCTACAAGGCAATTACGATATAATAGGAAATAAAAACACAAACAAACAACCAAACAAACAACCAAACAAACAAATAACATAAATCCCAGCTGGTCAGGTAATATCATACAAACCCGTATCTCGATGGATACGCATCACAAAATGACATAGAGACTATATATATACACAATCAAAACATAACTATATACATAATCTCTAATGTCAAAATACCAGACAGTCTAAGCAGCGGTGAAACCAGGCCTACCGACCTCGTGCCTCTCTCGGATCTGCCGAACCGGAACCTGAAAAATTAACCCAAAAAGGGGATGAGAAATAAATTCTCAGTGCGATAAATTTGCCACATTTCGTTCCTGGACTTGCAATCACAGATTATATTCAAAAATAAAACACAAATAAAGCTCAGATCAGTTTATAATAATATATAAACATGAACGCATAAACCCGACATCAATTAGGCAAATGAAATCACAAATCAGGATTTGTCAAAATGGAATTCAATCACACAATATTTGGTTTAACTCGAGCTCAAAATATCTGGTAGTAACTACAGATGTTCCACCAAACTGCAACTCATTTCGTTCCCACTCATCTGTAGTTACAGGCTTAACCGTTTAAGTAAAAGTCTGGTTCCATTTCATATCCGAAAAATCCATTTAAATCCAATTGAACGTCCAAACGCATTACCCCCTGGGTAATGCCTCCGATACACAAGTCACCCATAACCAAAATCATAATACAGAGTCACTTACCCCTCGTCCCAACCGGTACTGGGAACTGCCGAGGGCCAGACGATCTAAAGCTTTAGAACACTGGGCATCAAAGTCCATGCATAGACTTTGACAAATCCGAATTCACCCCCTGGGTGACGTCGCCACGATGGGAGACATTAATACCATATCCACCAACCGATGGTGAAATAAATCACGGTGACTTTTAATTCCAAATTAGATCATTCAGATCAACACAAATAATAACCATACCAGCATGCAGATCAATCAGATAAAACAATTCAAGTTTCAATTAATTTGGGCAATGCAATGTATATGCAACACAATTCGATAATGCAATTTAATCAATAAACAACATGTCAATCGAAACACAGTTTAATTCTGAATATAAAATATCAAACAAGTCCAGAAACCCCGCACCTGATCGAGTCACGTATCCCTCGCCTATGAATCGGACGTCTTGAAGGATCCGGAAATCTCTTGCCTTACCAAGTTACCACCTATTTTACACGTTTAATTGATTTATTTTATCACCATTATAACCATTCCATGTTACAATTCTTTCTTAGCTTTAGAAAATATAATCATGCTTTACATGTAAAGTTATGTATTCATGTCATGCATTTAAAAGAAATACTTATGCATCCATATCATGCAAATGGGTCATTTAAATCAAACTCATGATTTAGCTAAGTTGCTTTGTACCATGTTGCATTTATAACAAGTGCATGGTTCATATAAAACGATGTATCATGCATGCAAGTATATCATGCAAAATTTGTGGTTCAACTAACCCTAATTCGATCGATATACAATTGGTATTCGGTTTAATCAACAGATCTCGTTTTCTTATATATGTCAAGTTTATACGGTTAACTAATCAACAGATCGACAAAATTCGCAATTTCTCGAATTCATTACAAAACCCTAATTCCAGAATTTCAAGGTTTTAATCCATTAAACAAGAATCGATAAATTCCACAAGTTATGATTTACTCCATTAAATCCTAATTTCAATTATCAAACCCTAATTCGAGTTTCAAACGAAAATTCGACAAATCGAGAAAATTAGGGTTTCAAGAAGGGTTAAGAGAGTTAGAGATATACCAAATTGAGAGTTTGAAAGGATCGATAACTTGGTTCTGATCTCGAATCTCCAGACAGTTCGATCGATCTCGCGGCAATTAAGTTTCCTTTCTCTCTTTCTTTTCTTTTCCTTGCGCACACAACCACACCCTCATGCATCCCCCGAAATGAAAAGGGTCTCGGAAGGGAAGGGAAAAAGGGGTTTTATTAAGTTTTGGTTCTTTTGCAATTAAGCCCCTCCAATTTGCTAATATTACATAGTTGATGAATTTTGCATATAAACCCTCTTATATATTTTTATTGAAATAAAATTGTTATAACGTGACATTTCTCTCCCCCTTAAAATAAAGTTCAGTCCTCTGAACTTGATTTCGTACCTGAATCGTCGAATAACTCTGGATATTTTTCTCGGATGCTCTCCTCGAGCTCCCACGTCGCTTCCTTATCGGAATGGCGTCCCCATTTTACCAACACGAGCCGGATCACTTTGCTTCGTAGCCGTTGCTCTTTTCGATCCAATATCCGCATCGGTTCCTCTTGATAGGTCAGATCGTCTTGCATGTGTAAATCAGAATGGTCAATACAATGTGACGGATCTCGCACATATCTGCGCAGCTGTGATACATGAAACACCGGATGAACCCGGTCCAGCGCTGGTGGTAGCGCAAGCTCGTATGCTACCGGCCCAACTCGTCGCAAAATCTGAAACGGCCCAATATAACGAGGACTTAGCTTACCCGAAACACCAAATCTGTGTACGCCTCTGACAGGCGAAACTCGAAGCCATACGTGATCACCTTCTTGGAATTCCAACGGTCTTCGATGAATATCCGCGTATTTCCTTTGTCTTTCTTGAGCCGACTTGAGCCGACTCAGAACCATTTTCGTTTTCTTAGCAATTTCTTCTAACATTTGCGGCCCTGTAGGCGGATATGTACCCGCTGGTCCCCACCACAGCGGAGTACGGCACTGCTGCCCTGTCAGCGCCTCTTGCGGTGACATACCAATACTGGAGTGATAACTGTTGTTATATGCGAACTCCACCAGATACAAGTGATCAACCCACGAACCTTGTAAACTTAGCGCGCAGGAGCGCAACATGTCTTCCAATGTTTGGATAGTGCGCTCGGATTGACCGTCAGTCTGAGGATGATGCGTTGTACTAAATCGCAGCTTAGTACCCATTGTCTCTTGAAAGCTCTCCCAGAAATGAGAAGTAAACCGAGGATCTCGGGCCGAAATAATATTGCGCGAGCAACCGTGGTATTTGAATTGATATTTCAAGAACAAGTCTGCTAATTCTTGCCCCGATGTCTCGACTCGAAGCGGAATGAAATGAGCTATTTTCGTCAGCCGGTCCACAATAACCCAAATAGTGTTATATCTACCAACGGTTCTCGGAAATCCGGATACAAAATCCATTGTAATCGACTCAAATTTCCTCGTAGGTATTTCCAGCGGTCTTAATAATCCTGCTTTTCTCCGTCGATCTGCTTTAACTTGCTGACATATCTGACATTTTTCAACGTACCTTTGCACTTCTCGCTTCATTTTCGGCCACCAGAAATATTTCTTCAAATCTTGGTACATTTTTACTTCCCCCGGGTGAATAGCGTAACCCGAATCGTGCGCCTCCGATAAAATCAGATCTTTCAGTTCAGATGTACTTGGTACACAAATGCGGTCGTGAAACCGCAGGATGTCATCTCCTTGAACTTTAAACGGGGAATCAGCATTTGACTCGTAGTGCAGTTTATATTTCTGACATCTTGGATCATTCTGTTGCGCTGCACGAATCTGTTCGTGTAATTCTGATCGAATCTCCACCGCTGCTAGCACAACCGACGCAATTGCAGTTGCGCTAATTCCAACCTCACTTCTATTACACTTAGATGCAACTTCCAACGCTAAATCACGTGATGCGCCAACATGAATTTCCAATCTGCGCATTTCCTCAAGAAGATGCGCTTCACTTGTAATTACCGACGCTAGGTTTACCTGACTCTTTCTGCTTAACGCATCTGCTACACTGTTCGCTTTTCCTGCGTGATACTGGATATCCAAATCGTAGTCTTTCATCAATTCCAACCACCTTCTTTGCCTCAAATTCAATTCTTTTTGCGTGAAGATGTATTTCAGACTTTGATGATCGGTAAATATACGGCATCTCACGCCATACAGATAATGCCGCCAAATTTTCAGCGCAAATATCACCGCCGCTAACTCCAAGTCATGAGTCGGGTAGTTTTGCTCGTGCGGTCGCAATTGCCGAGATGCATAGGCAATTACATGATCATCTTGCATCAATACGCAACCCAACCCTGATCGAGATGCATCGGTGTAAACCGTATACTCTTTATCAGCAGTCGGCATAGCAAGAATCGGCGCGGATACCAGCCGACTCTTTAATTCCTCAAAACTTTTATCTTGCGCGGTACCCCAATCGAATTTCACGCCTTTATGCAACAATTTTGTAAGTGGCGCAGTTAACCGCGAAAACCCGAGTACAAATCTCCTGTAGTACCCGGCTAACCCCAGAAAGCTGCGAATTTCAGTAACTGTCTCCGGCCTCTTCCATTCAGTAACAGCCCGAATCTTTTCGGGATCCACCGCTAACCCTTGTCCCGAAACAACATGCCCCAGAAAAGTAACTTCATTCAACCAAAACTCACATTTCGAAAACTTTGCGAATAACTGATGTTCGCGCAATCTTTGCAAAACAATTCTAAGATGTACCTCATGTTCTTCTCGGGAGCGCGAATACACCAATATATCATCAATGAAAACCACAACTGTCGAATCCAATAAATCGTGAAACACGCGGTGCATCAAATCCATGAACGCTGCCGGTGCGTTCGTCAGCCCAAACGGCATAACAAGGTATTCATAATGCCCGTACCTTGTACGGAATGCTGTTTTGTCCACGTCGCTCGACCGAATCCTCAACTGGTGATACCCTGTTCTCAGATCAATCTTTGAATATATCGAAGATCCCTGCAACTGATCAAACAGATCATCAATCCGAGGTAACGGATATTTATTTTTCACTGTTACCTTATTCAGCTCGCGGTAATCAATGCATAATCGCAATGTTCCATCTTTCTTCTTGACAAACAGCACTGGCGCGCCCCACGGCGACGTGCTGGGTCTGATAAATCCATTCTCCAACATGTCTTCCAACTGCGCCTTAAGTTCTTTCAGTTCTGCCGGTGCCATTCGATACGGTGCCTTTGAAATCGGTGTTGTGCCCGGTACCAGTTCGATACCGAACTCCACTTCTCGCTCAGGTGGTAACCCCACAATCTCTTCCGGAAATACATCCACAAATTCTGAAACCACCGGTATAGTGCTGATCTCTGGAACTGCCGCAGCCGCATAAACCACGGCCGCCAGATAAGCTGTACACCCTGTTTCTAATAAATGTCTCACTTCTACAGCAGAAACACACGGTGTTAGTTCCCCCATTTCTCTACATTTCAAAATACACGACATACCTCTTGAATTCGCAAAATGAATCCGTCGATGCGGACAGTCAATGGTTGCCGCGTGCCTCGTCAACCAATCCATTCCCAGCAATACATCATACCCCATAATATCCATAACCAACAAATCAGCCTCGAATTCCCTTCCGTCTACTTTAATATTTCGGTTTCGGCATATAGTAATTTCTCGATCAGTTGAACCAAATGGGGTTTGAACGTTTAAAACTTGGTTACTCGTCTCAATTGGCCAACTACACTTTTCTACGAACACCCTCGACACAACAGAATGACTGCACCCCGTATCAATCAAACAATACGCATCATGATCAGATATAGAGAGTATACCTGTCATGACATCGGTCTGGCCACCTCCCTGCGCAGTTGCAGCGTTGCGCGAAGTTCCAGCGATGTTAAGCGCATGCGCCGCCGCCCTGCCGTCGTTCCTGCCGGCGCTGCCGGCACTGCCAGCGCCGCTAACCCTGCCGATGCTACCAACGCTGCTAGCCCTGCTAGCGTTAGCCCCGCTAGCTTGAAATGCGCCACGTCCGCGCCACGTCGGCGCGCCGCGCCCAACGCTAGCCGACCCTCCCGCGCTACTAGCGCCTTGCATCCTCATAAGCGCATTCGGGCATTCCCTCGCCCAATGTCCCGCGCTACCACACACGAAACAAGTGCTAGTCTTGCGCCTACACTCAACCTCATCGTGCGCTTGGTTGCACGATCGGCACCATTGCGAAGGCATCACCGGTTTAAAACCCGGCATAGAGATCTGTCTGAATGGGGGTCTCCGCGCCATATTCGGCCGAGGGGGTCTAGCAACTGATGGTCCTCCCCTCGACTTCGACACTTGCCTGCTCTGATCTTCTCGCTGTTTCACATTTCTTTCAGCCACTTGCGTCTTTCTCCTCTTACCATGCATTTCAACCTGTTCAGCGTGATCCATCATTGCTTGTAACTCCGTCGCCATTGGAGTATCCACGATCATAGAAATATGCCCATCCAACCCATCCAAGTATTGCCTATTATATCTTTCCATATCATTTCTTATATCCGTAGCATAGCGCGACAAGGCCAGAAATTCACTATTGTATTCCACCACCGGACGCCCATCTTGCCTTAACTCCAAAAATTTTCTCCGCAGCGCTTCACGCTGTATATTGCTCAGAAACCTCCTATTAAACTGTTGTTCGAACCATTCCCAAAGAATCCTCGCTTCATCCCCGTCATAATTGCGTCGGGCCCCGTCCCACCAGAATCTAGCATCACTCTCCAACTGCTGCTCAACTAACTCCACTTTATCTTCCTCGGGGGCACGGCATAAATTCAGCTTTGCATTTATCTGCGCCAGCCATTCCTCAGCTACCGCATACCCGCCGGTTCCATCATAACGCGGCGGATTCAAGCGCAGAAATGCATCATATAACCTTCTGAAATCTTCGGGTGCCCCACCGTGAGCCACCGGTGCGGCATCCCGCATCTGTGCTTGACGACCTCTCTCATAGGCCGTAATTAACCGGTCATCCAAGTCCCGGTCTCTACCCGGCGCTCTACCAGCTCCTCCAGCGCCACCAGCCCCTCCAGCACCTCCAGCACCAGCTGGACCAGCCCCAGCCTGATCCACAACTGGCTCGATAACTATTTCCGGATTAGGTTCGGGATTCCTCCGAGGTCTGCCTCTACCTCGGTGTGTTTCCATTTTCTGAATAAACAAAGTTAGTTTATAACATTCTATATTCCTTATTTATCATACGAAATTCGTATAGTCGTGCCGGCCCCAATTAATGCGCATACCACTCTCGTATCCAAACAAGTCTGGTTCAGGTTCTAAACCATGCTCTGATACCACCCGGGGAAGACCTGTCACACCCCGCGGCCCAACGAGGCGCGACAGGTGCTTCTGCCGTAGACATACGGTTGCCCGTATGCCTACAAGGCAATTACGATATAATAGGAAATAAAAATACAAACAAACAACCAAACAAACAACCAAACAAACAAATAACATAAATCCCAGCTGGTCAGGTAATATCATACAAACCCGTATCTCGATGGATACGCATCACAAAATGACATAGAGACTATATATATACACAATCAAAACATAACTATATACATAATCTCTAATGTCAAAATACCAGACAGTCTAAGCAGCGGTGAAACCAGGCCTACCGACCTCGTGCCTCTCTCAGATCTGCCGAACCGGAACCTGAAAAATTAACCCAAAAAGGGGATGAGAAATAAATTCTCAGTGCGATAAATTTGCCACATTTCGTTCCTGGACTTGCAATCACAGATTATATTAAAAAATAAAACACAAATAAAGCTCAGATCAGTTTATAATAATATATAAACATGAATGCATAAACCCGACATCAATTAGGCAAATGAAATCACAAATCAGGATTTGTCAAAATGGAATTCAATCACACAATATTTGGTTTAACTCGAGCTCAAAATATCTGGTAGTAACTACAGATGTTCCACCAAACTGCAACTCATTTCGTTCCCACTCATCTGTAGTTACAGGCTTAACCGTTTAAGTAAAAGTCTGGTTCCATTTCATATCCGAAAAATCCATTTAAATCCAATTGAACGTCCAAACGCATTACTCCCTGGGTAATGCCTCCGATACACAAGTCACCCATAACCAAAATCATAATACAGAGTCACTTACCCCTCGTCCCAACTGGTACTGGGAACTGCCAAGGGCCAGACGATCTAAAGCTTTAGAACACTGGGCATCAAAGTCCATGCATAGACTTTGACAAATCCGAATTCACCCCCTGGGTGACGTCGCCACGATGGGAGACATTAATACCATATCCACCAACCGATGGTGAAATAAATCACGGTGACTTTTAATTCCAAATTAGATCATTCAGATCAACACAAATAATAACCATACCAGCATGCAGATCAATCAGATAAAACAATTCAAGTTTCAATTAATTTGGGCAATGCAATGTATATGCAACACAATTCGATAATGCAATTTAATCAATAAACAACATGTCAATCGAAACACAGTTTAATTCTGAATATAAAATATCAAACAAGTCCAGAAACCCCGCACCTGATCGAGTCACGTATCCCTCGCCTATGAATCGGACGTCTTGAAGGATCCGGAAATCTCTTGCCTTACCAAGTTACCACCTATTTTACACGTTTAATTGATTTATTTTATCACCATTATAACCATTCCATGTTACAATTCTTTCTTAGCTTTAGAAAATATAATCATGCTTTACATGTAAAGTTATGTATTCATGTCATGCATTTAAAAGAAATACTTATGCATCCATATCATGCAAATGGGTCATTTAAATCAAACTCATGATTTAGCTAAGTTGCTTTGTACCATGTTGCATTTATAACAAGTGCATGGTTCATATAAAACGATGTATCATGCATGCAAGTATATCATGCAAAATTTGTGGTTCAACTAACCCTAATTCGATCGATATTCAATTGGTATTCGGTTTAAGCAACAGATCTCGTTTTCTTATATATGTCAAGTTTATACGGTTAACTAATCAACAGATCGACAAAATTCGCAATTTCTCGAATTCATTACAAAACCCTAATTCCAGAATTTCAAGGTTTTAATCCATTAAACAAGAATCGATAAATTCCACAAGTTATGATTTACTCCATTAAATCCTAATTTCAATTATCAAACCCTAATTCGAGTTTCAAACGAAAATTCGACAAATCGAGAAAATTAGGGTTTCAAGAAGGGTTAAGAGAGTTAGAGATATACCAAATTGAGAGTTTGAAAGGATCGATAACTTGGTTCTGATCTCGAATCTCCAGACAGTTCGATCGATCTCGCGGCAATTAAGTTTCCTTTCTCTCTTTCTTTTCTTTTCCTTGCGCACACAACCACACCCTCATGCATCCCCCGAAATGAAAAGGGTCTCGGAAGGGAAGGGAAAAAGGGGTTTTATTAAGTTTTGGTTCTTTTGCAATTAAGCCCCTCCAATTTGCTAATATTACATAGTTGATGAATTTTGCATATAAACCCTCTTATATATTTTTATTGTAATAAAATTGTTATAACGTGACAACTGTAAGTCTTGATCCAACGTAAACTATTTACGGCCGTGCGATGTTGCTATATTGTTTTGCTTTGATGAACTAGTAAATGAATCCCGAATTGTATCAAATTTTATAATGGTGAAATTAATATGACGTTCTTTCATTTTAACGGTTCCGATCGACCAAATGCTGATGTTCGTATCCGTTCCTTCACAACCCCACACAACAAGGGTTCAAGTCCTATGTATATTATTATATGGCACAAGTCATTGATGCATCATGCATGATTGTCTAAAAAAATTCAATAGTCAAAATGACTTCAAAATGAAATATCAATGTCAAATAATTAATTATATTATCACATAAATTTTAATAATATAAATTACATTAATTTTCATCAAAAAAAATTTATAATTGAACCATATGCCATATACAACAGCCATATATATATTCTATTAATCACCACACTAATTACATATAACACAAATGCCTAATTACATATACTTCTCAATATTAAAATTACAAACATAAAAATTTTAAAATATTGAAAAAAAACTAATTATAAAATGAAATTTGCTATCTCAATTTTGAAGCTGTCACTGTGCCAATTTGCTTTCAATCCGAACAGAGCATTTTAGACTACATACAGTGCACCACACAAAGTTGGTTCTGCAAAAAAAAAAAATAGTATTAGAATTGGTTATTTGAAATAACTGATTCTAATACTATTTTTTTTTCAAAGTTGGTTCTGCAAAAAAAAAAAAAAAAAAAAAAAAAACGATCCTGATAGTATCTGGATCGGTTTTTAGCAATAAAACCGATCCAGATACTATCAGGATCGGCTATTATGTACAGAACCGATCCAGATGCTATTTTATGATATATTTTAATTTGTTAGATGTATTTAAGTTATCTGGATCGGTTATTATGTATAGACCCGATCCAGATACTATTTTCTGATATATTTCAATTAATAAGATTTATTTGAGATATTTCAATTATCAGGATCGGATTTTTGTTAGAACCGATCCTGATACTATCAGGATCGGGTTTTATAAACAACCGACCCAGATAGTTGAATTATTAAGATCGGTTATTTAGAATAACTGATCCTGATAGTATCAGGATCAGTTCTAACAAAAAACCGATCCTGAAAGTTCATAAATCAGGATCGGTTGACAATAAAACCCGATCTGAATAGTTTTTAAGATCATTTTTTTTAAAAACCGATCCTGAAAGTTCAAATACCTTTTAGGATCGGTTGGCTCATATAACCGATCCAAATAGGCCGATCCTGATTCCAGTTTTTACACTAGTGAACAGAAAAAATAATTAAAATTTATCTACCTCTGGTATCTATCATATGAGTATCACATGACATTTAAACTTACCTATTATCATATTCGATGCATACATTATAAATATTAGAAAAAGTATGCCAACAGGTCCAATTGGACAGCACAGCTAGAATCGAACCGAATCGAGCTTACCTCAGTTTGAGTTTGAGTTTGAAGAAGATTCGAACCGAATTAGTTTGATTAGTTACCTGACGATCTAAGTTCCAGAGGCTGACCGTTGCCAGGACCGTCATAATGGTTTAATTCTGTCAGCCTGTACACCTTTTGTATTTTGGCCGTCGTTTGGTCATACGAACTCTAATTTGAGTAAATCAAACTTGAAATTTCCAGAAGACCGATATCTACAACTTCTAAGTATTAACTATGTTCAAAATATGAACGGATGGATCGCTATGTTCTGTGGAAGACAGACGTCAGATATAGTAACTTCTACAAACCTAGATTTGCTTATCTTTCTTGGGGGTGCCCTAGTCGTCAATCATCTTTTTCTCAACTCAAATAGAGATACCTTGGTTGCTTGATCTTGAAACTTCAATACTCATTCAACAACCGAAAATATACTCCACCATACTCAATCTATTGTAAGAATTAGAGTGATTTGTGAGAGATTTTTTATTCATTCAAACCCTAGATTTTTTTTTGTTATTTAATTAAACGGAATTTATCATCGAGAGGTACAATACACGGATTTAAATACAATAAAATTACATTCCCTGTCATCCATGTGCCTTATATAAATAGAGCAGCTTGTGAATGAATATATTGCTTGCTTACACTTCATTACCAAACAAACAAAAAGACAACAATTGTTAGAATGGGAGAGAACAGAGGTTGCATTGCATTTTTTGCGACCTATAGACCACCGGTGCCTCTGGACATATTCTCTTGTCCAGTTGAACCAAAATCCTTTGAAGACGAGCTTAGCTTAACTGATGGCCAGTCATACAACTACAACTGCCAAGTCATTCCACCGGCAGCTCTTAAGACGATTATCAAACGTCCGAAATTGGCTTCTGAAGCCAAAGAAGCTGACGTTGATTCAGGCCATCTCACCGGCTTGATTTTTGTTTCTGAAAGAGACAAAAACCTCGAAACACTTCACATAGCTCTCTGCCTCGCTGAACAACCGCCTAAAGTCAAAATCTTCAGTTTGGCCGATATCTACGGCACCGATTCATTCAATGGTGTTCGCCTAGAAGACAGTGGCTGCTTTGGCGGTGGTTATCAGATGGGCAGTCGCACAATTGATCATTTCCTCATCTACGTATCCACTAAAGAGCCGGTAAAACTCCGTCGGAGCCCCTGGAATGTTGTATATAAAATCAATCTTAAAACAGGGGAAACTATGCGCGTCACTCCACAAGGTACTTTTTTCATCCTTCTATATATTTTATCTATTAACTTTTAATCATGTTTGTACATATAGCAAAAAAATGAGATTTTCTCTTCAGTAATTTCATATTCATATATATGTCAACAGGGGAATTTGATTTAAGTCCCTCCGTGTCACCGTCTGGAAAGAAGATAGCAGTAGCTTCATTTGCAGGAAAGGGTTGGCATGGCGCCATTGAGGATTTAGAGACTGACATTTATGTGATGAATGTTGACGAGTCAAACTTGGGGTGGGAACGCAAGAGAGTGATAGTAAATGGTGGCTGGCCAACATGGGGAAGTGATAATGTCTTATTCTTCCACAGAAAGGAATATGCTGATGCCAAAAAAGAAAAACCGATAGCTTGGCGTGTGTTTCGACATGATATAAATGCCAATAAAACCATCCCTGTCACTCCAGATAAATTTCATGCTGTAACTCCTGCAGCCATCAATGAAACCAAAGTGGCTGTGGCAACCATGCGTCTGAAATCAGAGTTTAAAGATGAACGCACAGAAGATCAGTACCGGCATATTGAGATCTTTCATATAAATATGCTAGATAAACCAATACAAATCACTCGAAAAATCAATCCTAAAGCTGACCATTTCAATCCCTTTATCATCGATAAGGGAAATCGCATAGGTTACCATCGTTGCAGCTTCAATAGTTGCAAGGTACTAAATTGATTCTTGTACTTTAAAGAAATTCATTTGTTTTTCTCTCCCTGTGCATATATAATTGAAATTGAGACTTTTAGTCTTTTACCTGTGCAGATCAACAGTCTTGTAGGAAAAGATTTCGACAAGATCCAGTCGCCGCATAAAGATGTAGGCTTGTTTAGGGTATCTGGTGCATTTCCAACATTTTCCACAGATGGCAAAAAACTCGCGTTCGTCGATAATGAGTTCAGGAATGTGTGGGTAGCTGACAGCGATGGATTGCGTATTGCCTACAGGGTGCATATAAACTCACATCATATCTATTGATTGCAAAATATATGTTCAAATCTGGTCTTATTCCTGATTTTTCATTTGCTTACGATGGTTTAAATTTGTCGGTGTAGGGTAAAGGCCCAAACAACTTCTTCTCGCCAGTTTGGAACCAAAATCCAGACTTGGATATATTGTATTTATGCATGGGAACAGCTTTCACTAAAACAGAAAAATTGGAAATCGTTGCAATACCCGATGCATCAAGTGGTAGCGGGCAACGTCGACAGCTCACAAAGGGAAATTACAATAATGCTTTCCCATCCACCGATCCACAAGGTATGTAATTAATTGGATTGCCAAGTAATTCTAAAACACAAGTGCTTTTCTTCTTTCCAATATGACATGTAGTTCGTGAATTTGTGATCAGCTTATCCATTTAAGTTTTTAGTATTCTATTACTTGGTAACAGTTCCGCCTAAAAGTTTTAGTTCATATGTGAACACAATTCTGATACCTTGGTTTTCCAATTATAGGTAGAAAAACTTTAACAACATAAATATTGCTCACCAGCTCACAATAATTAATTTCAATCTAAGGTTTTTTTAGAGAGCCAAGATCCAACATTCGGAGTAGTCAATTTTTCTATCATAAATCCGAATGCTCCATACTTCCTGACCAAACTCTCAATCTAATCAGTTATTTTCTTAAATTGTCAAAATTACATCCCGTAATTTTTATATATAGTTTCTACTATTTATTTGATCTGGTTAATAATTGTTATAGGAAAAAGGCTAGTTTTCCGATCCACAAGAGAGGGGGGACCTAATTTAAACAAGAATCTATATATAATGGAGAATGCAGAAGTTGGGGAGTACTCTGGGGGCAAGACAAAAAGACTAACAAATGGGCCTTGGACTGACACACATTGCCAATGGTCGCCAAATGGAAACTGGATAGTGTTCTCGTCAACCCGCGATAAGCCCGAAGGTGCACCACCATTCGACAACGGTCTTGATCCAGGATACTTTGCAGTTTATCTAGTGAATGCGAACGATCCAAATTATCCGGTGGTAAGAGTGCTAAGGAGCGGAAATGATATTGCTGGGCATGTGAACCATCCGGTCTTCAGTCCAGATGGAAAAAGCATTGTTGTAACTTCAGATCTCGCTGCTGTGTCGGTTGAACCGATTTCATTACCTCTCTTACAGCACTCTGTAAGGCCTTACGGAGAAATCTTTTCTGTTGATATCGACCCAGATAACATAAACAAAAATAAGGATGTGAGTGAGTTCCATCGCATTACGCATAGTAGATACGAGAATTCGACTCCTAATTGGACAAAATTCTCAACTGGGGATCCAAATGCACAATGGAATGGACGGCTCTTGAAGGGGCCTAATTATGTACCAGCATGCCCGTATTTACGTCCTGGTGGAGGAGAAAGTTGGCACATGACTGGTCAACTATGCATTGGAAAAAGATGCTGTTGATTGCTCTTCTGCTCCTTACAACACATGCATCAATGTTTACTCCTGTATTTTTCTATTTCCATTGTTCCAATAAATGTAGCTTCATGGCTACATAACTCGACCATAATTTCTTTCTGTTTTCAAGCTTTGTTTGTTTCTGAATTGCACTTGGGATGCATTTTTTGTACTCTTTAATATTACTCAAAGTTTCTTCGGAATGCTAATTTTCATTGTTTATTTGAATTGTTAACTCTTATGTGCATCTTCTATCTATCTGTGAACGATAAACATCAATTTCAATTCAAACATGCATATATGTAGGATCCCATTTATTAAAGGGATAAAAAAAAATATTAAAATTAGAGAGGTCGAATAATTAATGCATTATAATTTTTATTTTCTTAATCAGAGTAGGCCGATTTTATTTTATCTAAAGTGTCAAAACAAAAAATAAAAATTCAAACCATAGAAGGATAAATTGGCCTATTCAAACCGGAATCGGCTGAGTCGGACTGGAATCGGCCGACGGCCATCCGATTTTGGACCGAGTTCCTTGTTGTGAGATTTTTTAGTGGAAAACTGGTTCAAATTGGCCGAGTCAAGCGATTCTTCGTCGATTCTTGACAATAATTCATAAGTGAGCTACTAGATTGATTGTGGCGCCTTTTACATGTGTATTTCAACACCCCCTGAAGTTGGCATACATATATCTATCATGTCCAACTTATCAATTGAATCGTAAAACATTTTGCTAGCCACCCCTTTTGTCCAAATGTCTGCTAGTTGTTCACCTGATCTTAGAAACGGGAGTCTCAAAGAGAATCATCACAGAACTATGGTTATATGGTGAGCGGAGGACACTCGAGCCAATGAGCCCTTTACTGCCCTACAAGAGGAAGTCACACGACTATTCTAAGGAAGCACTAAGTAGATCTCCACAATATAGATGGGAAGACTCTAGAAATGATATTGAAGTTTAAACTCACTCAGCAATGAAAGTTTTCAAGAATGCACAATAAATGTTTTTTGAATGTGGGAGGTGACTAGCTTGGGATAATTTGAAATGGGGTCACTCTATTTATAGTGGGACTTCAGATCTACCCAATTCCGTTAGGACAGATGGAATCTGTTCCGAACGGATTGTATGAATATTGAGATTAGGGTTTATGCAATATTAAATTAATATTAACCGTTCTAAACATATATGTCCGTTAAGGATGGTTAGTAAAATTTATCCCACAATTTTGTTGATAGGCGTTTGTTGTACCCACCAAATAAATCTACAAAATACACATTGTATTTGTTGGTAATTTTTCACAAGTGAATTGCTTGGAAAACACTAAAAATATATATCTATTGAAATATGTGTTCTTGTCATGAGTTATATATTAGAAATATATATATATATATGTGTGTGTTGTTGTCATGGCCGCACCGAATGGAGATGGCGAAAGCCCATATTAATATAGAAATGAGTTTTGAAATAAAAAATAAAATAAAAAACATGTGACTCATGGTTGAATTGAAGTTCAGAAATGATTGGGCTGCAGTAAAGAAATCGGTTTGGGCTTGGGCCTAATTAAAGTAGAAAGATATAATTGATGGCCCAAATGAAATGGTGCCGACAACTCCTTTAATTAAATCAGCGAGATGCTCTTTGGATATCTTTTTATTCCCTTATCTGCACTGGAGATGGCTATGGGCTGTCAAAACTGAAATTCAAATAGAAGGAAGACGATAAAGCCCGATAGGCTGCAGGGACATCACATCCCCTTGAATAGCTGTTGTTCTTAGTTTATAACTAACTGACAGAATAACATTTTTATGAGTATATAGTGTTGTTTGCTTGACTATTTTGAAATACGGAAATAATATATGCTTTCATTAATCAAATATCAAATTAATAAGAAATATTATATTGCTCATTATTTCTATGGTGTTTTATAGGACATGTAACACTGCAGGATAAGTAAAAGAGAGCAATGAACTCTAGCTTCCTGAAAAATTAGATGTCGTCCCACGTCAAACTTTACCTCCAGAGGAAGAGGTACCAGCAACACAGATAACAGGTATGGAAGGCTCAGAGGTGCTTAGAGGAGACTGAAAAATCCATGAACACTACACCTCACTTCCTCTTTTTGCTTACCAAATTTACCCCCAGCCTTCTGCTTAGTGGCTTAGTTATAGTACTAATGACTGCATTTTGGAACAATATATTGAATAGTACTATTTTGTATTTTAAGTCTTTAGAACATGGAGTTGCACATCTGTGGTGCAATCTTTTGGGAGATCCACACCAATAAATTTGCGTCATAATCTAACATCATCATTGATTTGGTTAGCAGATTAATAAAAGTAAAGTATTTTTGGGCCTATAAATACGGCACGTGGGCCTTCTGACTCTTTCCCATGTCATCTCTTGCAATTATGTAGGCAAAACTCTATTTATTTATTTATTTATGTATAATTAATTAGTAGATGCTTATACTTATTTTTTTAAACGTTGGTCATCAATTCATCGATTTGTTCCCTTTATCTTTTTATCTAGTAATTTGTCTAAATATGAGACATACAGATTTTTTATATATTGCAGTTTTTTTGTTATAAAAAGCTATTTGCTCTTTTATTTTATTCGGAGCTTAAAAAATATATAGATTAATAAAATATATTAAATGATTACTCACTAACTATCTGTTGGAGCAGAGTTTATCATCACGATTTAAGACCATCTAATTAATGGCGCACATATTTTAGTTAGTCCAAAAATCAAATAATAATAATTACTTACAATTTTCGACATAAAATTTTTCGTAGAAAACATAAAATAGTTATATGCTTATAACTTCTCTTTAGTAAGAATTAAACACCCTACGAGTAAAAATAAATGAAATGTGAAAATGCGATGGATAACATTAATTTTTGCTCACCTTATAATTTTTTGAAAAACATATGTACCAATAATTTGGAAAATAATCTCGAATAGAACGATTGAACATACTCCAAAGGGGATTTCTGTAGAACACTTTGAGTGAGAGCTCAAAAATCAATATAAACTTGACTCTGTCTTCAATTGCTTGTCCACCGAACTTGACTCTGATACTAATTTGTTGGAAACTTTGCTGATTGCAGCAACCTTTTTATGGTAAACTTGCTGGTACGAAAAACAGAGGACAACTAAAATTTTCAACTATAAGCAATGGCTAAACGAACGATGGCACTGAGAAGATTACTTTACCATCTGGTTGTTTCATGATCTGTTGGTTTTTAGGTTGATCAACACTGTCTGGTATCCTTATTGAACCAATGTTGTATTTTTGATTGGCAGCTATGATAATTAAATAATTGGAATATTGGTCATGCAAGTAAATCAATTTAACTAATGGTGTACTACGTACTACAAAAAACACATTTAATTACTATATATAGAGTAAAGCTAGGGTGTGACATGCTCACCAAGAAAGTTTGGTGAGCATAACTCCAAAAGTATATCGGATCGACGTCAAATGCCAAATCAAAACCGTTGAAATCCATGTACTTCATGAGTGATGCACATACATGCAAAATTTTAAAAGTTTCGAGTTTATTTGCTACACGGTCAAGTGGTCAAAGAAATGAACATTTTATAAGTTAATTTATAAGTTATTTTATATATTCAACTTTTATTATTTCTTTGACCACTTGACCGTGTAGCAAATAAACTCGAAACTTTCAAAATTTTGCATGTATATGCATCACTCATGAAGTATATGGATTTCAACGGTTTGAATTCGGCATTTGACGTCGATCCGGTATACTTTTGGAGTTATGCTCACCAAACTTTATTGGTGAGCATGTCACACCCTAGTTTTACTCCTATATATATATCCCATTTAATCATTATAATGAAATAATTAATAACACACATAATCCCAACTCAATAATATCTATCTAATTAATTAAGGATCATTAACCACATCAATTGAAAAAATTTTGTTATATTTTTTTAACAGAAAAGTTCATAATTAACCAAGATAGTAACATATATATATATGGGATGAGCGACGCTACTCCATGGAGTAAAATGAGTTGGTGCTCCACACTACCATATTTTTATTTTGAAAATCCAAACGACCGATCCGAACCGTTAGATTATATCTCCATATTGAAATGTGCTTGGAGACCAAATTTTACATTTTTTGATATTTTTTACTATTTATTAAGTATTTTTCAAAATTGCTGATCCGATGGTCCAAAATTTTTTACTGTTTTTTACTGTTTAAAGCAAAACATAAATTTTGAAAAATGCTTAATAAATAGTAAAAAAAATTCAAAAAAATGTAAAATTTGGTCTCCAAGCACATTTCAATATGGAGATCACATCTAACGGTTCGGATCGGTCGTTTGAATTTTTAAAATGAAAATACGGCATGAAGTACAAACGTGTTTTACTCCATGGAGTAGCGTAGCCCATCCCATATATATATATATATATATATGTATGTGTAACATCTCGTAAAATATAAAATATGAAATATATAATTGAAATTGATAACAAAAAGTCTTGAGTGAAATTTTAGGAAAAAAAAAATAGAAATTAGAAATGATATAAATAAATCAGTGAAATATTTTAATCATTTTTTTTTAAATAATTACAAGGAAATACTTATCATATTAATTAGAAATTTGAAATCTTGAAATTAAGAAGAGTATGTGTTACCAATATATATAAGATTGAAAAATGAGATTAGGAATTTATATGAGATAAATACATTGCATCTAATTAATAGAGAATTAATACAACTTTGAATAAAATAAGTTGAACATATCCTATGGGGCCCACCTGGCAAACAAATCACTTTATACTTCTCTCTTCTTTTCCTCTCTCAGCACGTGGCAAAATTTCTCAACTCCAACGCTGCTATACATATATGCAGCTGCTGAGAGAGAGCTGGTTGCTCTATTACTTGCACTTCTTCTTTGCTTCCTCCGCTTAGTTGTTTCCGGAACATTTCTTTCTCTCTTTCATATTTTTGCTTTTGCAAAGAAACTGAGAGGGGTCCTTTATTTTCCTTGCTGATTGAGCTCTAGCGATTAATAGAACTTGTTGGTTGCGTGATACTTCCTTTTAGTGCAACTAGGGCAACTTATTGGTACTCCTCTCTTCTCTCTTTATCACTTATCTGATGTAAAGTGTAAACCCTATAGCAATAATGATCACTTCTCTCTCTTTGGTTGCTCTTAATGGTTTGTTTCTGATTTGTGTTGGATGGAAGATTCTGTCATAATTGTTACGGTTTGAGGTTATATAGAACCAAGAATCTAAGTCAATGATGTTAATGTCATTTCTAAACAATTGGTATTAGTGCTCATATCGGTTCAATTAACTATATTCTTAAATACTAATTATTGACCTAATAAACCTCATTCCTAAATTCTTAGGTCTTACGTACCCTCTGTCTTGCAGAATATTAAATACATATATTGAATACATGGTCAGATGGAAATATATAAAGAAAAGCACAAAATGATGAAATTGGGTCTTAGACTCGGCTAAGAATTAGTAGCAGTAAATAAAAGGAAGTTAATAGAGATATGAACGGGGGAAGGACCCATAAATTTAGATGGAATCAGGCTCTGACTTTGAACTTAGATATTGATTATTGGGACTTAAGAACAGTGGACCTTTGCACAATTAATCCATGCCGATTTGAGTTAAAAATGGATAATGAAGTCATTAATTGGAAAATGATTAAAGAATAAAGAAATGATTAGTACATGATGACTTTAATTAACAACGAATTATAAATACATGAATTAATTATTTACTATGTAACTGGTTTTGTAAGTAATAATTGATGATATATAATTATGTCATAGGTATCGATTTCGCAAAGCGAAACTTGACGAGATTGTCAAGAACAACTTATATGCAACGATTGGTCGCTCTATCTGCCTACGTTATCAGGTGCGGGGGTTCACTGGCTTTGTTTTGGTATTCATTTCTAAGAATTAAATTGTATTTGTTTTTCATGTTGAATATCTGATTGACTGCATTATTTGAACTGTTGCATCATATGCATAACACAATACAAATGAAACTGAATTACTGGTAAGTTGGATGACTTGTCATTTTGGTATGATTTATCGATTGTTTGTTTCTTGTTTTAAATAACTGAGTGATTCCACAGTTACCGAATTTTATTGAATTTATTGATTACTGCAAAGTCTAGGTCATGACTAGACTTTGATCCAGGACCCTTATGCGCATATGGTGAATGGCCTCAACTGAACCCAGTACCGGTTGGGTAGAGGATATTGTAAATTGTGACTGTAAGGATAGTGAAACTGTGGTAAATGTCTATTGCTAGTCACTACCTATGAGAGGTGACAATATTGCTTATATTATTGGATTACGTATCATTGAATTAAATTGTTAAATTTTATTAAGTGTCTGACTATAAACCAGACTGAATAGAACGGTATAAGCCAAACACAACATATACAGGTATTTGCTTGTGTTACCAGACCTGATAATATGAGTTTAAGCCAAATATATCTCTGTTGAGCTTCATTTGAAATTCTATGAGTTGAGATTCGATTGAATACTGTGATTGAGCATATGCATTCATTTAATATATATAAACAGAACTATTAATGTCAAGTTGCGAGGATTTAATCTGGATATGGATTCTTACGAATCCAGTAGCCCGAATCAAATTCTGCACTGAGAAATATCGCTGTTATTTCTCACCCCCTCCCCATTTTGTGGGTTTTACAGGTTTGTTAGAAGAAGAGATGCGTTTATGGGTTATAATTGACAGCAGGCCAAACAAGAGATATGGTATTTTGGGTTGTAATATCTGACAGGATGTAGAGAGTATTTCTCTAGCATCTTCCACCACCAAATGTCAGATATATCTTGTAAACATTTTGGTTTGGGATTAATGTCATGGGTTATATTGGTAATGCATAAAAAGATCCATGCCTTGCGTATATTGAATTGGAAATATCACGATAGGTTGTTGCACCCCGGATTTGGGGTGTGACAGTATGTATGTATGTATATGTATGTACATATATATACATATGTATATATATGTATGTATGTACATATAGATACATATGTATGTGTGTACATACATACATATACATATGTGTATGTATGTATGTACATACATGTATGTATGTACATACATACATGTATGTATGTACATATATGTATGTAGGTATATATATGTACATATATATATGTATATATCTATACATACATGTAGATATGTAGATGTATATATGTATATATCTATACATACATGTATATATGTAGATGTATATATGTATATATGTATATCTGTATATGTATATATGTATATATGTATATGTATACTAGCATCGTATCCGTGCGTTGCAACGGAAACAGATTATTTCATTATAAAATATTATAAAATGAAGAAGATCAAGCGTTTCATTATTTCATTATTTGCGTGACCTTTTTGAAAATCAACCGTTCAAATACGTGATGCACAAATCTCAAAGCAATAATAATACTGATACGATACGGATACGGCGATACGGCAATTTTCAAAAATGAAGGATACGATACGGCTATTAATATATATATATATATATATTTATTATTTTATATATGATATTTATATAATTATAATTTAAATCAAATTTGTAGAGAAAAATAGTTAAATACTATATTTATCTGCAAGATAACACATGTGAACTCTAGTGTAGTGGTAAGAATTTTGGCACCAACAGAACCCAACTGGGTTCGAATCCCGCCTTCAGCAGAAAAAAAAGGGTGTGCGGTGCACAGGCTCAGTCCGCAGGCGCCGTGTGTTGTTCAGAGGCGGGTGTGGCGCGCGATCTACGGGCGCTAGGACCATATGCGGCACGACCAGTGCATGCTTAAGTGTTGAAGCGCATAATTTGGAAAATTCGTCTACGTGCGATCTGAAAATTCAACGGTTGAGCATCCTTCCGAAAAAAAATCACTAAATCAGGAGCCTTACAAGATCTAGACACTAAGCTCCTTAATAAGGAGGAGAGATAGATATATGTATATGTATATATGTATATACATATATGTATATGTATATATGTATATATGTATATCTATATATATATAGTAGAACTAAGGTGTTCTTAACCTCACCAAAATGTTTGGTGAGCTTAACTCCAAAACTCATCAAATCGGTTTCAAATGACGAATCCGAACCGTTGGAACCCGCCTATCTTACGTGTGATGCGTCTACATGTGAATTTTTTAAACATTCGAATTAATTTAGTATAAAGTCAATTGGTCAAAATTAGAAGGTTAATAAATTAATTTTAGTGCATTCATTTTTTGAACGTTTTTTGACCGCTTGACTTTATACTAATTTAATTAGAATGTTTAAAATTTACACATGTAGGCTCATCACTCGTAAGGTAAGCGGGTTCCAACTGTTCGAATTCGTCATTTGAAACTGATTTGATGGGTTTTGGAGTTAAGCTCACCAAACACTTTGGTGAGCTTAAGAACACCCTAGTTGTACTCATATATATATATATATATATATATATATATATATATATATATATATATATATATAGAGGTTGGCTGAGATCAAAGTGGTAGTTCCTAAGCTTTGGTGGTACCAATTCGTTTTTCAATTTTCAAAGTTCAAAACGTTGATCCAAACCGTTCAAGTTGATCCCTATATTAAAATGTACTTGGAGACAAAATTTTACATTTTTCTGAATTTTTTTACTATTTATTAAGCCACTTTGAAAATCGCTGATCCAACGGTGGATTCTGATTTTTACTGTTTTGTTAAGCCATCGTTGGATCAGCGATTTTCAAAGTGGCTTACTAAATAGTAAAAGAATTCGGAAAAATGTAAAATTTTGTCTCCAAGCACATTTTAATATAGAGATGATCAACTTGAATGGTTCGGATCAACGTTTTGAATTTAAAAAAATGAAAAACGAATTGATAGCAGCAAAGTTCAGGAACTACCATTTTGATTTTAGTCAACCTCTGTATATATATATATATATATATATATATATATATATATATATATATATATATATATATATATATATATAATATAAAGTAGGATTTGATTAGTAGCAACTAGCAAAATATGTAGAGGAACTCTAAATTATAAATTAACAAAACAGATTTACAATTACTTGGAGAATATGATCGTCTTCAAATAATTCTCTAGTGTAACATACATACAATTAATGTCTATCCGTTGAAACTGAATTTTCATTATAACTCGACGACTTTATCACAAATTACGTACGATAGAGGGTGATTCAACAAATGAAGCGTCCAAAAATGTTGCACATCCTCTGCAACCAGCAAAGTATATTCAATCGTCATAACTTGGGAAATAAATCTGTTGTGATTATTTGAGAATCACAGGACCCAAAACCAAGACGTACTACAACCCATAACCAAGACTCCACAGAGTAAAGCAACTTCAAGACCACACATGCTTTAGCTTTCTCAACTTCCTTTAAACGGAACCGAATTGTCTGCCCTCCTGGGGGCAGGAAATTTCTGCCCCCAGAATCACTGCAGAGTGGGCTCCCATATAACTCTAAATCCAAAACTACTTTAATCCTAAACCCTTTAACAGCAACTGGGCCCACCCCGCAGTGACTCTGGGGACAGGAATTTCCTACACCCCAGGAGACAGGAGACATCTTTTTTTTAGTCACTTTTTTCTATGTTTGCTTGATTACGAGGCTATGTCTTTCTTTCTTCCCAAGGCAACCGGAGCTTGTCTAAAGTAGTACATATATTGTACTGATATCGATTAAGGAAAACCAATTTATTTAACTGTGAAAGATCATTATTTTATCAACTCTTTAGTGGGCCGATTGGATGGTTGTTGTTTGTTAAAAACGAGGCCCATTGAAGAGCTGCTTCCTACAACTATATATTAGCTAGCCCTCCAAATTAATAGTATTGACTTTAGTTTGTATCTAAATATAAGATGAGAGCTTGATGGAAATAACTGGATGCAAGAAACTGTTTAGTAAAAACAATTCAAACCCTCTCCTTATTTTGTAAACCTCAATTACTTGTAAAAATTTGCCATTCAATTTTCATACAGTGGTTTTTATATTAGTTAAATATGTATAGATAATATTTTCGTATGAAATCCTTGCCACGCTCGTGTTGGAACTAATAATTTTTATTTTGAACAATATTTTTTCTCTTCTTTTTATTTCGCATTGATCCCTCTCCATATGTTTTTTTCTCCATTTCTTTCGGCCTCTTTTTCCATTTACCAACAAACGAAGCCTCTATTTCCCTCTTCAAACCTCTATTCTCTATCTTACTGTCTAAAAGTCTCAGTCCATTTGGGGTATATATAGCAACATATTTCGATTTTAACTTCTCTATGTTCTCTATCTTTTCATGTTGTGTTTATCATTTATCTGTAAATTTTTCCGTCTGGTGTTTCTAAGACTATTATGCTTCATGGTAATGAAACGGACTCAAGTCTTTAAAAAAAAAAAAAACCTTCTCTGTCTTTTATTTTATTTTCCTTTAAATATATAACAGAAGCGGCTTCTATCTCTACCGCTTCCTCCCTCTCCTATTTCATCAAAATTCATTTCAAGATATGAATTTTATTGTATTATTATGTTTCTAGTCAATTTACAGATACTCTTGTGTGTGTTTTTTTTTATTAAACAAAGTTAAATATTTTCTAAAAATTTCTTTTAAAATTTTGATCTCTCGTATTCTTCAAATCTCTTACAATAATTTAAAATCTTTTACATTATTCATATGAAGGAAATCACCTTTTTATATAGAGGATAATATGATTTTTCAAATATTTAAACTCCCCAAATAAAATCATATAATAACCATAACCAAGGTGCATAACTTGTAAAACCCAATGTTACCTAAATTACTCCGTATTAATTATCTTAAAAGACACAAAATGCAACTTTTCAAATACAGTCGACTATTAAAAGCTAGTCAATAATATTTAACAATGAAATATTATTATATTGCATCTTTAGATCGGTGAATTGCAAGGCAACGTAGCTGGTCAAATAGTACATAAACTGTTTTGACAAAATAAATGACAAATCAATGGGCCTTTAATTTTGTTTGGGCCTGAATATCAGATGAGAGCTTGTTGGAAATAATTCCTTAATTTATTAACCTCAGATTGTAGAAATTTTTAAAAAATTATAGATTTAAATATTATTGATGTGATTTATTCAAAATTTTTTTATAGATTTAAGTTTTTATGAAAACAAATTGTAAAGTCACACTGCATGTTTTTTTTCTGGAATACAGATGAAAATTGAACTTCTAATTACCTTCAAATTAATATTTACAAGGATTATCTCAGTCATATGTTGAATTTGTTAGCTCTTATACAAAGAAAAATTATCTTAGGTAGTATACTAAAAATGTTTAATTGACAAATTTTAAATTTTTTAAGAGATCAATTATTGAGTAATTTTTTCTGAACTCATTAGCTGAAAACGACGAAAGAGATCGATTAATTAATTCCACGCCAAATCTGTTCTTTTAGCACACAACTCTTGTTAGGGAATTATATTCAAGCTAAGTATCGTAGCACAAATCAAAATAATTAAATTATATACAAAAGTAAAAGATAAGAGATACGAACAATGTACCCATGTGAAAGGTTTAAATTTGAAATCCAGTTCGGTGATTTTTAGTGAATATTTAAATTAAAAAATTTTGTCCCGCATTTCTACTTCAGAAAAAGAACTAATATTAGTATGTAGTTAAGCTAATCAAATTAGTTGGTGAAATTAAACTTCAAATCTTGTAAGCCTCTATATGATTGGGGCTAGTGTCCTTATTCAATTTTAGTACTTGTAAAGTCAAATAATCTAAAATAATAAAAATGAATGTATTAAAATAAATTATAAATATTTTATTGTTTTACATTTAACTTTTTACTGAATCAATACAAATCCAATAATTTGTCATTTCAGAAGAATTAATTTAAATATTCTTCTCAACAAAAAAAAATATACAAACGAACAAAACTTCATACAGAACATACACATCAATTCAGCTCGTACTTTACATAGAAATCATGGCCTAATTAAGTAGCGACAATATTTTTGCAAATCCAAATTGTAACGACAATATTTTTGCACCAGACAGCCCGTAAATAAACATTATTTAATTAATCTCGTGCACATAGATCAATGGAAATTAATAAATGGATGTGTCTCATCTTTCAAGGTGACTGACCCACCGTTGTGAGCTGGTCAAAGGGCAGAAAAGGGAATTACTTGATAGATTTAATCATCTTCAAAATTAAAGATAAATCTTAAAATCTAATATTAAATATAAGCATGATTTATAATATGTTTATAATATGAGGAGGGATCAAGTTACAACAATTTTTGAGTTACAACAACTATTTTCTATATTTTTAAAGTCTAAATCGTCGATCCAAACCGTTAGATGTAATCTCTACAATAAAATGTGCTTAAAGACCAAATTTTATATTTTTTGAATTTTTTTTTACTATTTATTAAGATGGGTACAAAAACTAGTCAAATTCAGACCATTGAATTTTGTACCCATCTTAATAAATAGTAAAAAAATTCCAAAAAATGTAAAATTTGGTCTAGAAGCACATTTTATTGTGGAGATCACATCTAACGATTTGGATCGACGATTTAGACTTTAAAAATATAGAAAATGGTTGTTGTAACTTGTTGTAACTCAAAAATTGTTGTAACTTGATCCCTTCTCGATATGATATATAACATAATTTAGCATATGTTTCACCATATATCAAAATGATTTGAAATTTACCATATGATTGAGACTTGACAAATTCCTTTAAATACTTACAACAAGTATCTCTGTCGTATGTTGAATTTGTTAGCTCTTATATAGAAAAAAAAATATTGAATTGACAACTTTTCACATTTTTAAGAGATCAATTAATAAATACATTTTTCTGAACTCATTTGTTGCAAAATGGCAAAAGAGACCGATTAATTCCACGTGTGAAAGGTATCATATTCAAGCTAAGTATCATAGCACAAATCAAACTAATTAAAATATACAAAAGTAAAAAAGATAAGCGATAAAAACAATGTACCCCCGTGAAAGGTTTAAATTTGAAATCCAGTTAGGTGATTTTAGTGAATATTTAAATAAAACAGCTTGGCCCACATTTTTACTTATCAAATTGGTTGGTGAAGTTAAACTTTAACTTCATATCTTCAAGTCTATATGAGCAAGGCTAGTGTCCTTATTCAATTTTATTTCTTGTAAAATAATAATATAAAATAAAACAATAAATACATTAAATTAAATTAACTTAAAAATATTTTTTTGTTTTACATTTAACTTTGTACTGAATTCAGTACAAATTCAATCATTTAAAAGTTAAAAATATAAAAATATCACTTATTAAGTCGATCGTTAAATTTTTTAACCGTTTAAATTTGTTTTTTTCAAAAGGATTAATTTTAATATTCTTCTCAACAAAAACTATACAAATTTACATAACTTCATAAAGAGAATAAACTTCCATTCAGCTAATACTTGACATTGAAATCCTTGCCAAAGCATCCCATAAATCCAAAGTACCGACATTCCGACAATGTTTTTGCACGCCTATCAATGGAAAATTAATAAATGGCCAAGTCTCATCTTTCAAGGACATTGACCAACGGGAGGTAAAATATCTACTTAGCATGTCTTGTTCGTTCCGTTGTGACTAGTTAAAGATCGAAAAGATTACTACAGAAAAAAAAACAATTCGTTACAAGTTCAAATCTAAAATTTGACATTTGTTTGAAAACCGATCGCTTGCGTTTTTTTTAAGCAATAGTAAAGATTCTTAACACAACGATTTTGGAAATTTTTGCTAATGACAAAAGTAACATGACCATCGTTTTTGTTTACGTTGGAGTTTGTTATCTTAATTTTGTCATCTATTTTTAATTTGAGCTATTGGTGATATGTGTATATATATTTATAATTATGCTTTTATTAGAAACTAACTTTCATATATTTGCTAGTTATTTTTAAGCCCAGCGAAGCAATAATTAATATTAATTAAACATGCATTAAGCTATCCATATTTCAACCAACACAAATATATATATATATATATATATATATATATATAGAGTGTGGCTAATTTGCTACCGGAAGCACTTCGACCGAGGTGCTTCTGGGACTATATTAGCATATGTGATGTTCAAACAACAAATCTAAACCGTTAGATGTTTAATCTATATTAAAATCTACTTGAAGACCAAATTTTACATTTTTTGGAATTTTTTTACTATTTATTAAGATGATTTGAAAATCGCTGTTTTTATTAAAATTCTGCACCATAAAAAACAGTGACTTTCAAACATGCATTAACTGTAAGTCTATAATCACGTACTTTTATAATTGTTTCGCAGTATAATATATCATTCTGGTAGTACAGTACAAAATGAAAAGAGTTGAATCTATATATCAAGATCTGGTACATTAAAATACCATGCTAGTACAGTACCAAGATTTACCAATGCAACTGTTGAAAACTATTTGTTCTATAAAAAAAAAAAAACTTAAAGCTATTATGGTGCAATCAATTAAGTATTTAATTCCTTTATCAATCTCAAAAGGATAATTAGTTTAACTAGTTATGATTGATACTTGTAGCATTTTTGTTTCAAGTGAACCAAAGTTGGTAAGATTTATATCTTGTAGCATTTTTGTTTCAAGTGAACCAAAATTGGTAAGATTTATATATATTTATATATAGGTACGTTTGGATCGAACAAGGATTAGTGCAAGAATAGCAATTTTTGGATTAATGGTTGAGAATAGTGCTAACCCGAATGGTTTGAGAATAGCACTAACTTGAGACTATTCGGGTTAGTAAAAATATCGTTTGGATTGTATGTTTGGAATAGCGATGGAGAGAATAAATAAAATAGTGATTAACCTAATCTAATATTTAAAGTTTTAACTAATATTATATTACATTTAATATCTAAACTAATATTTATTTCATTTAATATTTAGACTAATATTATATTACATTTAAACTAATATTTTTTTAATACTAATCGAATATTTTATTTAATACTAATCTATTTAAATATGATATTATATTTATTTAATGCTAATTTAATATTTTATTAAATACTAATCTAATATTTGAACTAATATTATATTACATTTAATATTTAAATTAATAATATATTATATTTAATCTAATATTTTATTGAATTATGAACTAAAATTTAAAGTAATATTATATTACATTAATGTTTACATTAATATTATATTATAATAATATTTAAAGTAATATGTTATTTTATATTTTATATTTTATTTATATTAATATTAATATTAATATTAATATTTAAAGTAATATTTTATTTTATATTTTATTTAATACTAATCTAATATTTAAAGTAATATTATTTTATATTTTATAATATTTTTTATAATAATCTAATCGTATTAGATATTATATTTATTTAATAATCTAATATTTAAACTAATATTATATTACATTAAATATTTAAATTAATATTATATTATATTTAATATAATATTTTATTTAATATTAATCTAATTTTATATTATAGTTATTTAATACTAATTTTAAATTAATATTATATTACATTTAACATTTAAACTAATATTATATTATATTTAATCTAACATTTTATTTAATATTAATCTAATTTAATATTATATTTATGTAATACTAATCTACATTTTAAAATAATATTATGTTTAATTTAATATTTAAACAAATAGTTTAATTAATACTAATCTAATCTAAAATTATATTATATTTAATACTAATTTAATATTTAAACTAACTTTAATTGAGATGAATCAAATATTTTATTAATATCACTAACCCCATAAGCTCTATTCTTGCTAACTCACCTTTTTTATGGGTTAGTAGTAAGCTAACCCAAATTGCTAATTTATGTTTGGATCAACAAGAATTGAGAATAGTGGAGCTAACCCAAGGTTAGCTCTATTCTTGATTGATCCAAACGCAAAAAGATTAATGGGTGGATCTAATCTGTTATTTTCTGAAATGTAGACATACATGTTCAGTAATTGCACAATTAGAGAACAACTTGACCAATAAACACACCAATACACCACCCATATACCTACATTTTCTAAATTCATACACAATAAGTAATAACAACAAACATAACCGACACATAGATAAAAAAAAAAGTTAAAGCATGCGCACTCCACAAAAAAAAAAATTATCCTTACAAAAAAAGTTAAAGCGTCTGAATCTCAACACAACTAAAAAAAATACCATTGAAAATATTTTATTTAACTCATTATGCTTCGATAACTAAAGATTCTTTATTACTAATTACATGAAAGGAAATTAAAGAACTAGAACTCTATTCAAGTCATGCCATCCATCTGAATCTTCTCCAATTTTTTTAACCTTAAACAAAAAAGAATCTTTTGCATTTTTATTTCTTCATCCCATCTCTAAGACCAATTCTACTCCTTTCAATTTGTCATAAAGAATAAATGTTAAGCAAATTCATCTTGTGTAGGAGCTTTGTGCACATATTTATTTCCTCTTTTGCATAAGAGAAAGCCTAAAAGAAAGGTCAAACAGAACTTTTTTCAAGTGCTTTTACATAGAATAAAATTGCATAAGAGTAGTACAAAATTAAAAACTACAAAATTGATTCGTATTACCGATCAATTTGTGCTATGCATAATACTATAGACTCACTCGGATGATAAATAAGAAATGCTTGATGAGCACTAATAGAACACTGAGGGCCTGTTCATTTGTCACGAAATTGTGTGGGATAGGATTCGATGGATTCGGGAATCCACTTTTTGATTTGGGGAATTCATATTCATAAGTATGCATGCGTGAGAATAATGATGGAAATGTCAGGTTAGATTTACTTGACTCAGAGAACGCCCATGTACAACCCTACTAGGAATAGATGCCTTAGAAATGACTTAGAAAAAATAGTGAGCAAGAGAGATGCATTATAACAAGAAGACATGGATCTATGATGTGGAACAATTTGTATTTCTTTCACCACACATGGATTATATAGTAAATGCCCTCTGATATTCATACACGGTTTTTTGTACTAAAAGCCGTGTACAATATGGTCAAATTGCACACGGTTTTACTGTTTACAACTGTGTATGAATGTTGGAGCACATTTGTATACGGTTGTAAACAGTAAAAAAGTGTACAATTTCTCCATATTTTCGGAGCAAATTTTTGGAATAGTGTTTTCTTACTTTGGACACAGATTTACGAGAGAATTTTGAAAAACTATGTATAATATGAAGTGTATGGTCACGCTTTCTGTTCTAGTGATATATACATTTGTGAACTTAATTATGTTGTGCAATTCAACAGTATAAATTGGGTGGCTTATTGAATTTTGGTCTTGATTTAGAGGATTAATGGTAGTACTGTTAGGTTATTTGATCTGTTTGGGCGGGCTCTTGAAATTATAGAAGAAAAAAATGGTAAGAATAACTGGAACCGGGATTGGGCTCTTTTGGACTCGATCGGTCTAGAAAAAGAAAAGGGCCACTAAGTCACCTTCAGGCTTGGGCGGATAACATGAAATTTTATGTTCGGCCAGATATATGTTATGTTGCAAATTAAGAAAAAAAGAAGCCGAGTGCGCATTTTATTTTTTTGTTTTATCTTACACATGCGAATCCATCTGCGCGCAGATCAAAAGGGCCGATGATGCAACCCATTTTTTCCAGCAAGTCTTCACTAATCAAACACTAGTAATTAATGATTTGAGTATCCTCTCAAATTAGTTTTATGTCAATTATCAAATTTTAATCAATTTAAGCGTCAGTTCTTAATTTTCTATATATCAACTTTTAGTTATTTATACTTAAACATATATATAGAGAAAATATTAAGAATTATCAATCCTTAAAATTGGGTCGATCTATAAAAAGGTCCCAATCAATATTGCTTCGTCCAAGTCAATGTTTTTAGCTGCCCTGACAATAATGTGTAATGTCATTAATTCAAAATTGTTATCTGTCTTTGGAGAAATTTCTTCGTTTACATATTAAGAAATGCTTGGTCCTCATCAAGACAAAATAATCACCAATAATTGATAACAACCCAGATTTTAATATCCTTATATGGATTTCTAATTCCCATACACTTTCTATATGAGACCATTATGTTTTGTTTGTCTTATCTAATCTATTTTAATCTCAATAATGGATTAGAGAATAATTTGTGTTGTTTTTTCTTATCTGGTCCCATTTGTTTCGTGTTCTCTAATTAATTAGTACTTTGGATATGAAAATCTTACCCATCGACTAAAATATTTCCTATTGGTACTGATGATATGAACACCGTACCTTATCATCATATATAGTTTTAAATTTAACTAGGTTAAGTCTATAGTAGTTTAAATTTAAAATTTAAAATACAGTGGGCATAATCAGGAAAGCAACAATTAGTAGAATCATATTCTTATGGGATTCTGTTTTTTTTGTTATTGACGCAAATTTCAGTTGTTTCCGAATGGACGATATGACTGCACTCACATTAATTAGAAAAGCAGCTCTATGTTTTGTATATAGAGTGTATATATCTGTAACAAATAAATGATTCACATCTTCATGCTGTCTACATAATTGACAGGTTGTATTTCATGACCAACCTTTCTTCTGTTGGGATTTGGGATTTTAGTGAGTTTGTTTGTTTTTTTTTTTTTTTGCCAATAACCACATAAAAAATTTCATCTTATTGGAAATTCGAACTTTTCACCAGATAAGAGGTTTTACGATTTAATCCTAATTGCAAATTAATATAGTGGTCCGTTTAGAAGGGCATAAACCACACTTGTATAGATTAGGGTGTTGATAGAGTCCAAATATATAGTAAAAGAAGCTTGGGTTTTATGTAGAAAATGATATATAATTTCACTTAGTTTAGGGTTTTCAGTGAAAATATGTTACTTTCAGACTTTTTGAGCTTTTTTTCCCAGGTATGATTGATAACAACCCTGATTTTAATATCCTTATATAAATTTCTAATCCTTGACTTTCCCATACACTTTCTATATGAGACCATTACGTTTTGTTTGTCTTATCTAATATATTTTAATCCCAATAATGAATTAGAGAATAATTTGTGTAGTTTTCTTCTAATATGGTCCCACATTGATCTATTTCGTGTTCTCTAATTATCCTGATAATTATTCCAATACTCTCATCTTTGCATTTATCCCCGCATTAATTTCCATAACTATCGTGGGAGAACCATAAGAACGGAAATATTTTTTTTTTCTAAAATATTAATACTTATGCACTGAAATATTTATCCTTAAGAACGGAAATATTTATATATATCTATAAGGTAAATAATTTTTACATAAATAATTATCTCTCCAACTAAACCTCAAACTATATGGGGGACCATACACGCTTTTAGAGGTGAGTTTTTTTCTATCTCATTTCAATCGCATCCACATTTCTGATGATCTATGAGGATTTTGCGAATCTAAAATCAGGAACGTCTACTACGCAATTTTCTCTTTCAAATGAGATCCATGATGACGTACTTTCGGGCTCATCGTTATACAAGTATTTATACCTCGTCGTGCAGGTATTTATATCTATACTTGCAAATATTTTTTAATATGACACTGACTGACATATAAAAGTATTAATATCAAGTATTACAAGAATTTATACCTATACACTATAGTATTTAGACCTATGTAAAAAATACTTTAATAATAACTTCGTAAACGTTTATCGTGATGAATAATTTTTTGTATGGATAAATAATCAGTGAGGACCATAATACAACCTCTAATTTTAGAAGTGGATCATCTAATTTTAGATGTGTTTAAATAATTATAGTAGAACAATAGTACAACCTCTAAATAATTATCACCTTCCTTATTTAATGTGGATCCTCTAATTTTAGATTTGTTTAAATAATTAGTGGGGATCATAGTATAACTTTTATAAATTGTAGGTACGGAAACTGAGAAGAGATAAGAGTGTGGAGATGAATATAATTATTCAATTAATTAGTACTTTGGATATGGACATCTTACCCATCGAATAAAATATTTCCTATTGGTACTGATGAGTAGGTTAACTCTATTATGGTTTAAATTTAAAATAAGGAGGGCATAATCAGGAAAGCAACAATTAGCTAGAAGAATCATATTTCTTATGAAATTCTTTTATTTTTTTTGCTATTGACGCAAATTACATTTGTTTCCGAATGGACGATATAATTATATATAAAAGCAGTTCTATGTTTTTTATATAGGGTATATAAAATTTAACTATACGATATATTGTCTCACATTTTATGAAATAATTTTGACAATGCCCATCACAAATTCATACATATAGAGATGGGCTATGGTGCATTGCAATGCATGGGCACCCTTGTGCATTGGACTATAAATCACCGATTTAAAGTCCAAATGACCGATCGAAACCGTTAATCTTGTTCTCCATATTAATATGTGCTTGGAAACCAAATTGTACATTTTTTGAATTTTTTTTTACTATTTTATTAAACCAGTTTGAAAATCGCCGATCCGGTGGTCCAGAAATTTTTACTGTTTTTTTTACTGTTCACCCAGATTTTTAGATTTTCAAAGTGGCTTAATAAATAGTAAAAAACTTCCAAAAAATGTAAAATTTGGTCTCCAAGCACATATTAATATGAAAAACAAGATGAACGGTTTGGATCGGTCATTTGGACTTTGAATCGGTGATTTATAGTCCAATGCACAAGGGTGTCCATGCATTGCAATGCACCATAGCCCATCTCTATACATATATATATTTAACAAATTTACATGTAAGAAATAAATGATTTACATCTTCATGATGATTGATGTCTACGTAATTGGCAGGTTGTATTTCATGACCACCCTTTCTTCTGTAGGGATTTAGTGAGTATTTTTTTTGTTTGCCGATAACCACATCAAAATTTTAATCTTAGAAGAAATTCGAACTTTTCACCAGATAAGAGGTTTTACGATTTAGCCCTAATTGCAAATATAGTGGTCTGTTTACAAGCGCATTAAACCTACCACAATTGTATAGAATAGGGTGTTGATGGAGTCCAAATATATAGTAAAAAAGGCTTAGGTTTTACCTAGAAATGATAAAATAATCTCACATAGTTCAGGGATTTAATGAAAAATATGTTACTTCACACTTTTTGAGTTTTTTTTTTTCAGGTATGAAGAAATGGAAGGTTTTTAAGCTAAAAACCAAAGGAAATCGAGCAACTCAGATCAATCAACATCTGCTGCAGGTCACATAGCTTTATGGGGCCTGGAAAATGGAGAAAACTGAAGGATCGAACCAAGTATGAAGCCACGGACCACAGAGGCCTGTGCGGGCCACAACGCCATGATGAGACAAAAACATCAGAGAGCATTCTGCTGAAAATTCTGGACATCAACCGGTGTAGGTCTGATAAGTGTTTTATTCAACATGTCTTCAAATAATATTTATAACCCTAATGTTTTATTGATAATCGATCCACAAGCTATTGTTGTAAGCAATATTTTACGCTATTTGACTAATTTACAAAACACATAAACATTAAATTTTACAGTTTCTTTGTTTTAGATATATGCAGGTTTAATTTTTACGTCCAAAGGTCAAAGAAAGAGAAAGATATATATCATGACAAGTTGACGTGACAATTTTTCAAGATAATCTGATACATGATCTACGCAAGCTATAAGGAATGAGTGGATACATGATGATCCAAAATATTAGTACTACTTTTAGTATAAATTAATATACATTTTAACCCTAATTTCAACTTGCAATTAGATTACAAGCGCATAGTCCTACTGCATAGTATAATTGGGGTGTAGATCCATAGAGATAGTGTATTAGATTAAAAATAGTTTTCACTAGTCTAGGTGCTCAGGTAATTAAAGTTTCAGGTGGTGGTAATAAATGCAATCAAGGAATTATAACTTTCATAGATTAAACAATAAAATCAATAGAGACTCTAGGGTTCAGATTTACTATCCTTCTAAATATGCAAAATATAAGTTTCGACGTATCTCTATGTCGCATGATGAGTCAAATCGTGACTACTACTTTTAGTATAAATCAATATACCTTTTAACTCTAATTTCTACTTAATTACAAGCGCATAATCAAACCGCATATTATAGACTGGGGTGTCGATCCACAGGGATAGTGTATTAGATTATACCAATTTCACTAGTCTAGGTGTCGATCCACTAGATAGGTTGTTTGGTTTATATGGATTTTCTTTAGATTTGATGCGGTGGTGCTAATTAAATATAAGTGTTAAGTTAAATTATTAAATCTATTCTCTAGGTTTCAGGTTTACTATCCTTCGAATTACAAAAATATAAATTCAGACTTCTCTCTACCCCGCATACGACACTGTCACTACCATGAGCGGCATAGATTGTCCCACAGATTACTCTGCATGCGTACCATTACTACCCACAAGATATTCAAGTATTTGCTTATGTGTTTTGAAAGGTTTTCCGGTTGTTCAATTAGCTTTTGGGCTATCAATTCTAAGTATTCTAGGTACGTAATTATCCATCTCGCACAAAAGATAATTAATTCTTTCCTATTCTACCTCACAATTAAAATATTCCAAAGACCCTACTTAAACTAAATTACAATCTATGCTAACCTGCCAAGGGAGCCCACTGGGATATAACCCTAGTCTTTGAATCATTGCCTGTTGGATTGTGCCATAATCTACTTACCAGTTTGACTAGATTTGCAAAACATATATTTGTTAAATTTTTATAGTTTCTTGTCTTGAGATATTGTGCAGGTTCAAGACGAATATAAATTGCAAAACATACATCAAGAATGGATGATCAATTACTATACTTATCAAGGATGAGTCATAAAGAACCTAGTAGAAGACATAGAAGCAACATCTCAAGACTAGGTTTAGATATCTATAAAGTATGAGAATGTACCAATTTAAGGCTAACCGTTGCAATGGTTTGTGAGGTGTTATAACAGTTTAATTCATATTCATCCAATCGAGTTAATGCATTCGGCAATGATTTAATTCAATCCAGACCGTTGTGCAACAGTTTAAATCGAGTTGGCACCTCAAATTTCTAGAGCAAACCGTTATGTCCATCGTTGTAATAGATTCAGGGCTATTTTACATCATATGAAGCAAGAATCGTGTCGATCGAAAAAGCAGAACATCAGTTTTAGGGCTCTGATACGGGCCGTATGAACCCATACGGATCCAAACCCAATACAGACCAGGAGATAGCCAAATCCAGCAACGACACTCTATGGGTACAGTCTGTATGAACCCATACAGAGCGTAACCAAGGCATCCTTTGGTGAATAACTGCTCCAGCTATATCCAAAACAGATAACTTGGACTCTACTCATCTCTAGGCACCCCTCACTCCTATATAAACCCTCTAGACTGAATATGGAGCATGAATCGGATCAATAAAAAAAGTGCAACATCGGTTTTAGGGCTCTGTTATGGGCTGTATGAACCGATACGAACCCAAGCCCAATGCGGATTAGGCGATAGCCAAATCCAGCAACGACACTCTATGGGTACGGTCCGTTTGAACCCATACGGACCATAACTGAGGCACTCTTTGGTTAATAACTGCTCCAGCTGTATCCAGATCAGATAACTTGGACTCCACTCTCTCCAGGAGCCCCATCACTCGTATATAAACTCTCTGGACTAAAGAACAATATATCTTAGATCATTTTTGTGTTTATATTTCATAGTTTATAAGAGAGGAGTGTGTAGGGATCTAGGTGAGTACTTCATGTATGGTTGTATCCCTCCTTTATTCTCTTGTGATCATGTCGTTCCGCGGCTAAGCATATTTATTAGGGTTTGGCAGTAAATCTTATTACTCATGATGCTTTTATATATATTCTGTTTGATCATTGTTTAGTCTAGACTGCCATTGGAAGTTAGTCATTATTAGGGTTTGGCAGTAAATCTTATTACTCTTGTTGTTCGATCTTTCTTGATTTTGGTTGTTAGTCTAGACTGCCATTGGAAGTTAGTCATTATTAGGCTAATCATATCGGGATAAGAGAGAATAAACATAATAGACTATTGATGGAGATCTTAACCGAAGATACCAATAGTTGGATCAACAAAAATATACATGAGAGTCTCGACATTCGCAGACGATCAATGTTGATAATCTAAAATATTTTGAGCCGTTAATGTTAGATGACGAGTCAGAAGAAAATTTGTCTTTAGTAGAAGATGACAAGTCTGGAAAAATATTATTAAATGACACCATTTTTGAAAAGAAGACCACTAGAATACACAGTGGAGTTGGATATCTATTGGTAAAAAAGACCAAAAACCATCAGTGTGTAAGTGGTACTCAAGAGAAAAAGGGGAAGCCGAATTTTCTCATCTTAAATTTTAGCTTCATGAGGAGCTAAATCCTATGAAAGGGGGAGTATTGATCCGAGTCGGTTAACAAAGAATAACAACTGTTCCTAATTTAAGATAGTTGTTTACTAATTTAAGTAGTTGTTACTTTCAAGTGAATATGGTTGGACAACATGAATAGAGAAAGTTAGTAAGTTATTTTAAAATACTCCTATATATAAGAGCGAGGAATATAATTGTAAGAGAGAAAAAAAGAAAAGGAAAACAATTCTGCCTTCTATTTTTTGAGAGAGAAAAGAAATATTCGATTATACTGATTTGTGTGAAAGTTGTCAAATTATTATTACTCTCATACGGATCAAGATCTGAAAGTATAAATATGAAGTATTAAAAGTATTCATATATAGTCATGCAAGTGTAAATAATTGATGTATCAAGTGTTTGTATCTAACAGATTTTATTATTACTTTTCTTTATAACATTGGATAATGTTTAAAAATATTAATATCAAGTATTTCAAGTATTCATATCTCATAATACCGTGGTCATATATTAAAATTCAAATCGTTCCAAGATGCAATAGAGAAATTAAAAATTAAAACTGGTCTGGCAAAGCTAACTACAACTACATTCCAAGCTAACAACTAATTTGGAAAAAGAAATACTAAAAACAACTACTGACATCAAAGAGAGTGTTGTGCGTTTGCAAACTCAGGTTCATGATTATTGAGTCCACCTGGAATCTCTCTAGATCATTGGCTCATTGTTCTTACCAGATTAGCCAACGTGTGTGGTTCTTTGAGTGCGAGTCTTCCAATGTCCTTCAAAGTGCTTCATGTCATTCACAAGTTCTAGATATCAAAATGCAATAAGAAAAACCATGCATTAATAGAAATTCGAAGTAAACCTTCTTGTTTGATTGGCAATTCATTCAAGAATCCACAAGGCACCTCCTTGCCATTTCTATTTTTGAAAAACGATTTTCTAATCTCGAAAGAATAATTCCCTGAAAAGCTGTCAGCTTTACCCATCTCATATCTCAAATTAGTGAAATTCTAATGGTTACTATTAAGATTTTTGTAAATATCACGCATCTCCTCAAGCACCTTGGTATACTCTGATCAAATCATGAAAAAGCAAAATAAGAATACAACAATGCTACCAAAAATCTCCATGGTAGTATCCTGAATGCACAGTTCAGCCTCGATGTCATTTGTGCAATGCGACCTGCTTAGACGTAATGAATCGCATCATGTGGTCCTGTCCTTATGCTTCTGCATTCTGGAGGGGGCTTTTGACCCGGTACAACATGAATTTTACTACTGGAGGAGATATTACAATTAATAAAGTGGGATTTAGCACAGCCCGGGTGCTTAAAGTTACTTCGTATTCATAAAAACAGTGTGTGGTTAGTAGGGGTGTGGGCTCCCTGGCGTGAAAGAAACCGAAGGGTATTCTTGGACAAAAGGAAACCAATACACCTACTCATACCATGGATGTACAATTCTGGTCAAGAGACAGTTGACAGGTTGTAAGGGAGGGGGATGGCATGCCCATAACCTACATCCCACCACGGAGTACTACGAGAGTTTAGAGCAGCCTGTCACTTGTAAATACAATTTTTAGTATTAATATATTTGTTGGCGGCATTTCGCTGCCAACCATAAAAAAAAAAACAATACTACCAAAAATTCGTTATCAATCCATGATATGCTTCAGACAAAAGTAAACTGGGAAATGTATCGAAGAGGTGCAATCTGATAAGGAGGATAGTAACACATGCTTGTGTTCGCCATTGCATTGGGTACTAAATGCTGTTGGCATAGTTGTACTAGACACTCGGTTCAGAACCCAATAAGCAGTGTCCGCCGTCAGATGGTACAACAACCATGTTGTGCTCCTTGTTGATCCTCTTCTCCTTCAAGTTCCTTCGCCTCCTTCGATTTTAGATCCTTATAGAAGTGGATGAGGTCGATGCTGGTCGGGCGGTGGAGAAGTTGAGCTTTAATGGGTTTGGATTCGCTAAACCTGGATGAGAACTCGCTGTTCACTATGATGGCCTTTGCGGGGCTAGCATGGACCCCCTCCGACAGTGCACCACACTCTCCTCGTGGGAATGCCCCGCCGAAGACCTTGTGGAGTCGGATCTCGTGTTCCTCCATGTGCTGGTTCACCGTATGTCACCACGGGTATGCTTCCTCCGCCTGGATCAATTTGGGAGACGATAAAGTATCTCATCTCATTTTAAAATTGAGTCAGATCTAGAGAGAGGATTATAATCGTGGAAGAAAATACGAAGGAGAGAGGGGCTGGAGAAACAGAGAATTTGGCAGGGACAGGGAACAAAAAAGGAAAGTACGACTAGTTAGATCATTGGAGGACATTTGGGGGATAGGAGATGGGGGAAATAAGTAATTATCCAATATAAAATTCATGGATTGCACTATTAGATTCTCATAAATGTAATATTAATTAAAGCAATGTCCAACGACGATAAAAAAAATATTTATTGGTAATTCCCAACTCCGAAAAATATGATTTTTATTGTATCACATGACGGCCAATATTGTTGAAGACTATATAATATAATCTTAACTAACGTAGTATTAGCTCTCATTTCCTTTATGAATGAATAATGGAGATCAACATCGTGTATTCATGATGTCAGCGCTAAAGCTCATGCTCTGTTCGATATCTATTTTGGTGCTACAGAAAGCAAAAAAATAGGCGACAGACTAGTAGACCAGACAAATTTCTACATTTATTTATTTGTTTCCTGCTCGGACTCTCGTGTATTGAAAGCCCTGTATGCCATCACCCAATTAAGTTCTTTTACCCGCTACATATCTTCTACAGAGTACTGGCCATGTAAATTTTCAAATTACTATTGTTCATCATATCATCTAGATCTTGAGAGAGAAGAGAGAGAAAGAGGAAATGATCTACCATTTAAACGCTCACACTATCTAGACCTTGAGAGAGGACAGAGACAGACAGAGAGAGAGAGATAGAGACAGAGATCTACCATTTAAACACTCAACTATCTAGATCTTGTGATAGGAGAGAGAAAGATCTACCATTTAAATGCTACAGTCGATTTAGATGTTCACCTGGACCAAAGAGTTCACAGATTAATCCATCTTTTATCGTAAGCAAAATACACATCTTTTTTTTTAATTTATTTTACTCTTTAGTTAATCTTAAACCTCTGAGTGTTACGTATCAATAATTTCAGAAAAGTACATGCCAAGTTTTCTTAAGTTACTTCATATTACCAAATCAGTACTCCAATTTGATTTATTCCCCTCGAATTACTTACTTGAACTCTGTGCATAAGGGTTGCAAAAGAAATTCAGCGGCAAAAGCTTTAGGCCAAATGGTACTCCGAACCACAGAGTTCCTGGCCTTTTTTATTTAAAAAAAATCATTGGACTAGATTTTCCTTCGGCGAGAAAATAAGAGAGACAAAAACATATGACAGATCTAGTATGTTATCCTGCACAGATAGGCAGTGATACTGTCATTTTCCCATCATCATGGATTTAAATCCCACAAGGTGCAAGGGTCACTGAGACTTTTAGGAAATATTTGGTAGGGAACACGCTAAGGGGCATCTGGGTATTGAAATTGTAGAAGTCGCAGGTCAATTTTAATGGTGTAAATTTGAATTGTTGGAGATTTGATAGGGGACAGAGTTGTTAATTGCTCTTTTGCGATTACTTAGTAGAGAGTAATTTATCTTTATTAGATTAATGGGTTGTTTGGTTTGCGGTTACTGAGGTAACTAGGAGCTCAATTACCATAGTTGAACCTATCTCTCATATTTGGTAAGATATAAGTGTAGCACATAGGTAGGTTGCACTTACCTATGCATGTCAAGCTGCATCTACTTCTAAAATCGATATACATTACAAAAGAATAAAGGTAGCAGTATTTCATCCTGCAAGAATTGACAAATTTTTTCCTCAATAAAAAAAAAAGAATTGACAATTTTCGTCAATTGATGTACTTCTGAATTTTCACTCATGCATACCCTATCTCTTATTTTTTTTTTCTTTCTTGAGCCTCACAATTGCCAGGTGTAGATGCTGGTGAATCATAACAGAAGGAGATATAGATGGATGCCTTACCTTTTATAATTGAGAGGCTATCAGAAACCCCATTCAAAGAGTTTTTATCAAAGAACAGCCCCCAATGCTTGAATAATCTGGATTTTGTTGTACAAGAGCTAGTCAAGGTCCGGAGGTACATGAGATGGAGTGAATTTGAGAAGCAGCCCGAGGATCACAAGCAGGCCTTAATTAAGGGAGTGAGACTAACGGTGCGCAAAGTTGGGAAGTTCATGAGTGATATTCATGAGGAATATGACACCAACAGATTTCTAAACGAAGACCATGACACCCATAAGACCATTGATGAACTGGTAAAGGAGTGGGGAAATATCCTGAATATTATTGCTGGTATTGTGTATTGCTGTTACGTGTTGAAAGTGAATCAAGCAGAGAAAGAGCTTGCTCTTGACGAGGTTTACGGGGAAAATTTTGAAGAGTTAGACAGAATTTTTTTAGATGATCCAATAAACACAAGGTTGAATGAGCAGCATAGCGTACAACTCTTCCTCTTGAAGGCGTTTCCTGTTCTGACCGAGAAGAGCGAAAATTCGAAAAAGAAAACCTTTTTACTGGAGTTGTCTAAAGAGCTGGATCATCTCCCTCAATTGATTTGTAAGGCATGTCATGGTTTACGTCTAGCCTTGGTTTTAGTAGGCAGTCTCCTTTCATTCAAAGAAATGATCAACGATATATGGAAGAAAGTGAAAGATGAGTTGTACATGTTCAATGATCATGACGATAGATTGTTGAACATTATAAACTACTCCTATGAGGATTTACCTTACTTTCTCAAACCGTGTTTTCTCTATTTAGCATGTTATCCCAAAGGCTATAAGATCCCCACAAGATCTCTAATTAATATATGGATTGCTGAAGGATTTATATCAACAGAGAGTAAAGAGGACACGGTAGAGGAGACAGCATACAAGTACCTCGAGCAACTTGTGAAAAGGTACTTTCAATGATTTTTCAAATCACGCATCTATATGGAATTTTAAATTCCATTTTTTTTATTTCCTGGCATAAGAGGCCCTGACGAGCTGCTAGGATGACAATATATAAACATAGTGTCATATTTTCCCAATGCAAATTAAAATTTAAGGAGAACGTAAATTTGACCAAAATTTGGGTGTTTGTCATTGGAAATCTACCTAAAGTTTAGATGTTTTGGTCTTTAGTGGCTCTAGTAGGGACAAAACACTGAAAGGTTTCAGTCCTACTCGCAAGATGCCATTATGAATAGTTGAATACTTGATATACAAATTAGCCCCTATATTATAGTAGATTCATGTCAATTAATTTTTGATATTTAATTCCGATCAAGTCTTGCTTCACCCATTTACGGTGAATAATAATATTTTTGAAGCTTATATAAAATAATTTTCATCTTTACTTGTGCATGAATATCTTGGGTATAATAGATTGCTAGTTCTACTGTTAAACATTCCCCTACATTGACCGGATTCGTTTGCCATTTTTTGTTGTTTGTAGGTCCTTGGTTGATGTTTCGAAGAGATCCTTAACTGGTACAATCAAGTATTGTGGGGTTAATCCAGTTATCCATAATTTTGCCATAGATAAATCCAACAAGGAGGGGTTTTTGGTTGCTAACCCAGATGAGAGAACGATTGAATCCCTGTTTCGTGTAGCAATCCACAGGGATAACAAATGTGATTATGGAGAACTTGAAATTAATCATATGCATTCCTTTTTGGCTTTAAAGTTTAATGGAAACATTCTTAGAAATGCCAGGTTTCTCAGAGTGTTGGAATTGTTTAGGTCCTCAGTACCACAGGCAGCAATATCAAAGATGTCCTATTTACGTTATCTGGGATTGAGAGGAACTAGCATAGATGCACTCCCAGAAAATATAGAGGTCATGCAGAATCTTCAAACACTTGATGTTAGAAATACAAACATAAAGACCCTACCTGAATCCTTTTGGAAAATCAAAGCACTTCGTCATGTATATGTAGCCAGCCGTAAAATTGAGGGCCCTCCTGTAAATGCCAACATAACTGACCTACAAACCTTGAAAACATTTGTGGTTCCTCAATCATGGATCAATGAGTGTCCCAAATTCCTAATCAGCCTGAGGAAGCTGGCCCTTTCAAATCCGGATGGTCTGGATTGGAAATTTGTTTGTAATCTTCTTAGCCAGTCAGTTAATCTCCTATCATTGACAATAATAGGTGACTCTGTACCATCGGAGTTGGCCGATACACGGGCGTTTCCAAATCTTGATACTGTGAAATCAATTCGGTTAGAGGGAGAGTGGAGTTGTAGGAAGCTTTTCATTGATAATGTAAAGTTCCCATCAAATATTACCAAACTCACCCTAAAGAAGTCTGGTTTGAACGAAGATCCTATGCCACGGCTAGGGATGCTAAATACACTGAAATTTCTAAGCTTACAAGATGGAGCATACATAGGGAAGCAAATGGCTTGCTCAGAAAAGGGATTTCCATGTTTACAATCCTTAGAACTATTGAAATTGGAAAAATTGGAGAAATGGATGGTCTCAGAAAACTCTATGTCAGAGCTTAGAACACTACGTGTTGTTCAATGCGACAACCTCAATAACCTTCCTGAGCGAGACCATGTTACTATACTGCTGTCTTAGATACTTGAAATGATTCTTTGATTTTCTCTCTTTGTGTGTTTCTTTGATGTATTTTGTGCCTGTTTTCATGTATGTTTGTTATTTTCTGGTGAGTGTGTAAATGTTTAAATTATCAAGATATTAGGAATGAGTGGACGAATGTTGTATTTCTTTAATTTTTTATTTCATCGAGAGTGAATTAGAACTTAGAAGTTACAAGTGTATTTGATGTTTTCAGATTTTAACAAATTCAGATGCTATGTAAATCACGTGCGACTTAATAGTAAGGTTTATTTATCATTTTTACAAAGCATAAGTCTCTTGTGCCTTTGTTAGACGAGCATCTTCCACTTCGGAGCCCTAAATTTTCATAATATTAAATAAATAAATAAAATGAGTAGTATCAATTTCTTAGAATTTTCTGAAATAATAAAACTGAAATGAAGTATATCGATCATCTGGTTGTGACCAAATGTTTCATCAACACCGGAATAAAGATGGTACGTTCCATCATAGTGGATGGCTCGAACACTTCCTTTCGGCTTTGCTATTTTTCAAATTTTAGGAAAATGATATTTATATTCATTTAATTTAATTTTTTAATGCTATAAATAAAAAGTTGGTTCTTCCAGGGGCCAAATTTGAAAACTGGTTGAATTAAAAAATAGTGGAGGGTCAAACTGAAAGTTGGGTCTAGGCAACAATGGAAATTAACGGTGTCTCGTTGTGGCACGACTATGTTGTAACGCTGTACAAGACCTTTCTTCTTCTTTTCTCTCTTTTTTTTTTTTTTTTTAAAATCTTGACAGTGACTATCTTAGATATAAATACTTGCATTACGAGGTAAAAATACTAGCTCAAAGTGGTATGTATACTTTCTGAAACAAGTATAAATACTTGAACGTCGAAGAACCCGAAAACCATGGTTTGTAGCGTTTTTTTTTTTTTTGTATTAGTGGAGAATACAAACCACTCAAAGTCATCATTGTACTCACTGCACTTAAGGTTTTCGTACTAACTCTGCCATTCTTTTTTAGTTTCTTTGCTTAGATCATATTTTTTTGAATTCCCGCATTATAACAACTTCCATACAAATCCTAAAAATAAGAAAAAAAATAAAAAAAATTCTTGTCCTACATCTAGTCTAATTTTGAATATTCCTACAAGGAATCTTAAAAATATCAGTTGATAATGTTAAAGATAATTATTAATTTTTAATTTTTAACTTTTAAAATATCATTTATGTTTTTTTATATAGATAAAAAAATTTAATTGAGTTTTATACAATTTTTACATTAATTAACCGATCTAGAACTAATAATAATATATATTTAACGATATTTGTTGGAATATCAAATAACATTAAATTTGCATAAAACTTGATATACAATCAATCTGTTAGTTCATTGTCAAAATATTTATTATGATAGAACTTCAGCCCCAATTAATCTATAGAGTTATAAACATGATGTCTAAATTTCAAATTCACAAATACAAATAACGACCTAAACATGGAATCACTGCTGACAGGTTAATTGGGTCATATCTGGTATTGGGGACCAGCATCCGTGCAATTCTTCTTTAATAGGACCTATCACCGTTACTTTGGTGTTGTGCTCCATGAACTCTGAAATTCCTGAAACGGATGACTCAGACAAATCCAGGGTTTTGAGATTGGTAAGACGGCTAAGAATATTTCCAAGCGAACCACCTTCTACCCAACACACTATGAAACCCAAGTATCGCAAATTGATTAAACCTTCCAACCAGCATGATCTGTCTTCCTCACAGAACCGAATACGAGAATTGAACACCGTGAACACTCTAAGGAAAACAAACTCAGAAAACATTAAAGGCGCGACAGAACCGAAGAAGAACAAAGAGTGGAGGCTTGGATATTTGAAACCATGTCGTGCTTTTCCTTCTTGAAAGGAAGAGAATTGATCATTCTCATAGGAGCAATGCAATGCCAAACGACGCAAAGGTTCAAGATTTGCATGGTTGTCATCACCTTCCCCATAGTAGCCAAATATGTCTACAGCATCGTCCCCAAGAATGACTTTGATAGGGGGACAATTATTTATGCCAGTATAAATGTCGAATAATCCAGATTGCAACATAGGATGTATAGTAACAACACGAATTGGTTGGTTCGGTTGATTATGGTAATTTGCCCAAATGCTACGGACAAAGCCCCTGTGAATGAAAATTTTCACATTAAAATAGAGCACCAACAGGGCAATGGCAAAAACATGAGGTGATAAAAAATTAAAAGCAACCATATCTTTCATAAAGTGTTCTTATTGTTGTATCTTCCCTTATATATATGGTCTCACTGAATTGTGATGGAACAAGTTTTGCCTTGTGATAAACCACTAAATTTGACCGCATTGCTCTTTGGCATACAATAGATTTAGTACAAGTAATACAAATACGAAAACTGAAATATTTAATATGCAATTTAATATAATAATAAACAATTTTTAAAAAGTTTGTAAAAAACAACTAAGATTTATTATAATCAAGCAACACAATAAATGAATATGTTTATCTTGTCCTCATTCCTGATGAAATACACCCTACAATTTAGTTTGTTTGTTGCTCGATTTAACTAATCTTAATTATTGAAAGCAATTATCAATTAATAATAATAATATCTTTAATAATATAATGTAATACCTCTGGATGAGTTCATCTAAGTAGAGGTCAGCTGTCTGCTCCAGTGTTCTTTCATCTTCTTTTAGTATCATTCCTTCGGCAATCCACAGCCGAATTAGTGAATTAGCATGTATTAGGTAATTTATAGGGAATAGTGCAGCCATATATGTGAAACAGGTCCGAAGAAGTATTGGCAATTTATTGTATATAATAGTGAGAAATTCACTAAAATTGTCTGCAGCAGCAATGTCCCCAAGGACTTGAAAATTGTGAGAAAATGGTTGATTGAACAGTATGTGACCACTTAAAAGTAGCAAGTTCATTGGTGAATCCCCAAAACAACTGGCTGCAATTATGCTTGCTGTTGGTAGGAAATCAGGGGGATACTCTTCAAGGGTATCTTTTTTTTCAAAGGGCTTTCTGAATATTAGTTTTAGTCTCTCTTCATAACTTAAGGATGGCAACTGGTATTTAATTTCAGGATCTAAGTCGAGACAGATTCTTTCAAAATTACCCATTTCTTGACAGGCTATCAACACCCGGCTCCCATTGTTTTCACTGGGAAGAGCTTTTTTGAATATGTTGTACCTCTGTACATTATCGATGACTACAAGATATCTTTTCTCCTTCAAGGACTCATGGATCCTCTGAATCACAACTTTCTCATCATGGTCATCCGATGAGTTTCCGGGCTCGAGAGTTATCAACATCATTCTAAATATGTCGATTGGCTTGAACAGTTCAGGACGTTGGTAATTGAAGCGGTTCATGTCAAATAACCAGAAACAGACATCAAAGTGATTCTTCGCCACAATCCTAAAAAAAATCATAAGAACGAAATAAATAAACAAATGAATAAACATCTATAAAATTTGATTTAGCATGTGAAATTGGATAATAATGTCCAAATGCCATATCATCTAGCTAAATCTATCATATTAAAACATTAATTTGTGGCTTACTTCTGATATTCTTGCTCACAAATATCGGATTTAGCTCCTCTACAATTGTATGGTATCCATAATATCAGTGATAAATCTCAACTGTACTTATTTTAGATTGGACAGTGTAGAAGAAATAATGTCCTTCATTTTTAAATTGAGACTCTTCAAGTAAGAGCTGACACCTAAAATAGTCAACAAGATCTTTCAAGAATCATCAAATAACTTAATTGTAAGGATCGTAAACCTCCTTGATTTGGCGTTTTCAGTTCTTCAGTGTATAAGCTTGTATTACTTGAGCAAGAATTTTATTTTATTTGTAATACTATTACTATATTAGTGGCTAGTAATCTCCAGCTAACCTTACGAAAAAGATGACGAAAACATGCTATGAATCCTAAAAGATTACATTCGATTTAATTAAGCCCCTGAACTATTTTTGGTTCAATATACTCTTAAAATCAATTTTTCTTTGTAAAATGCTGGGCTCAAAAACACGGACACCAACTTCATTTTTCTTTACCTAACCTTTTCTCTCCTACTGGGACCCACCTCACCAGTTCTTTGTATTTCTTTTTCTGCCTCCACCTTCCCACGTGCCTCCACCAAAAGAGGCATTCTGCAAGAGATGGATCCACATACATATGACACCTCTTCATTTTTAATGTGCGCAAAAATGTTCATTATATTCCCCCCAAAAACTAATCTTTTGTGATTAATAGAATTAATTTATATATATTTAAAAGTTATTCTACTAATATTTTGAGAAAAATAATTTGTGTGATTACTGGTGACCTAATGTGTATGTTTTGGTTTTCTACAATGAGCGGTGCTCAATGGAAATTTTGGAGTACTGGATAGCATGAACAACAGAACATGCGACTGGCAAGAATTCTCCAAAAAAAAAAAAAAAAAAAAGTTTCTAAACTCTATTTTTATTTATTTATTAACTAACATATAGTTGTTGTAGGATTGTATCAAGTTGTATGTATGAAGAATTAAGATAATTTGTGATGCCATAAAAGGAACAGACCTCTGGTAAATCTTTTGCGCAAGTGTGGTTTTTCCAGCAGCCTCAGGTCCTAGGATAGCAACTTGTAAAAGTTCAGGAATGGATGGATCAAGCAGTTTGTCAATTATGCTCTTCTGGAGGGCTTCATAGCCCACAAGGTCCGTCTCATCGTTATTAAGAAGAGGGGACGACAAAGCAGGTGGTGGGAAGGCCTGCAGTGTAGCATCAGCATGATTGTGATTTGTCAAGTACATGAGTGCATCATGGTTGGTAATGTTGTAGAGTTGTGATTGGATCTTTCTCATCTCAATTGCAAGCCTGTTTAGAGCAAATAGGTCGACAGGTTTAGTGCTTATCCTCTTAACAGCTTCAGGAAGGAATGGTATTGTTCTCCCAGCTTTGTGCCAGAAATCGAAGAGGGCTCTTTCAGTACAGATGCAGATATCTGCCACTGCAGTTATCCACTCCATGAGATCTGGACTAACAACTTGTTTATTATAATCATCTTCCAAACAGGGTACGGATGGGGATTCCAGTGCAGCGTTGATTAGTACCAACTGGATCTCTCCCAGCATAGATTTCACCGAGACCATCGGATTGGAGGCTTCGCTCAAAGATGTAGCTCCACTCAGTAAAGCAGCTTCGACATTCCACACATCATCAAGTTTTTGTAATGCAAACTCAACAAACGCTTTTGCTTTTTCTACTTGCTTAACTCTTTCGAGAGTGGACATCTCTTTCTTTGATGAGAGATGAAGGAAATTTTCGAATTGTGGTAAAATAATTGGAATTGGTTTATAATTAAGTCGTCGCTTTTTTCACAATTTGTGAAGTCATTAGTCATGACTCATGTGGGACTTGTGGGTATCTCCACAATTAATTTAATTCCGCGAGATGGGAGTTGGTGTCCGGGATTATTCCTTGTCCCTATCTCGTCCCAAGATCAGTCACAGAAGACAAGGCTATGGTGGGCTGCGTTACTGTTCCCATGAGAAAAGAAAAATTCAGTTCACGGAAATAGTACTTTTCAGTTCAATTTTTGTGCCCATATCCATTTCCAATTGAAGGGTGAACAAACTCTAAATAATTTTGGGCCGGAAACACCTGTGGAGAATTATTTTGTAGGTCACAACAGAACATGTGACCCGCAAGAATTATCCCAACAAAAAAAATATATTATTTTTCTAAACTCTATTTATTTATATTTATTTACTGATATATGGACAGAAAATCATTTGTACGTAGATCCCATAACAAAAATTAAAGTTATATCTAGTGCACCGAATTTTTTATTAAACTGTTGTAAAAAATAAAATTAGATTAGTAGAATAAATAAATTTATTAATTAAATTGTTGTAAAATTAAATGCAGTTGTAATAAAAGTAAATTAAATAATAATAGAGATAGAAGTAATAATAGAATTTTATTATCTTGTTTTGTATGTTTATGTATCTTTTCTCTGTTTACAAAATATCTATATATAGGTTAGAAATTGTAGATAAAGAAAAGTTATAATAATAAAAGAGAAAATGAATGTCATTAGTAGTGGAGTAATGAGACAATGAATTGAGGATTAATATTGGGAGATGCAAAATGAATATCCACATAAATCATATTTTGTAACACTTTTCTTTGAATGTTCATTTTCCGTTATACGCTATTAATATGATACATCTGAACCAATATTAAAATGATACATTAGGTCCATGTATACTGCCTCATTAAAAATCCAACCAAAAAAACTCATTGGAATAAAAACTCGATTTAAGGGAAAAAAAAGTACAGTGCATATAACACTTCCTCCATATTTTGATATCATTGAATGTCCTTCAATCGATGTAGACCTATCTTCTTTGTAAGTTGTTCAAAAACACTTGTTGGGAAAGATTTTTTGAATAGGTCTGCTAGAATGTCGAATAATCGGACTTGACAAACATCTATTACGCCCTCCTTCTGTAGATCATGTGTCGAAAAGAACTTTGAGGCAATATGTTTAGTTCGATCTCCTTTGATATGTCATTCTTTGATTTGTGTAATACATGTTGCATTATCTTCATATAGCAGAGTAGGATTTTTCTTGATGTTTTCAAGTTTGCATTCTTCTTCAATGCTTTGAATAATTGACCGTAACCAAACTCATTCTAGATCTGCCAAGTATAAGGTGATCAATTCGACATAATTTGATAATGTTGCCGTTAGAGTTTGTTTTATCATGATCTGTCGAGTATAAGGTGATCAGTCCGGCATGTTTTATCGCCATAAAATTATAGTTCCATAATAAGTGAATACGTATCTCAGTTTGGGATCATGCTTTATGTGGGTCTGAAATATATCATGCATCTGCATATTCAATTAAATTGGATTTTGTATCCTTTTGACAATATAAACCCATATCTCAAGTTCCACAGAGATATAAAAACACATGTTAATTTTATTCCAATGTCTTCGGGTTGGTATAGAACTATATCTTGCTAACACATTTACAGAAAATGTGATATCAAGTCTTCTATTATTTGTGAGATATAATAATGCTCCAATTGCACTTAAATATAGTACTTCAGGACCAAGCATTTTTTCCGGCCATTTTTATTAATATCCCTGAAAAAAAAGAAAATTTTAAAAATAACCCTGTTCCTCATTTTTTTTTAAATATGCCCTGACCGCCTGGACCAGGGGCGGCCCAAAACACCAAGTGAGGCGCCCCAGGGCCCGGCGGCCCATACCCCAAGTGAGGCGCCACCCCCTGGGGCGCCCCATTAGTAATTTGGTTTTTTTTTTTTTTTTTTTGAGAAATCTTAGTATTTTGATTTGAATAATTTTGTTGAAAAAAGTGTTGGGTTTATGTATATGTGTATGTCAAAAAATAAAATATTATGTATATGTGTATGTGTATGCCAAAAAATATAATATTTGATATATTTACGAAGTGATGTCGTAACTTTTTATAACTTTAATTTTTATTTTTATTTCTTTGGTGAACTATATGTATAATATACACACATACACATACACACATGCACATACACATACACATACACATATACACATACATATATACACATACACATACAAAAAAACTCACACATACACATACACATACACATACACATACACATATACCAAATAAATCAATTCGCATAAGCAAAATAGCAAGTTTATCTGCCACCACGTCTGAATAAACCTAACAAACGACTAGTTCTTCTGGTACCAGTGGCAGGTGCGGCATTACTTGTAGAGGCTTGGCTACTAGATGATTGGCTTACAGGAGGAGGGGGTTGTGTTCTACCGGTTGCTTCAGCAACAACTCTGGCATTTTCTCTTTCGTTGTGTTCGTTTATTGCATCTAAATGTAACAATGCAATTTAGTTAGTAATATAATTAAAGAATAAATAAATTTTGTACAATTCTACGTACCTGCCCTGCGCCTGTCGAAAACAGAACGGCGAGCCCGATTTCCCGACGGTCGCCTACCACCCATCTCGTCCATGGTCATTACAATACGCTTGTGTCTCCTCCTTCCCTTTCTTATCCATCCTTCTGAAGGTAATATTCTATCTCCGACATATGCAGGCCACTCATGCTGATCAGGATAAGAATGGAAAGATCCACCCCAAGTGGAAGCAAGGTAATCGGTACGGTACATGTCAGCAACATAGTGATCCTCACAGTAGTTCCTCACTCGGCATACCGCCATCACGTGACTGCAGGGTATGTGACTTAGCTGGGGTCCTTGGCATGTACAGGTTACCGCCCTGGCATCTCCGAATTTAACCACGTACTTGCAAGCCCTCTTGACAAACGCCATAGTGCCGTCTGGTTTACGGGTGGTAGGAACGTACTCATTTGGATTTTGCACTTCGAATTCTGTTCCATCGTTACCCATCGGGATCACGGTCATGGTTGCACCTTTGTCTCTGTGTCGTCTTAGTTTCTCCTCCACCCTTGTTGAAAATGACTGGTTCATCCTTATTAATTCTGCGGCCTTAGCACGCCGTTCCTGAAACCAGGCATTTAACTTGTAGAATGTGTCCTCTACAACTGCAGCCACAGGCAACATCCGGCTCTGCTTGAATACTGCATTCAGCGACTCGGATCCGTTGGTGGTCATAATTCCCCAACGCCAACCTCCATCCCGGGATTGATATATTTTCTCGTATGCTGGATCTTCGTTGACATCTCGGGGATTATTTTTCCCCACCTTCATTAAGTAGAGATTTTCCTTTGGCATGTACTACATAGAAAATAAGGAAATAGAATAATGTAAGTAAACAATTGTAGTAAAAAAAAATTGTTTTCTTAAAGTACAATAATATATGTAAACAATTGAAATGCATGTACCCTTGCAAAACTGCTAGTCATCTCTACCACCCTTCTCGGCTTTTTCTTTCTGCAATTCCATCTAAATGTATCAGTAACCCACGTGTCGCCTCCGGTTGCCTTGGAAAGGTTCTCCGCAACGTGTTGCATACACAACCTGTGCACACACTGGCCAGTACGTGTTGACCAACCGTAATCTTCACGATCAAAAACATATTTTATTCCTTTGTGCTGGTCTGATATCACACAGAAAAACTTCCCTTCCCCAATCACCCGTCTTCTTAAAAACTGCATAAAGAATCCCCAGTTCTCGCCGTCCTCTTTACGAACAATTGCAAACGCCAAAGGCAACAGCTGGTTCTCAGCATCATATGCGCATGCTATGAGTAGTCTCCCCTCGTAACGGCCAGACATGAAGCATGCATCAATGCTGATAACAGGTCTGATGTATGGCACAGCCTGGATACAAGGACCAAAAGCCCATGCTATGCCCTTGAATTGTTTAGCTCCCTCTATTAGTACACCGTCTTTATCAAAAAAAGGGCCATGCCATCGCTCATATACGGTGCCGACATTTGTACTTGCCATGGCCTGGAGCAATGGTGCCAGATAGCCATATGAGTCCTTCCAACTACCAAATATCCTGCAAATCGCAAGTTCACGACCTCTCCACAGCCTGTTGTATTTTGGGATTACATATTTGTATTTGTGTCTGACGGTCATAGCCACCGCCTTGATGCTCATCGATGGATCCAACTTAATGTCCTCCTCAATTGCATCGGCAATTAGTGATGCTGTCAGATTTGAATGGTCTGTCCTTGTGGACGCAGACTTGCATGTATGAGGTGGTTCACACTTCTTAATCATCCATGCTTCCCCTGAACCCGCAGGGGTTGCAAAAAGGCGGAACTCGCAGTGCGGGTGAGTTGAACAAAGCACAACTAACCTTGTTTGGTCCCTTTTGTGTATTATACATTCCCAGTTGCCGTGAACATGAGTCTCATATATTTTCTTTACAAGCTCGTCTACGCTGGTATAAACTTGCCCTGCGGCAAGTTCTTTGTTGTATACAACACGAGGACCAAAGAAACTAATGTCTGCCTCTTCGAAAGCTGTGGTGTCGTTGAATGTGGCAACCGGATGCTTATTCCCCCGACCTCTAATCGGGAATTTTTCTGCCCTGGACAACCCTGCTACATTTGCATCACCATCTGATAAGTCATCATCTTCCCAAACCCCTTGGTATTCATCCCCCGTTTCCATTTCTCTTTCTGGTACGGCATCAATAGCATCAACATCAACATCAACATCATTTCGATTAACGGGTACCGGTCCTGACTCTGGCATAGTTGGAAATCTCGGGATTATGGGTGTCTGTCTGGGTGGTAGTGGTAACTCTTCAGTATTTTCTGGGGAGTTGTGGTACCCCTGGTTGTCATTACCGGGGCTGTGATACTCCTGGTGGTACCCCTGGTTGTCATAAGGGGATTGCTGGTGGTACTCCTGGTGGTCATAAGGGGAGTGCTGATGGTACCCCTGGTTGTCATAACCTGAAGGTCCAGCCCCAGCCGAACTTGAAGGTCCAGCCCTCGTGCGGGGAACCCTCTTCGAATATATGTCCATTACCGGGACCCCACAAGCTACAAATTGAGTATACACAACTCTCCACAAATTGGCATCTGTTATTGGAAACTTAACAAAGTAAGGTCTACCCCCCCCCACGTGAGTTGTCAATCCGTGTAGCCAACTCTATTTCATACCTGTTGGGGTTTACAGATGTCTTTTCGTATATTAGCTGCTTCAGTTCCTCAAATGTGGTATTTTCATTAATCTCGAAGCCAAATGCGACTTCTTTCGTGTAATGCACGCCATCTTCATCCCTTTCTAGCTTGCCGCCGACATACAGTGCAACTAACATCTCTTCTTTAACAAACTACATTTTAAAAAAAAAATTTACAAGTATTACATGACATAATAATGGGTACATTAATAAATGACTAATTGAAAAATAAATAAACAAAATTAAAAAAAATTACAATTTTTCTACAGTAGGTGTACAGCAATTGCTACAGTAATTGTACAGTACGCTGCAGTAAATACCAACAATAATGTACAGTACGATACAGTACAGGTCAACAGTAAATGTACAGTACGCTACAGTAAATGTCAACAGTAATGTACAGTACGCTACAGTAAGTGCAACAGTAAATTTGGAACAGTAATTACTAATTATTATAATTATAATTACTAATTATTATAATTAAAAAAACATACCTATTTTCCCCAGTTATCGCCTCCAGAGAAGGTCTGAGATCGGGAAGTGACAGAGGCAGAAAATGCGTTTAAATCACAGGACTAGTGGGGCGCCCCAGGGGGTGGCGCCTCACTTAAGGTATGGGCCGCCGGGCCCTGGGGCGCCTCACTAGCTGTTTTGGGCCGCCCCAGGCCCAGGCGGTCAGGGCATGTATGAAAAAAAATTAGAGAGAGGGGCATTTTTAAAATTTTCTTTTTTTTCAGGGATATTAATAAAAATGGCCGCATTTTTTCATTATTTTCTTGTGGGCAAAAATGATAATTTTCTACATTTAGCGATCGTATAATCATTGGTGTGCTCAAATGATAAGCTTTACCCATATTATATCTCTTTAGTAATTTTTTCAACAAAATTTGATTGATGGATAAATATTCCATTATTTAGATGCTTGATCTGTAGACCGAGATAAAATTTAGTTACACCAAGGTTTTTCTTTTCAAACACATTTCTCAATAATTTTGCAGTATTTTTAATCTCTTCATGAGATCCAATAATGTTTAAATCGTCAACATACACTGCAATAATTGTACGAGATTTGATATTTTAATGAAAAAACATGGACTAATTATATTATTTTTATATCATTCTTCAAGAAGGTACTCACTCAGTCGATTATATCGTATTCAACATGATTGTTTTAGTCCGTATAAAGATCTTTTTAATTTTATAGAGTACACTTCTCTTTGTTTTGACTTATATTCTTCATACATTTTCAATCCTTTGGGGACTTTTATAAATATGTTATTGTCAAGTGAACCATATAAATATGTTGTTGCATGATGAGTACCAATTGAACTCCTACTTTTAAATATTTATAAATCCTTCGGGGACTTTCATGAACTAGAGGGTTGGTATTGATCAAACTAATGCTGACGGTTCATCTACATTACGGACGGTAAAGATAACCACATATACATCATCTGTTTAATAGCCCAACCGATGTGAAAGAGTCAATGAAAACCAACGGTTGGTTAAAAATTAACCGATGGAAAAGAGGGGGCCGTCAGCGCCATCGGTTTTTTAAACGGCAAACGATGGTAGAAATTTCAACGTAATTACAACGCTACCACTCATGATGTACACCATCTGTGTGGAAGCACATTCGATGGTAAAGGGACGATGAAAAACATATTTTTTGTAGTAGTGGAGGAAGTCAGTTATTGAATAGGGATCAAACAAGAAGTGGTCAGTCAAACACAGTGCTAAAATTTATTTTTCAATAAGTGGTAATAGAAAGAGAGAGAAACTCACAAAGATAATATAAAATAAAAAGTATTCATATGTGAGCTCTTGATTTTTTTGATTAAACTGATTTTAACTAGCTTGAAGTCCCCCAAATTGTTTGCAAGTTATTTGTTTTTTTTAAAGAATAACAATCAATAATATAAAATTATAAATAAATATTGAGGTCAATTTTCTTGTACCTATAATATTTACTATAAATTATAAAACAAAAATAAATTTCATGATCTTTTTTTTTAAAAAAAAAAGGTCAATTAATCCCATTTTATACACGTGACTATTTTATGAACATGTATGAGCCTCTGTTAATAAATTCACATCCCCTCATGTTACCGGATTGAGTACAATTGAATCGAATGACTCAAAATTATTATTTATAATTTGACACAAATCTCAAAGCATTATAATACTTAATACTGTTTTCTGCGTCATTCCAAGTAAACAGGAAGCGTATCCTCTGCGGAGGTTTTACCTGCGGTGCTGTGCGGTGGTTTTGATCTGGTCCGTTCGTTTCGGATCGGACGGACCAGATTAGATCTTTCCCGAATTTTAAAAAAACTCAAAATTTGGTGAACCCTTAATCCAGCCTGTCCGATCCGAAACGAACGGACCAGATCAAAACTACCGCACAGTACCGCAGGTAAAACCTCCGCAGAGGATAGCGTTTCAAGTAAACATGGGCTGGAAATATCAATTTGAACTGTTCATTTTAATTGTGTTGAGTCAGGTACCTGCGAGGATACCGATCCTCTTAGTCAACATCAATTGTGAGACTCAAGGTAACGAATTAACAGTGTATCCGGAACTTATTTTTTTTTTTTTTTAATTCTCCGCTGTCTCCCACGCTTAGGGGTGGCAACAAACCGAACCGAACCGAACTTACCTTAGGTTTGAGTTTGGTTTGAATTAATTTTGAACCGAATCTGGTTTGATTCATTTCGAACCGAACCCATTTCGAATCGAATTAATTGCGAACTACACATTTTTCGAATCGAACCGAAATCGAATCACGAACTAAATTATTTTTTAGCAGTCCTAGTTATACCGGTAGTTTATACATTAATTTTTTCTCGCGGAACAAAATTCACATGGTTTCCTTTTACCGGTATGAACTATGAAATAAGTGTTTTTAAGTTGAAAAATTGTTCATGAAAAAATACATCAGAGACGGCTTTCCTGGTATGAACTATGAGAGACGACCGAAGAGAGAGAAGAGACAGTCATCTAGGCCGGAGAGAGGAGTGACAGCCGGAGAGAGCCAGTCGTCGAGAGCGTCGGCTAGATTTTAAAGCTAGAGGGAGAGTGAGTTAGGGAGAAGTGGAGAGAACTAGGTTATTAAGATTTAAGAGCGAGGGAGTGTCGGCTAAGTTAAATTATGACTCTCTATCTTGAATTTTAATTTCATCAGGTAAATGGATGGCCGGTGATTTTATGAGATTCGAACCACAAAAAAATCACGAACCTATTTCGATCGAACCAGGCTAAGTTTGAGTTTAGTTTGAATTAATTCCGAACCGAACCTGGTTTGGTTCGTTTCAATTTGAACTCATTTCGAATCGAATTAAACTCGAATCAAACCCAAATCAAACCCGAATCGAATCACGAACCTCGAATTTTTTTGCCAGCCCTACCCACGCTGCTGTCTGCCTGTCTCGCACGTTTGAATTATTTTGTAATTTTCCATCTCACGCTGATAGCTTGACAGCCTACACCATGCCACTGGATTCATCCAGTAAAGAGGGGGGAAAGTTTTAAAGAGGATCCTTAATTTTTTTTAACAAATTACGTTATCTATTTAATTCACAGATTAAGATGCATGACTTAATTTATATAATTAACAAATTAAATATTCTACATATTTTCTTTACAAATTAAATATTCCATGTCAAATAATTTTTGTATTCATACATTATTCGATATGTATCAGTTTTAAGATGAATTTGATTTTGAATTTTAACATCTGTGCACTATTTGTATTAGTATTCGTATACGTTAAATATAAGACGGATATGGAATTGATATCGCATTATCCGCTTTGAGTCTGGTCCGTTTCACCCCTAAATGGAGGCTTTGGTTCAGTGGCCATCCGTGTAGCAGAGCCTCACATGTTGGTTCCACTTCCACGTGTCATTGACTCTAATTTATTAAAATCCAATTAGTCTTTGTATTTCACTGGGTGTAAACGGAGCAGATTCGGAGCGGATAATGCTAATACTATATCTGTATCTGTTTTTCAATGAGTGGATACGGATACGGATACAGATAGTAAACGGATATCAAAATTTAAAACTATATCCGCCTTAAATAGATACGGATACATAATAGATAATCAACGGATAAGGATTCGAATACGGATACAAAATGAATAATTGTCGGATAATTAGGCAACGTGTCATTAGGCAACGTGTTATTAGGCAACGTGTATCATTGTTCCCTGATCACAGTCCTTGGATTATATTATTCAGATTCTTTTGGTAAAGGTATAACCATCGGCTAGTGTGCAGTTCTTGTGGAGCAATGCTCGATGTCACTTGGCAACGTGTATCATTGCACTCTGATCACAGTCCTTGGATTATATTATTCGATTCTTTTGATACTATTGGCACGGCACGGGGTGATTTGCTTTATCCATATTATTATTATTATTATTATTATTGTATTTGGACACACAGTGAAATGAATACTGGATTCCGATTTGATTTATATCCGATATTACACCTTGATTTTATTTTGGGTTTATTTCGCATGTTGGCATAATAGAATAATCGCATCATGACATCATTCAAAAGTATTATAAGTTATATTAGATATTAATATAGGTTTACACATGTGCATATTTTAATTGTATTCATTTTATAAAATAAAAGTGCTTTGACCGTAGAGGATCCCTGAGGGGATAATTCTGGGTCACATACTGGGCGATTCTTCGCTCACCCACAAGTTGTTTCGTGGGTTTTAGGTACAGGTTCTGGCGGTCCGCAGCAGGAGATGTCAGGAGCTGTCCCTGAGGGCCACACCACTTGACCTAGTTAGGAGTATGCTTTTGATTAGGTTTACGAGTCCCGTATTTTCTGTGTTATATATATACGGGCTCGATAGATCATGTATCCCCTTCTATAGATGGTGTGATTTGGATCCGAGATGGATCGAATTATATGTTATGTATGTGTATGTTTATTTATTTGCTATGTGACTGATGCTTGATATTTATATTATTTTGCTTCCGCTGCTGTTTGATTTATTATTGATGATTAGCCTTGCGTGCTTAATGACTAATTAAGCACGAGGCGAGGTTGATCACACCCTAAATCTAGAATTCCTGGTTTGGGGTGTGACATCCTTAGGGTGGTATCAGAGCTCAGCTTACCGAAATCCTTATAGTCTGAGCTAGGTATCACTCGAAGAAGAAAACCAAGCATAGTCACATGCCAATGATTGAATATATATCTATATGTATATACATATATATAAAAGTACGAGTCAAAGCACTTTGAGCAATACCTTTCAAACGAGAAACTTGCATATAAATACTTATGATCGAAATTCCCTCTTGTCATACGCCCATCTCACACGTATTATGGATCTTACATTTATTGTTACTATTGATTTTCAGTTGCACCATGGACGATCGTCGCGATCCACGTCCGCGGCGCCGTAGAGCCGCATCTCTACCGATTGAGCCCCACTCGGAGCTCTCGGTAGGTAGCGCGGGTAGCCGAGCTGGCTCCTCGCAGGCTGCTGGCCGTATGGTATACCAGCCACCACCACCACCCCCGCCTCCTTCCCCACCCCGCAGGGGTGGACATTTCCCTTCACCCTCTCGCTCTCCACCACGTAGGCGTGGACCGCGTGGACCACCGTCACCACCCCGTGGTGGCATGGACGCTGCACAGCTCATGCGGCAGTTCTTCGAGGGTCTGGCCCAGTTTGCGGGTCAGGGAGCTGTTGCGGGTCGCGACCAGCGCGATCCCTTCACTACAGCTCATCGAGATTTCATCCGTATTCACACGCCCCGGTTTGACGGGCGTGGCGCGTATACTGTAGCTGAGGAGTGGCTCGCGGCGGTACAGGATACACTTCGTCTTGCTCGATCTCCTGTGGGCTATCATACTGAGCTCGCCGCTACGCTCCTTGACGGAGATGCCCGTCATTGGTGGGCCTCACGACAGCCCCAGTACGAGCACGAGGGCCACGAGGGCCCTATACCTTGGACATGGTTTACCACTGCGTTCCGCGCTCGTTTCATGGGCCAAGCACATCTACGGACCCTTAGGCAGAGCTTTGAGTCTCTCACTCAGGGCAGCTCGACTGTGCGCCACTACGGGTCCCAGTTCATCAGCCTGTCTCGCTATGACCTCGACTTAGTGGCAGATCCACAGGATCGCCGCTTGTGTTTCATTGAGGGATTGCAGCCCTCACTGGCATTGCACACGACCGCCTGTTCGAGCACGACCATCGACACCTTGATAGACCACGCAGAGTCGATAGAGAGACTCCAGCACCAGCATCGTAGTGTCCGACCGAGGACCGATTTCACTGCCTCCCAGGGACGAGGTAGGGCTGTCCCCTCCCAGCAGATGGTGAGGCAGCCCCAGTTTCAGCCATTCCGTGGTCCGTCAGGATCAGCAGCTCCTCGCCCACCCTCAGGCGCCTGCTTCATCTGCCAGTCTCCCAACCATTGGGCATCCGCATGCCCACAGCGTTCAGGAGGTGGCCAGACATCGGCCCGAGCTCCCCCTAATAGATACAGAGATCACGGTCAGACCGGCTTTGGTCGGGGTCATAGCACGGTACTTCCTCGCAGCAGCGGTGGCAGCACCCCACAGCGAGGCGGTAGGTTTGGATCTGGAGACGGACGCGACTCTGCGCGCATCCATGCTACATTAGGGGAGGAGATCCCGGTTGACGAGACACTCGGCAGGGAGGTACTACCAGATCCCCCTACCTTGGACGAGCAGATGCATGAGGACGTGGGTCTCATCACGGGTACGTTATTTATATCTAGTAGTCCAGCATACGTACTTATCGATACAGGCGCTAGTAATTCTTTTGTATCAGTTAGTTTCGTTCGTACGCATGAGTGGACCACCGAGCTTAGGGCATGTGCCATAGAGGTACAAACGCCTCTCGGGAAGCGAGTCCTGGTAGACAGGATTTGCAAGGACCGTAAGGTCCGAATCGCCGATAGGGACCTAGCAGTAGACCTTACGGTATTGGACATGTGTGATTTTGACGTACTGCTAGGTCTAGACTAGTTGGCCACGCATCACGCTGTAGTCGACTGTGAGAGGCACATCGTACGGTTCGGTCGACCGAACGAGGTTTCGTTCGTCTTCAAGGACCGAAAGCCAGGGACAGGGATTCCTGTCATATCTGCACTTCGAGCGACTCACTTACTCACGTCTGGATGCAGCGCGTTTCTCGCATCTGTAGTCATGGCCGAGGGCGATGATGGAGATGGAGATTTAGATAGCGTACAGATAGTGAGGGAGTTTCCTGACGTATTTCCGGAGGAGTTACCTGGGATGCCCCCAGACCGCGAGGTTGAGTTCTGCATAGAGCTACAGCCCGGGACTACACCAGTTGCGCGAGCTCCCTACCGCATGGCACCTGCTGAGCTTAGAGAGCTCAAGACACAGCTCGAGGACCTTCTCGAGAAGGGTTTCATACGACCGAGTACATCTCCTTGGGGAGCTCCTGTCCTCTTCGTGAGGAGGAAGGATGGATCCCTTCGTCTCTGCATCGACTACCGAGAGTTGAACAAGTGTACGGTGCCCAACCGGTATCCTCTACCGCGCATCGATGACTTGTTCGATCAGCTACAGGGTTCACAGGTGTATTCGAAGATCGATCTGCGGTCCGGATATCACCAGATGCGCATTCGGGCGACCGACGTTCCGAAGACCGCATTCCGCACTCGATACGGACACTACGAGTTCCGAGTCATGTCCTTTGGACTGACGAACGCCCCCGCCTACTTCATGAGTCTCATGCACTCAGTTTTTGCAGATTATCTAAACTCATTCGTGGTAGTATTTATCGATGACATCTTGGTCTACTCCAAGAGTCAGGAGGAGCATGCCATGCACTTACGGATGGTGCTACTGCGACTTCGAGAGCATCGGCTATACGCTAAGTTCTCGAAGTGCGCCTTCTGGATCGAGCGAGTTGACTTCCTTGGACACGTGATATCTAGAGATGGATTAGCAGTTGATCCACAGAAGATATCAGCTATTACTGATTGGCAGGCACCCACGAGCGTCACGGAGATACGGAGTTTCTTGGGGTTAGCGGGCTACTACTGCCGCTTCGTCAAGGACTTCTCACGACTTTCTCTACCGTTGACTCAGTTGCTGCAGAAAGAAGTCAAGTACGAGTGGACTCCTGAGCGCGAGAGCAGCTTCGAGGAACTCAAGAGTCGGCTCGTTACAGCACCGGTCCTAGCTATGCCTATCTCTGGTATGGAGTATACCGTTTACACTGACGCTTCTCATTGCGGACTAGGATGCGTCCTGATGTAGGGTGGTCATGTCATTGCCTACGCCTCGAGGCAGCTGCGCACCCACGAGAGGAACTACCCCACCCACGACTTAGAGCTTGCAGCTGTGATCTTCGCTTTGAAGATCTGGCGTCACTATCTCTACGGTGACAAGTGCAAGATCTACACGGATCACAAGAGCCTCAAGTACGTCTTCACGCAGAAGGAGCTTAACCTTAGGCAACGGAGGTGGCTTGAGTTGATGAAGGACTACCAGCTAGAGATACATTATCATCCAGGGAAGGCCAATGTAGTGGCAGACGACCTGAGTCGCAAGAGTCGAGGCAACATGGCGGCGATGATCACACAGCAGCATAATCTGCTCGAGGACATGAGGTGACTGGATTTATGGGTAGCTCCATCCGAGGAGCCGGTATGCGAGGCCAGTAGTAGTCGCGAGGTGGTAGCTTCGTTGGTGGTACAGCCGACCTTGATGGATGAGATACGTCAGGCCCAGAGTAGTGACTACCGACTCGAGAGGATTCGCGCCACCGTCACATCCGGACGAAGCACCCCTTTTAGGGTAGACGAGGAGGGCACTTTGAGATTCCGTGACAGACTATGCGTTCCGGACACAGCTTCACTTAAGGACAAGATCCTTAAGGAAGCACACAACTCAGTGTACGCCATCCATCCTGGCGAGACGAAGATGTATCAAGATCTGAAGAAATACTATTGGTGGAGAAACATGCGTCGAGAGATTGCACTCTTCGTGGCGAAGTGCTTGACCTGTCAGAAGGTTAAAGCCGATCGTCAGAGACCTCCAGGACTCATCCAGCCTCTCAAGAAGTCAGAGCAGAAGTTCGACATCATCACCATGGACTTCGTGACTGGTCTACCGAAGACCAAGTCGAAGGATGACGCGATATGGATCATAGTTGATACTTTGACCAAGGTGGCTCACTTCATCGCCTTTCGATACGGTTTGACTGGAGAGCAGATGGCCATGTTATACATGGTGCATCAGCACAGGTTACATGGCGTCCCGACCACGATCATCTCGGATCGCGACCCTCGGTTTACCGCTCGGTTCTGGAAGAGCTTTCATGAGGCTCTCGGGACCGAGGTAGTTTTTAGCACCGCCCATCATCCGCAGATCGACGGTCAGTCAGAGCGTACGATCCAAACGCTAGAGGATATGCTCCGAGCGTGTGCACTGACGATGCGAGGCGACTGGACGGATCATCTGCACATGGCAGAGTTCTCGTACAACAGTAGCTATTACACGAGTATCGGCATGTCGCCGTTCGAGGCTATGTACGGACACCGAGTTCGTACTCCTGTTTGTTGGGGGCCTACTAGCGCGATTCGCCCTACCGTACCTCAGTTGATTGAGGAGTGTGCGGATAAGGTGCGAATTATTCAGGACCGGCTGAAGGCGGCTCAGGACCGTCAGAGGAAGTACGCAGATTCGAAGCGTCGAGACTTTAGTATGGAGGTAGGCGAGCACGCCCTTTTACGAGTGTCTCCCCGCAAGGGGGTCATGAGGTTCGAAGTCAAGGGCAAGCTAGCACCACGTTACATAGGCCCGTTTATGATTCTTGAGCGAGTAGGTAGTACCGCATACCGACTTGCATTACCCCCGTCTCTTGCTGGTGTACACGATGTCTTTCACGTATCTCAGTTGCGACGCTACATGAGAGGCGAGTCACATGTGTTATAGTACGAGCCGCTACAGATGGCTCAGGATCTGACCTACGAGGCCCGTCCGATACGCATTCTGGACGCACAGGATACACAGTTACGGAGACGGGTTATTCGCCGAGTACTGGTGCAGTGGGAGTATCATACTCCTCGAGAGGCGACCTGGGAGCTCGAGGATGAGATGCGAGAGCGATACCCTCAGTTATTCGTATCGGCAGAGTAGTCCCATGACGTTCGGGACGAACTTTTTATTTGGGGGGAGGTTGTCATATCCCAAAATTTAAAACAGATTTAATTTGCTAAATTTAATATTACGCTCAAATTTAAATTTTAGTTAATTAGTTAATTAGATGACCTATCAGATTTTATCTGACTAAATTAAAAAAAATGAATCTAAAATTTTGAAATATAAACTAATTGCGAATTTATGTATATTAAGAAAGAAAATAAACCAAATGTTATCGACTCTTGTAAATAAATAAATCTATCCAGTTCTAATTAAGAAAATAAATATACAAATGTTTGTACAAATAACGTTATATAAAAGCTACGTTCATTTATAAGCTATAGAATTTGATTTGGATAATTATATACATGCATATACTAATTAATATCAAATAATTCGGATCCTAAAATCAAATTTTATACACGTAAAAATATTAGCACGACTTTATAATAAATTACGAAGCCTCGATTCAAAATTTTATAAACATTGCGGATCTTATGAATTGATTGAGGCAAATTAAATCTCTGAATTAATTGAACCGTTGATCTAAATCACAATGCACGAATCTTGACGCAGGGGATTTTAAAAACCCCGACTCTCCTTCTCTCTCTTTCGCCCCCTGCCCTTGGGTCCCGATGCCCCTCTTTCTCTCTTTCGTGGTGCCTCTTCGGAAAACCCTAAGAGAGGCGATGCCCCTCTTTTGCCGTTGCGCTTGGCGCCGTTGTCTCCGGTTCACCTGCCCCTGTCGTATCACCTCTGTGCTAGACGACTTTGGCCGCACGGCCTGTCAGGCGGTTCTGACGCCTTTGACCTGCCCCTCGTCCCTGTTGCGTGCTCTCACCGGTTATATATATCTCTCTCTCCCTCCGTGGGGCTTGGCTCTTGATTTTCACTCATGTGCTGAGAAAGAAACCCCCCCCCCCCGTCTCTATTTTTGCCCTCTTTCTGTCGTTCTGGTTTGTTTTGGTACCGTTCTGGTACGCCTGTTGACTGGTACCGTTCTGGTACTCGACTGGTACTGTTCTGGTACCTGGTTGGTGCTGTGCCGTGCTGGTGCTGTTTGTTGTTGCGCTGGTGTCGATCCCCCTTTCCCCATTTGCTCTCTCCGTACTGGGCTAGCTCTAATCGGGTAAATTATCAAGCTCTCATTCAATTAGTCGGATTTCGTTGGGAATTTTAGATAAATACACTGTTGCTCGGGTTGTTGATTTTCCCGGCAACTAGTGCTGAATTGAGGCTTGAGCCATGTGTTGATTTCTGGCATGCCTAATCTGATTCTGATCTAGGGATGGGTTCTGTTTTGCTGGTTTTGTTGATGCTGGCCTGGTCTATTCGGTTTTGCTGGTTCTATATTGATGATGTGTATGTGTATGATGTGTGGTTGAATGGTGCATGTGACTGGTACCAGTGTACCAGTGCCGTAAATTACTGGTACGGCTTTGATGTGTTTTACCAGGCTTGGAACTGACAGGGACCAAATTGTGATTATCAGAAAGTTTAGGGTTGTTGTGAATAAAATAGGCCCTTGAAGGAATTTTAAAAATTCAGGGGCTAATGTGAATATGTGATGTTAATGGGCTTGGCAGATTTTAAAGGGGCTAATTAATTATGGTACTGGGGTTTTTCCCAAAGGGCATAATTGTCGGATAAAAACGCGGCTTTTAAAGTTTAAGTTTTATAAGGAATCGAATTAAAAATCGAATGCTTACGTAAACTTGAACTAGCTCGGGAAATGATTATACCGTCCAGGGTCTGATGCCTCGATGATGACTCATAACATAATTTGAGCAGATACTATAATAACCCGATTGGACACCTGTATGATCCCGAAACAAACCAAATTAAAACACCCAACACATTAAACTAAAATAAAAGTTTTTATAAAAAGTTTTTAAAGTTAAAATAATTCTTTTAAACATTTTTCGAAGTTGTACGAAAATTAGTTGTTAATTATTAAAGGACCAATTCATTTATCAACGGAGAGTATTTATTGGACATAGATTCGAAACGACTAATTAAACGTAGAAAATTAATTTAGTTATAAAAATAACGAATTGCGCGACTTAGGAATAAATTAATTTAGTATATTATTAGAATATTAGGTTATTAGTTGTCTCCCACTCGTGGAAGACAATATATTATTATTATATTACGTGCATACGCATGCATTGGTGAGAGCTGAGCAGAGCTGAGTGACTTCGTTCCGTCTTGGTGTCACTTGGCATGGGACGGCCCGACAGCCACTGAGCTGAGGGTCACTTGATCCTTGGATGGCTTTAGGATTTATATTATATGTATAAACTTTGATTATATATATATTTTTCGATTCATTTTACCATTACGTGCGGGCCGGATGCGAGCCCTGAGGCGCGAACGATTCGGGATTTATTCCTTCCCTACATTAGGAGCTACTTTGCCTAGAACGGAAGTTCCCAAAGCTAGTGCAGGCCTTGAGGAATGATGTGCAAGTGCATAAGGTCGACGAGCCTTGATGCACGGGGTCGACGAGCCCCTGATCCTATTGGTCTGGCCGGACGGTAGAGTTCTCTCCTGCTCATGAGGGAAGAGATTAACTTTTTACGACTTGCATTGTATGATTTCTCCTATTGGATATGTTTGGGTGATGAATCGTTAGGCGAGATGACACACCGGATTTTGATATAACCATCGGCTAGTGTGCAGTTCTTGTGGGCAATGCGCGATGTCATTAGGCAACGTGTATCATTGTTCCCTGATCACAGTCCTTGGATTATATTATTCATATTCTTTTGGTAAAGGTATAACCATCGGCTAGTGTGCAGTTCTTGTGGAGCAATGCTCGATGTCACTTGGCAACGTGTATCATTGCACTCTGATCACAGTCCTTGGATTATATTATTCGATTCTTTTGATACTATTGGCACGGCACGGGGTGATTTGCTTTATCCATATTATTATTATTATTATTATTATTATTGTATTTGGACACAGTGCAATGAATACTGGATTCCGATTTGATTTATATCCGATATTACACCTTGATTTTATTTTGGGTTTATTTCGCATGTTGGCATAATAGAATAATCGCATCATGACATCATTCAAAAGTATTATAAGTTATATTAGATATTAATATAGGTTTACACATGTGCATATTTTAATTGTATTCATTTTATAAAATAAAAGTGCTTTGACCGTAGAGGATCCCTGAGGGGATAATTCTGGGTCACATACTGGGCGATTCGTCGCTCACCCACAAGTTGTTTCGTGGGTTTTAGGTACAGGTTCTGGCGGTCCGCAGCAGGAGATGTCAGGAGCTGTCCCCGAGGGCCACACCACTTGACCTAGTTAGGAGTATGCTTTTGATTAGGTTTACGAGTCCCGTATTTTCTGTGTTATATATATACGGGCTCGATAGATCATGTATCCCCTTCTATAGATGGTGTGATTTGGATCCGAGATGGATCGAATTATATGTTATGTATGTGTATGTTTATTTATTTGCTATGTGACTGATGCTTGATATTTATATTATTTTGCTTCCGCTGCTGTTTGATTTATTATTAATGATTAGCCTTGCGTGCTTAATGACTAATTAAGCACGAGGCGAGGTTGATCACACCCTAAATCCAGAATTCCTGGTTTGGGGTGTGACAGTATCTGTTTAATCCGGATATGGATAAATTGGGGATACAGAGCGAATACGGAGTGGATTATCCATATCCATTTACACCCCTAGTATTCAGAGCTCAACATATTAATTCATTTACAAATTTATTTTGTATGTCTAGTTAATTGAGTTGGACATAATTTATCATTTATGATTGATTATGTTATTTCAACTTGTTAACATTTTAATTAATTAGTTTTGATTTGATTCAAATTGTAGATGCTTGATGCAATTAAATTTTATAATTTCCATCAATCGAATATTTTATTTAAGAGCCTTGGTTATTACTATTATTTTATCTAATGTTTCCTATCTACTTACGTTAGTTTATTGTAGTCTTGGTTATTACTATTATTTTCAGTTTATTTTAGTTCGATTTTCAAATTTAAATTTTAATTAGTCCTTAATGATATTTTAGTTTATTTTCAGTTTATTTTAGTGTGATATTTCAGTTTCCGACCTGTAAACTACGAAAAAACCCAAAAATGAAACGTTGTGAGAAACAACAATTCTTTAAAGGTGAAACATTGGGCAGAGGTAGCATAAAAATGAGTCCCGATCTTCTCCAATAACTTTTTTTTTTTAAGAGTAGGGTTAAAATGCCCCATTGTTTTTTGCCCCAACCATGCCCCATCTCTATATCTTCGTTTACGAAGTTCAAATAGTCGATCCGAACCGTTCATCTTGTTCTACATATTACAAAGATATAGAGATGGGGCATGGTTGGGGCATTTTAACCCTACTCTTTTATAAAAGGTATATCATATGCCCGTTCCAATATATTGAAACGTGAAGTTAACTTACAGGAAAAGAATCTGTTAACTACTAATCAGGATTCAAGCCAATTCGGATTAACTTAACTTTTGAGTTAAATACATCTCGACCGTCTAATCCGGATTCGAGCCAATTTGGCCCCAATTCGGTCAATCGTCGTATCAACTTCTGAGTGAATGCAGAGGATACGAATTCCATAAAAATGCTGTCACTGACAGCATTTGTGCTATGTTTTGAAATTTTCTGAATTTAATGTCCAAGATTTCATTATATTTTGAGTGAAGTTGCTCAGTACTCACATAGAATACAGATTATAAACAGAAAAGAGCTAGGCCAGACAAAATATTGTGACTATACCCAGAAAATAACAGCAATTAAAATTTGTTCGTACAAATATCATTGTAAGTTTATAACATGTGTTCACTAAAAATCTTCAATATTCCATAGTTGACTGCTGCTGCTTCCATTTTTGGATAATCCAAGAAGTGGATATTTACCTAAACCCTTATCCAACATATTAAAGACCAGATGAATGTTATTTTGCATTCTTATTTTTCGGAAGCTATCAGGCACATAGTAACTTTGGGTCCACAGGAGCGAGGGATCTATATGGTTACGGTTGAATGGGGCCACCTGAACCTGTAAATGTGATGACCAACCAAAATAATATTAACATTGTTTATATCATGAAAAGAAATATTATTGAATGGAGAAGGTTTTAATGACTTTATTATATGATGTGTGTGGAAACAGACAAGATAGTTATTTCCGAAACCATGCTTGATAGCTTTTCCAGTGGCCTTGTTCACCAATGCAAAGGCCTCCTGCTTCTCTTCATCTTTGACAGGTACACCATATGCCATTTCTTTGATCCAATGCTGTGTTTGACAACACGACAGAGGAAAAACTATCAAAGGTTTGGACCAATTTAGTAGTAAACGAGAAAGCTAAAAAAAAAAAAAAAGTAAACAAACTCGGAAATGGTCAACATTAACCTAAAAATTAAAAATAAATAGAAAAAGTACAAAGGAATTACTTATAGATTATAGGAATAAATAAGAGCAATAATGCTGAAAACCTGGAATATATCTTTGGGATTGGAGGGAACCAACAGAACAGTGCTGCAATCCTTATCGATTGCCAGATTGTAGCCCACTTTAGCTTGGCAATTGATCTGGACTGTGTTTTGGGACGGTCTAAAGAGAGAAATGCATGTAGATGGCAATAACTTCTCAATCTTCCAGTGGAAACTTACGTTTTCGGGGTCTCCTTGCGGGACACAAAGATCAATAATGTGGCCATCAAAGAGATAGTGTTCTCGGGCGGTCCACACTTCAGAAATTCTGTTGGCCCTGCGAATATGCCCGAACCCCTCCAACACATCCTTCGACATGGTCCACAACACCGAGTTCTCGCAACAATTCTCATTGTATGGTACCAGCGGCACCTAATTATAAACAAAAAACTTTCATAGATTCTCATGAAATGTGTTAAATATTCAGAAACTGCAGTACATAAATCAAAATCAAAATCAAAATCTTACAGGCTACTATTCCAACATACCGAATTAGGAAATCATTTTGTATTTATAAGCAACAAATTGCATACCGTGAAAGGATAAAGGTTCTTGACTCATAATAGCAACATCCAGTTCCATACCAGGCCAACAACTTAACACAATGGTGTCACCAGGGTTACACTACTTAACAGTAAATTTAAATTCACATTCTAACTTGTAGGTAAGGGTGTAAACCAAACAGATTTGGAATGTATAATACTAAAATCATATCCTTATCAGTATTTGATAACCGAATTTGGATATGAAAATTAGACGGATATTAAAATCCAAAGCAAAATCCACCTTAAATGGATACAAATAAGAAGCAGATAATGACGGGTTCAGATATAGATATAAAACAGATAACAAATTAATTAATTTAAAGCACAAAATTGATAAAAAAAAAAAACATGCACATATTAGTTAATGATTTGACCAAGTCAAAATAGCTGATTTCGCCCCTAAATCCATCTGCTCTCTCAACATCTCCTCCATTTCCCTGTTGTCATGGGCGCATCACAGGCTCATATCGTGAGAATCAGTTCAAATCGTGAGAATCGGCCCGATTTGCTGAAAAATTTAGCCGATTCGTCTCCGATTCCATAGATTCTGTTGATTTTCACAGCAAAACTCGTCCACTGTGTAACTTGGTCAAAAATCAGGTCGGCCTGGTCCGATTCTGGTCCGACTCGGCCAATTCCTGTCTGACTCGGCCTATTTTGCCTTCTATGCTTAAGAGCTGTTTTCATTGACTTCTTATTTATCTGACCATACTAAAATATCCCAATACGCACCTATATATCCAGGTTATGGTATCAGATCTGGCTTACTCTCACACACTTGGCATCTTGGTGAGATGCTGTGGGAATATTAGCAACTTGCAGCCAACATGTGGAATATATATTTGGAAATAAGGAAATATGTATAATTTTTTAACCCTATTCCAATCGCATTCTTTCAAAATGGAAAAGTGTTAAGAAATAATTATCTAATTGATGCTGGACTGGGTGACTGGCGACGAAGATGAAGAGTAACCCACTGATCTCTTTCAGTAGTTTAGTGCATATGCGCACTTATTCTACTATTAGTTCTTTGCTATCTACAGACTTTCCTCTTACTATACCTCATTTTGACAGTGCCTGCGTGCACTTAGTTAACTTCAGTAGTTTACTTTGTGTTTTCTTTGCTCAGTTGTTTTGTTTGTGGTGGTACAGTGGGATGATGCCCTTGTACTGGTACAATTAAAAACATTTCTTGATGCTGTAAGATACAAATAGTTTCAATATATGGAACGGGCTGTTATAGCCTTTTTTCAAAAAAAAAAAAAAAAATAATTAACAAATTCCATCAATTGAAAAGACGACCAACCCATCTACCAAGTTTCTAAAAAAAAAAAAAGACCAATCCCCTTATTCCTTCTCTTCCTCATTGTAATTTGTACTGTCTATAATTATGTAATGCAATTCTGTAGTTGGTGCTTTTCCTTAAAGAAGACTTACAGGCTTGGACATGGCAAAGTAGCTAATTGCTTCACCAGTGGCTCTGTTGACCAGAGCGAATGCAGGTTGACCCTCAGAGTCCTTTATTCTAGTGCCATGCCTCTCATCCTTGGTCCAGTGCTGCCCTCAATTAATTAATTTTTTTGTAGCCCCAAATCAGGGCACAAAAAATAAAGAAATTCACCGAATTAATCATTAATTAGTTAGTTATACCAATTGAAGAAGACAAATCGAGTAATCAGCAAACCTGGTATCGATCCAAGGGGTTGGTCAGAGCAAACACAACATTGCCACCTCGGCTGGCGAGACAATAGTCCTTGCTTCTGCGGCAAATGATTCTGTAAATCGGGTCCTCACTCTCAGCCATGATTGGTTAGAATGAGAGATTTATTAGGTAGAAGACGAGAGATAGAGGTTTTGCGAATTTGTGAATTAGGCTGGATGGGCCTCCCTTTCCTACACTCTCTAGTTCTGAACTTTTTATTAGCGGACCAACCCCATTAATAAAATCGTTTATCGTTTTTAATTTCCTAATCACTAATTAAATCATCCCCACTTGGATGGGTCGCATTCACATCCACTCCAATATTATACAAGGGAATCTTTTACATTTAATGGATCTGGAACGTTGACATGGCACGAATCTCAAAGTCCAATAATATTGCTCCCTACGCTAGTCCGAATCTCAAAGCATAAGATTTAATCTCAAACCGTAAAGTAGGCCCATCCTCTATAGTATTGAAGAAGAGTTGAATCCGGATGGGTTGTGGCCCTCGCTGTTGAATATGTTTTCGATTTCTAAATTGACCAATACAACACATTAAATATATTTATTATTGACTGAGACTATGGTACTTTGTGAAAAATGGATCAATTCGTACTATAGATTCATATATTTATTTTTAATGTTTAAACAGTCGATCGAAATCATATAAAATTTGATCTCATATGAAAATGTACTCGGAGACTAAAGTTTGTATTTTTTTTTTAATTTATTTACTATATTTTTTAAGTGGAGGGTTCAAATGCACCCAAATTTTTGTGCACTCAAATGCACCTTATCCTTTTTCTCTGTTTTCAAAGTCCGAATAGTCAATCCGAACCGTTAGATGTGATCTATATATTAAGATGTTCTTGGAGACCAAATTTTACATTTTTTGAAATTTTTTTACTATTTATTAAGCCACTTTAAAAATCGCTGATTCAATGGTCCAGAAAATGCAAAATCAGCGATTCCTCCTTTTTTAATAGATACAATATCATTAATTTTGGATGGTTCAGAAAGCTAAGATCAGGTTATTTTATATGTATATAAAAATAGTAAATAAAATTATAAAAACTATACAATTCACTCTTCTATTACATTTTCATATAAAGATTATCTTTAATGATTTGATCGACTCTTAAAATTTTGTAAACAGAAATATTGATTTATAGCACGACGGCTCCGTCCTTTGCAAAGTACAATAGCCTCATTCTTTATTATAATACTAGCGTATGGTTATTTCATTTAACACTCATCGACCAAAACATTGTAACATCTCAATTTTTGAATATTTGAAAATTTCATTTGAATTGCAGTAAAGCATGCAATAAAATATTTTTTTATAACGTTGTGACATTGTTTAGACTGACCTTGAAGGTTTCAAAACTGAACAACTATTTAATCAAAGATTTGGTTATAAAATCAAATTAGTCATGATTATATAGTTTCACTACTTCAAAAAATACATTTATTATTGCATCAATATCATCAGGTGTCCTTTGGCACGGATGTTGTATGTAATCAGGGGAAGTGTTGTGCTGTACTTTGAATCTTTTATTGACTATTCAGTCTAATCAACTGATGGCGTTGATGTCCCTCCTCAGTTGTCATCCCTTTTATATCCTATAGTTTGTTTTGAGTGTCTCAGTGATATTGGATGGGTTACATGACTGGTGGCGCAGAAGTGATGACCTTTACCATCCGTGATGTCAATTAGGCCGTCAGTTTTACATTGATCAATTCCAAATGTGTTCCCTTTTGAACTAATGGCGATGTTCTCAAGGACAACGCTATAAATACTTGGGACGGTGATGTATTGTGTAATTAAGTTTGGAGCTATACTGTGCAATTCTAATGAAATAATTATTTAATAACATATTTTTTTCTTTGAGAACTTGGTAGATGCTACCAAAATTGTGTTTTATTTAATAACATATTGATGAGTCAAAACCTTACTACTACTTTTACGATAATTTAATATACATGTTTAGGGCACAAAAAGCTCACATGATGTATGGTGGGAGTTGCAAGTGGGTAGAATGTTCCAAGGTTCAGTGCTCTCATCTTTTGAGATGTGGGGAGAGACATTGAACTTGAGACATCTCCTTTTCCTTTAGTTGTTCCTTATGGTCTATCCTAGACTAATCTACATTTAATCATCAGTCTATCGAAAGCATGTTGTTTGATTGTGGGGACGTTTAACTCCTTGATGACTCTGAATGAATACTACTAACTTTTAGTATATAAATATATACTTAGTTACCCTAATTCTACTCTGTCGGATTACAAGCGCATAATCATACCATGTAGTAATGTCGGGTGTCGATCCACAGGGATAGATTTATAAATGTTTAACAACATTATACTAGTTTAGGTCCTTCAGTTTGTTTGGTTTGTGCGTAATAGTTATGCGTATTTGAAAGGTTCTCCAACTCTAATGTCGGCTTGTGAGGAACAATTTAGATTGTCACAGTATGTAATGTAATTAAACCACTTACACTAATCTAATTAATCACATTCCCCTATTACTCGCTAAGTAATAACACTAAACCCTACTTATTACAAGTAATAAATAAATTCCTAATTATAATTTGAGATGTTATCTAATCTATATCCTGCCAAGTAATAACGCTAAGATATCCATTCACATTAAAATTTGGTTGTGCCATCGTTCGAAAACTTTTCATTTTTATTTAGTGTAAAGTCAAGCAGTCATGAAATTATAACAAAATGAATGCAATAAAATAACTTTGAATATATTTTTATTTACTGTTTAACCTTGTACTGAATAAATTCAATAATTTATAAATTTGAAATATAATATATCCCTCATGAAATAGATCAATTTAAACTATTTAAATTTGTCATGAGTGTAAATTTTAATATTTGTCACAACAAAAAGTTAATATACAAATTAACATATATAATTTCAAAAAGATGAGGAGCATCAATTGTGCTCATACTTTACATTGAAATCCTCCCCAAAGTAGCACATAAATCCAAAGTGCATAAACATGAATTAATTAATTTTGTGCACTCAATTCAATGGAAAATTAATAAGTGGCTCAGTCTATGCTCTCAAAGAGATTGGTACCAGACGTAAATATAAATCGTGCTTATAATAATTTCCGATTTAGATGTTGAAGATTATTAAAACTATCAAGTGATTCCCTTCTATGATATCTAACCACCTCACAATGTAACACACACGACATACTATATATATAGATAATACGTCCGGCTGTGAGGTGGTTAAATGTCAGAAAAGAAAATAACTTGATAGTCCTAATAATCTTCAAAACTAAAGATTGATTTAAATCTAATATTAATCTCAAAAATTTAAATCTAATATTATAAGATTCTTGTAGTGTCTTTTGACTTTTGGTTCGTTCAATGATTTAGCTTCACTGAGTAAAGCAACTTCAAGATTCCACACATCCTCAACTTTTTGTAATATGCAAACTCAACACATGCTTTTGCTTTCTCACCTTCATTTGCACTTTCATGAGTTCATTGGCATCTTTTTTTTTTTTAGTATCCTTTTCCATTTGCTTCCTTACGAGGCTATGTCTTTCTCTCTTCACAAGGCAACCAAAGTGGGTCTAAGTAGTACATATATTGTACTGATATCGAACAACGAAAAGCAATTTATTTAACAGTGAAAGATCATTATATTATCTACTCTTTAGTGGACCAGTTGGATGGTTGTTGTTTGTTAAAAACGTGGCCCATTGAAGAGCTGCTTCGAGTCGTACTGCTATTAGCCCTCCATATTAATATGTTCTGTTTTCATTTAGCTTCTTTTTCCATTATTTGCTCTCTGACGGAGCACCTTCTTTCTTGCACACTAATCAGCCTCACTCCATTTGGAAATAGCAATATATTTCGGTTTTAATGTCTATATGTTCTCAATATTTTATTTTATTTTTTCTTAGCAATGGAAGCACCAATTATAATTTCAAGATTTGAGGGTAAATTTTAAAATTTGTAACCACAAAAGGTTGATGTACAAATTAACAGATATAATTTCAAAAAAGAAAGGTGCATCAATTATGCTCATACTTAGCATTGAAATCCTCCCCAAAGTAATATTTTCTGCACTCAATTAAATGGAAAATTAATAAAAGACTCAGTCTCTTCTCTCGAAGAGATTGACCAGACATATTATGTGAATAATATAAATTAAGCTTATAATTTTAGATTTAAAATTAATTTCTAATGTTGAAGATTATTAAACCTATCCATTCTCTGATTCCCTTTATGATCTATAACCACCTCACAATGCAACGTTAACGCACATGACTTACTATATATGTAGATAACATGTACGTACATGGTGCGTTCCATTGTGAGGTGGTTAGAGATCAGAAAAGAGAATCACTTGATAGTTTTAATAATCTTTAAAGCTAGAGATTAATATCAAAATTTAAATCTAATATTATAAGATTCTTGTAGTGGCTTCGGGTTTGCTCAAAGATGTAACTACACTGAGTAAAGCAACGTCATGATTCCACACATCCTCAAGTTTTCTTAATATGCGAACTCAACACATGCTTTTGCTTTCTCAACTTCCTTTACACTTTTTTCCATTTGCTTGCTTACGGGGCTGTCTTTCTCTTTTGAGAAGGCAACAAGGGCTGGTCTGTGTGGTACATATATTGTACTGATGAATAAGGAAAAGCTATTTATTTATTAACTGTGAAAAATAATTATTTTATCGCCTCTTTAGAGGGCCGGTTGGATGGTTGTTGCAATGTTTTCTCCAGCGAAGACTAGGAGCTTCAAAACAAGAAAACAAAAGTTGACAACATTTTTATACCGATACCCAAGCAATAGTACATAAATTGTACCCATATCTAAGCAAATTATTAAACAGTGAAAGATTATTGTTATTGTATTGTATTGACTCATTAGTGGGCCGCTTGAATGGATGTTGTAATTTGTTGAAAACGTGGCCCAATGATTTGTTTTGACAAAATAAATGACAAATCTATTGGCCTTTAATTTAGTTTGGGTCTAAATATCAGATGAAAGCTTGTTGGAAATAAACTCAATTGTAGAGCTTGTTGGTATAAAAATAAATTAAATCTCTCCTTAATTATTAACCTTAGATTCTAGGTGTAAGTTTTTATGAAAACAAATTGTAAAGTCATACTGCAAGTTTTTTTTTTTTCATGAAAACAAATTGAGCTTCTAATTATGCTAAAAATTATTAGTATTATACTAAAAATTATTTAATTGACAAACTTTTAAATTTTTAAGATTTCAATAAATAAGTACTTTTTTTCTGAACTCATTTGCTGCAAAATGGCTAAAGAGATCGATTAATTCCACGCCAAATCTGTTCCTTTAGCACACAACTCTTGTTAGGGAATCATATTCAAGCTAAGATTCGTAGCACAAATCAAACTAATTAAAATATACAAAAGTAAAAAAGATAAGCGATAAAAACAATGTACCCGTGAGAAAGGTTTAATTTGAAATATATCCAGTTCGATGATTTTTAGTGAATTAATATTTAAATTAAAAAACTTGGCCCACATTTTTACGTTACAAAAAGGCCGAAATTAGTATGTGGTTAAGCTTATTATCAAATTGGTTGGTAAACTTAACTTCAAATCTTCAAGTCTATGTGATCGGGACACGTGTCCTAATTCAATTTTATTTCTTGTAAATTAAAATCAAATAATCTATAATAATAAAAAAAATCAATTTTATAAGAGACATACTAGTGTTGTCAGTATTATAAATAATGTTTGTTACCGTAAGACGTATATTTTTTATTATATTATGAAAAAAATTTAAAAGCATGAATAATAATGACTCTATTTTTCGAAATACTACAAATGATTTGAAAGTTAACGGGAACAAGCATTTAGAAGAAAAAGAGTATTTAGCAGCTATAAACTTCTAAACCCAAATTAAAGAAGTAAACAAAGAAATCCCAAATTCAAAGCCTGACACCTTTTTCATCTACAACTTATTGCTTGGAGAGAGTAAATAATTGTCGATGAGGCGTTAGTTGGCACATGCGTAATAGCTTCTGGCATTCTAGCCTTGTACAAAGTGCTTCACACTTCTCCAGCGTTAGAAGGAGCCATGTCCATATTTGTTTACTGTCATAATTTGCAAAATATTCAACATTATTTACAAAGTTATAAGCTAATAGTTGTAAACAAAACAGCTACGCTAGCTATTCAAACCAAACATATATTAACAATGTAAAATAGCAAAATAAGTTTGACTTAAAAATCATATATATAGTCAATCCACTTACAATATTTAAAAGTTACCAATCTTACAACAATTTGAATTTGTGATTTCAAAGTTAAAATAGTCAATCCAAACCATTAAACATGATCTCTATATTGAAATGTGCTTAAGATCAAATTTTACATGTTTTAATTTATTTACTATATATTAAGTCTTTTACAAAACTGTTGTTTTTAGACAATTTTGGACCACTGAAAAATAGTAGTTTTGTAAAATACTTAAATAAATAATAAAAAAAACAAAAAAAAATGTATAATTTGATCTCCAAGAATATTTTAATATAGATATCATGTTGAACAGTTTGGATCGACTTTTTAGGCTACGAAAATCACAAAATCGAATTGTTGTAAGATGTTGTAACTTTCAAATGTTATTAGTGAAAACACGTAGAGGAACTCTAAATTATAAACAAAACACATTTACAATTACTAGGATAGAGGGTGAACTAACAAATGAAGCGTTCAAAAATGTTGCACATCCTCTGCAACCAGCAAAGTATATATCAATCGTCATAACATGGGAAATAAATTTGTTGTGATTCTTTGAGAATCACAGAACCCTGCTATTCCAAATCCACCTTTCCATTTATTTTGAGATTTGCGCATGGAAAATAATAGTTTTTGAGAATATATAGATTTGGAAGAGGAGGGTCCTGTGATTCTCAAAGAAGCACAACAGATTTATTTCCTGTAACATGTCATCATATCTCCATAACCTGACCTCAAAAGTCGATGAGGATGCAGTTAACTCATTATTTGTCCTATCTTTCTCTTCACCATAACAAAACTTCGAACCCATAACCAAGACTCCACTGAGTAAAGCAACTTCAAGACTACTTTTTTCTACGTTTGCTTTCTCAACTTTAAACATTCAAGAGCGGACATCTCTTTTTAGTCACTTTTTTCTACGTTTGCTTGATTACGAGGCTATGTCTTTCTCTCTTCCCAAGGCAACCGGAGCTGGTCTTAAGTAGTACATATATTGTACTGATATCGATTAAGAAAAGCAATTTATTTAACTGTGAAAGATCATTATTTTATCAACTCTTTAGTGGGCCAGTTGGATGGTAGTTGTTTGTTAAAAACGTGGCCCATTGAAGAGCTGCTTCCTACAACTATATATTAGCCCTCCAAATTAATAGTGTTGAATTTAGTTTGGGTCTAAATATATATATAAGATGAGAGCTTGTTGGAAATAACTGGATTCAAGAAACTGTTTAGTAAAAACAATTCAAACCCTGGCCTTATTTTGTAAACCTCAATTACTTGTAAAAATTTGCCATTCAATTTTCATACAGTGGTTATATATTATATTAGTTATAAATATGTATAGATAATATTTTCATATCTAAACCTTGTTGCCACGCTCGTGTTGGAACTAATAATTTTAATTTCGCACAATATTTATTTCCCTTCTTTTATTTGGCATTGGTCCCTCTCCATATGTTTTTCTTTTCCATTTCTTTTGGCCTCTTTTTCCATTTATCAACTAACGAAGCTTCTATTTCTCTCTTGAAACCTCTATTCTCTATCTTGCTGTCTCTAAGTCTCAATCCATTTGGGGGTATAACTACATATTTCGATTTTAACTTCTCTATGTTCTCAATCTTTTATTTTATTTTCCTCTAAATATATAACAGAAGCGGCTTATATCTCTACCGTTTCTTCCCTCTCTTATTTAATCAAAATTCATTTCACAGTTGAATACACAATATCAATATCAAGCCATGGAGTTTTATTGTATTATTATGTTTATGGTCAATTTATTGATCATACCCTTGTGATTGTTTTTTGATGAAACAATGTTCAATATTTTCTAAAAAATTTCATTTAATGTTTTGTTCTCTCGTATTCTTCAAATCTCTTCCAATAATTGAAAATGTTTTACATTATTCATATTAATGAAATCACCTTTTATTTAGATCGATTATACTACGAATTTTCATATATTTGAACTCCCCAAATAAAATCAGACAATAACCATAACCAAATTACATAATTTGTAAAACCCAATGTAACCTACATTACTCAGTATTAATTATAGTAAAATACACAAAATACTACTTTTCAAATACACCTGACTATTATATGCTAGTGGAGCCGTTTGATGGTATTGACTCTTTAGTGGGCCGGATTGATGCATATTATAATTTGTTGAAAATTTGGCCCATTGATTTGTTACGACAAAATAAATGACTTATCAATGGGCCTTTCATTTAGTTTGGGGTCTAAATATCTGATGAGAACTTGCTGGAATTAATTGCTCAATGGTAGAAACTTTTTAGTAAAAATAATTCAAACTCCTTAATTTATATATTAGCCTGATTCTAGATGTGAATTTTTATTAAATGAAATTGTAAATACTGCAATTTTTTTTTTTTTTTGGAATACAGATGAAAATTGAGCTTCTAATTATCTTTATATACTTACAAGAAGTATCTCAGTCATATGTTGAATTTGTTAGCTCTTATACAGAAAAAAATTATTTAATTGACAATTTTTAACATTTTTAAGATATCACTTAACAAGTACTTTTTCCTAAACTCATTAGCTGCAAATTAAAATGGCGAAGGAGCCCACAACTCTTGTTAGGGAATCATATTAAAGCTCAGTATCATAGCACATGTCAAACTAATTAAAATATAAAAAAAGTAAAAAAATTAGCGATAAAAACTTGTACCCTTGTGAAAAGTTTAAATGAAATCCAGTTAATTAGGTGATTTTTAGTGAATATTTAAATTAAACAGCTTGGCCCACTTATTTACTTATGAAATTGGTTGGTGAACTTAACTTCAAATCTTCAAGTCGATATGAACGGGACTAGTGTCCTTATTCAATTTTATTTCTTCTAAAATAATAAACATAATTGCATTGTACTGAATCAATACAAATCCAATAATTTAAAAGTCCAAAATATAAAAAGATCACTCATAAAGTACATTGTTAAACGGTTTAAATTTGTCATTTCAAAAGAATTAATTTAAATATTCTTCTCAACAAAAAAATACAAATTAACAAAACTTCATATAGAACATACACATCAATTTAGCTCATACTTTACATTGAAATCATGGCCAAAGTAGCCCTAAATCCAAATTGTAACGACAATATTTCTGCACCAGACTGCCCCTACATAAACATTATTTCATTAATCTTGTGCACGTTGGTCAATGGAAAGTAATAAATGGCTGAGTATCGTCTTTCCAGGTGATTGACCAACCGTTGTGAGCTGGTCAAAATTAAAGGGAATCACTTGGTAGATTTAATCATCTTCAAAATTAAAGATTAATTTTAAAATCTAATATTAAATATATGTTTGTATGTTTATAATATATAACATAATTTAGCATATGTTTCACCATATATATAAATGATTTAATTGTGTATATATACAAAAATACTGGAGGGATATATATATACAAAAATAATAACTAATAGACATTAAACTACACATATAACAAGGCATAAGATTGAATTTAATTGTGTATTTTCAGGTTGGAGCATATTAAGGTTCACTATTCGTACGTACGTAGAGGAAAAAGATTGGGTTCATGTCTTGTGTATTTTACTATTTTAACTCGTGGAATATAATAGTTGAGCTTGCTCTTGACTCTTTAGGTAACTACGTACGGGCTATAAAAAGTTGAGGCATTTATGTTACTCTATTGCAAGTTATATCTGGTCAAAAGTTGATTTCCCCATGTGAATGCATGATATCCGTCTCTTAATTTACTAAAACGAGGGTAATCATTATAAGTCACTCTTTTATTACGCTCCACAATATATACTTTGATGCGTTGCCACGACTAAAAGTAATATGTCTACGTGACATATTTGGTTTTATGCTGTCTCAAACATACAACTTCGGCTCCATTATAAATAAATATGTGAATAGTGAAAACATGGAGATATTACTATTGTTAATAAAGTGACACAAAAATCATAAAATAAAAATGTCAATAGATTAAATGGAGAGGTATCATGTTTAGTTTTATATTGCTCAATATATCAATTACTCGGCCTATATATAAATATGTAATGTAGGACAACTTTCCAAATGATTAAACATGTTATAAAAATTAAAGGTTACAATTATGTGTAATATAGTATTCTTTACGTGTAAGAATGGTCATGTGGCAGTGTATGAAAGGTCATGTATCGTCTTGACTCGGACATGCACCCAAATACTCATTGTTGAGTTTGAACTACCTTTCGTACTTGACGTTCGTTGCGGTTTAATTCCTTACACAAACCTTCTTGAAAATAAGTTGTGGTTTGCAAAAGAATAGTTTTAAACAACAACGTAGAACAAGCACGAAAGATGGGTCAAACTCAAGATGTGAGTTGTTGGGGATATGTATGGGGGTCAGAACACGCCATTTGGCCATTTGTACACTGTCACAGGACCATTTTTACACAAACAAGTGTTGTAATTATTAGCTAATAAACAACTGGGTTATTGAATTATGTGTAATAATATTGTCTTCTGTATATATATTTATATGTTTAACAGCTAGCAAATACGGATGCTAGTCCATTATAAACAACATCTAAAATATGTATATATATAGAGAGAGAGAGTAGGGTTAAAATGCATCATTGGTTTTGTGTTCCAACCATATCTCACATCTCTATCTCCGATTTCAAAGTTCAAACAGTTGATCCAAACCGCTCAACACGATATGGTTGGAACTCAACACGATATCTATATTAAAATGTGCTTAAAATATGCTTAGAGACCCAATTTTATATTTTTTGGAATCTTTTTAGATAGATACAAAATCATTTTTTTTGAATGGTCCATAAACAATGATTTTGTACCTATCTAAAAAAATTGTAAATTTTTTTGGGTACAGATTGCAGCTATTCAGTAATCAACTACTGGTCATACTACTTTTGTAAATATTAATCATATTTAATTGTCACGTTGAATAAAGGACTTATTTACTAACTTCTAACTTCAAACTAAGGCGACTTAAACTATTCATGTTAAATTAAAACTTATTACTAATCAAGTTATTGTTAAACAAATCGATTAAAGAAGAGAGAAATTAGAAATTAAAATATTTTCTATTACAATGGACCTCACGGGAGAAAAAGTCAATCCATCTTAGAATATAATAATTTAACATACTTGGTTGTAAGTCATTCCTTATTTCATTTTAAGCCTTCATAATTAGTTAGTTGTCTTTGTTTGATAGTTTATCCATTTATTTGTTTCCTAAGCCATAATTCAACTTCTTCTACCCGCTACATATCTTTTGCAGAGTAAAGGCCATGGACATACTGCTAAGCTTGCTTTACTTTGCTTATCCATTCACTGAATTAAAAGAGGGAGAGAGAGAGATGGGATCAGATGCTAAGCTTGCTATGCTAAGCTTGCTTTGCTTTGCTTTTCCACACACTGATAGAGAGAGAGAGAGAGATGGGATCCGGTGCTAAGCTTGCTCTGCTAAGTTTGCTTTGCTTTGCTTTTCCAGCCACTGTAGAGAGAGAAAGAGATGGGATCCGGTGCTTTATTATTTATGATATTGTTGGCAAACTCTAACAAAGTTTTTCAAAAGAGAGACCCTTGGTAGCCACAATTCAAGTTTTCAAAGAGAGAGAGAGAGAGAGAGAGAGAGAGATGAAGTTCAGCTGGGCCAAACACTTCTAGATCTGATTAATCGATATTTTCTCGTAAGCAAACTACTTTATTGTTTTAAAAATATTTAATTTATGTTATATTTTGGATAGTCTTACATCTTCAAGTCACTAAGTGTATGTATTAATAATTTGGCCAAGTACCATGGTTAATTTTGTTACGCTACTCCATATTACGAATCAGTACTCAAATATGATTTACTCTGCTCAAATTACTTACCTGATTACCTCAAACTTAAGATTTTAGCAATTAAGTCACTCTAAAAAATTAGAAAAGAACTTCTATTTCAAATGAAGTTTGTTTTCCCATAGAACACGTTTAAATCCCATAAGGTGGAAGGGTCACTGAGATATATATATAGGAAATTATTGCTAGGGAGATAAGACAGTTGCTAAGAAGCATCTGGGTTTAGAAATCTTATTTGTTTTTAAAATAAGGTTCCGTTAACCCCGACATTTTTTTATTTAATTCAATTGTAGAAGTCACAAATCAATTTTTATTGTAGAAGTTGTTAGGGAACTTTGATAGAGGACAAAGTTTTAAATTGTTCTTTTGCAATTCCTGAGTAGAGAGTAATTTCTCGTACATGATATGATGCAAGTAAAGCCCAAACGGTAGTTTGCAATTATTAATGCAAGTAAATAATTCATCTACTGTGCAAACTGGTATACAATGTAAAAATAATAAAATAAAATAAAGGAAGCTGTATTGCATCGTGCAAAAATTGATAATTTCAGTCATTTGATGTATTCCTGAATTTCCGCTAATGCATTCTATGTTTTTATTTTTCTTTAGCCTCACAATAACAGAAAGAGATGGAGATGGCGAGAGAAGCTGTACCTTTTCTAATTGAGAGGCTATCAGAAACCCCCTTCAGAAACTTTTTATCAAAGAACAGCCCTCATTACTTGGATAACCTGGATTTTGTCATACAAGAGCTAGTCAAGGTACAAAGATTTATGAGATGGAGGGATTTTAAACAGCAGTCTGAGGATAGAAAACAGGCCTTAATTAGGGGACTGAAACTAACAGTACGCAAAGTTGGGAAGTACATGGGTGAGATTCATGCGCATTATTTGGCCAACAGATCTATTAACCTAAACGATGGCACCCATAAGGCAATTGATGAGCTGGTAAAGGAGTGGGGTGACATCCTGAGTATTATTGCGGGTATTGTGTATTGCTGTTACAAGTTGACGTTAACGAAAGCAGAGAAAGAGTTTGCTCTTGAGGAGGTTTACGGGGAAAATTTTGAAGGGTTAGAAAGAATTGATAAAATATCTGTTTCGTTAGATGATCCAAACAAATGGTTGAATGAGCAGGAGAGCGTACAGCTTTTCCTCTTGAAGGCATTTCCTGTTCTGACTAAGAAGAGCGAAAATTTGGAAAAGAAAACTTTTTTACTGGGGTTGTCGAAAGAGCTAGATAATCTCCCTCAACTGATTTGTATGGCATGTCATGGTTTACCTCTAGCCTTGGTTTTAGTAGGCAGTCTCCTTTCACTTAAAGAAACGATCAGTGATATATGGAAGAAAGTGAAAGATGAGTTGTATGCATTAAAAAATGAGGACAAGATATTGTCGAACATCATGAACTACTGCTATGAGGATTTACCGTCCTTTATAAAACCATGTTTTCTTTATTTAGCATGTTACCCCGAAGGCTATGAGATCCCCTCAAGATCTCTAATTAATATATGGGTTGCTGAAGGATTTATTTCAAAAAAGAAAGAAGAGGAGACTGCAGAGGAGACAGCATACAAGTACCTCGAGCAACTTGTGGAAAGGTACTTCCAATAGTTTTTCAAATCACCCATTCCAGTATTTTTATGTCATTTTAAATTATACTTTTGTTTATTTTCTAACTTAAAAGGCTGTCGAGCTTCAAGTATTGTGATTGATTTAAGCATAGGATCATATTTTCCCAATCCAATCAAAATTTAAGGAGAATGTAAATTTATAAAAATTTGGGTGTTTAAGGATTAATAAATTCTTGGTGGTCATGTTATTGCATATATGCATTTGTTTGTCATTCAAACTACCTAAAGAAAGTTTAGATTACTTGTTCTACTTTTAATCTTTCACCAACATTGACCGGATTACTAGTTCTACTGTTATTCTTTCACCTACATGTGTATATTAGACCTACAAATGACTCCACATTTCAAAGTTGCAGTAGTGATAATGTGAATAGGATTTAAGTGATTGACAGGCACCATATGATGATTTTAATTTAAATCTGATTATAGTGATTAATTGTTATCTGCTTCCCAAACAGTCCTACATTGTTCGGCATGTTGACTTACTTTTCATTATTCAGAAGTTTCTATGAGCATAGAATACTCTTCACTGGTTTGTTTCTTACATTGATTTTTAAATTTATGTTGTTGCTTGTAGGTCCTTGGTTCATGTTTCGAAGAGATCCTTCTTTGGTTCAATCAAGTATTGTTGTGTTAATCGTGTTATCCATAAATTTGTCATCAATCAATCTAAAAAGGAGGGGTTTTTGGATGCTAAACCAGATGAGAGAACGAGTGAATCCCTGTTTCGTGTAGCAATCCACACTGATAACAAATCTGATTATGGAAAACTTGATATTACTCTTATCCGTTCCTTTGTGGCTATAAATGTTCATCAAAACATTCTTAGAAATTCTAGGTTTCTCATAGTGTTAGAATTGTCACGGTCCACTGTACCTGATGAAGCAATATCAAATATGATTTGCTTACGTTATCTGGGCTTGAGACATACTAGCATAGATACACTCCCAGATAGTATAGATGTCATGCACAATCTTGAAACACTGGACGTAAGAAATACAAACATAAAATCCCTACCTGAATCCCTTTGGAAAATTTCCACACTTCGTCATGTATATGTGGTAGCCACCCCCGAAATTAAGGGTCCGCCCCCAACAGCCAACTTAACTGATCTACAAACCTTGAAAACAGTTGCAGTTCCCCAATCTTGGATTGATATATATCCACATTTCCTAACCAGCCTTAGGAAGTTGTCCCTTTCAAACCCAGATGGTCTGGACTGGAAATCTGTTTCTAATCTACTTAGCCAGTTGGTTAATCTCTTTTCCTTAACAATAATGGGCAACTCTGTACCATCGGAGTTCATCGATACAAGGGCCTTCCCAGGTCTTAAGACTGTCAAATCAATTCGTTTGGGGGGACAGTGGAGTTACAGGAAACTTTTCATGGATAATGTTGAGGTCCCACCAAATCTTTCCAAGCTTACCCTGAACAAGTCTAGTTTGAAGGAAGACCCCATGCCATGGCTAGAGAGAATAAAGACCCTGAAGTTTCTGCGCTTACAAGATGGAGCATACACAGGGAAGCAAATGAAATGCTCAGCAAAGGGATTTCCACAGCTAGAATACTTAGAACTTTCGAAACTGGAAACCTTGGAGAAATGGGTGGTGGAAGCAGAGGCTATGTCGGAGCTTAGAACACTACGTGTTATTCAATGCAACAAACTCAAGGACCTTCCCAAGCGAGAGCATGGTATTGTTTTCTTAGATACTTGAAATGCTTCTTTGATTCTATCTCTCTTTGTGTGTTTCTTTGATCTATGTGTCTGTTTTGATGTATGTATGTTGTTTTCTGGTGTGAGTGTGTACATGTTTAAATTATCAAGATATTGATGAGTGGACAGAAGTTTGTATTTTCTGGTGTGAATTATAAGTTTTAAGAGTATATATTTGATTTTTTCAGATTTTTAATGCTGTGAATAAAAAAATTTGTTCTTCCATGGGGCAAATTTGAAAATTGCTGAAACTGAAAGTTGGGTTCAGGTAATATGGGAAATTAATGGTGTCCACAACAAGAATGAGACACTTTTTGCTAGGATAAAAAAATGACTTTTTGCGACAAAGTACCGACATTGTTCAACTTTTTCTTTTCACGACGGTACTTTTCGCGAGAGAGTAGCATCATAAATGCGCTTTTTTTCTCGCAAAAAGTGTCTACTCTCGTTCTGGCATGACTCTTGCTAGTTGTAACACTCAGTTTCTAGCCTCACTTGACACCTACCACTGAAAGGAACTATGGATGGAGGATGACAGACAAATTGTCAGGATCATCTACTGCCGAAATGAGGATTACTTGCTTTGTGTTGAGAATTAATTAAAATTTATTAGAGCATGTATGAACCAGTTTTTACAAACATAAAAACTGCATTGTCTATTTTGGGCGTTGGTTATTTTAAGTATAGTTAATTAAAGAATAGTTGGCTTAATGGTTCGTTATTTTTCTGCATGTTGTGTAGTGGGTAAATTTAGGGAAGTTGTGGATGTGTATTTTAGGAATGTTAGTGTTTTAAATATAGTAGAACTCTATGTAATTGAGTAAGAGAGAGGAAATAAAGCGTTGTTTGCATTCATAAAGATATTCGTCTCTCTTCTTTCTTTGATTATGGGAACAAAGTTGTGCAGTATTGCTGAGTTTATCCCTACAAAATGGTATCAGAGCCAATGGTTCGGTGGGACAAGCAATTGACGACATAGTCAATTCGCAATTGACGACAGAGTCAATTCGCAATTGATGGTGCCTAAACAATTCAATAGAGAGAAGTCTAGGGATTTTTGGCATACAATTACTTGGTTTAAATCCAGACTTTCTTTATTTCTAAATTCATGTTTTCTTTGACGAGGTTTCTAAGCGTAAAGTATTAATAAGGGTCACTTTCGTGAATTAATAGCGTGTCTAAATAATGTGGGTTTAATGATTAAGTCCTTCACCCTAGCGGTCTAGACCATAACCATAGGTTAATTAGCCTAGTTTATTCCCAAATACCAATACTTCACGATTAAGTCCTTCACACCAATATTTGGCTCAAATCTAGGAGTCTCAATTAAATATGAGGCTTCACAATTAAGTCCTTTACCTCAATTCAACATTTGTTTCTTATGGTTCCAGACTAAAAACTATATTTGGTCATTTCTAATCTTAATACTAAGGTTATTTGTGTACATAATTTGGTACCATCAATTATTACTCATAATCAATTTAAGTTATTTAAACTTAAACGAGATACTAATTATCAAGCAACACAAATAATGCAATCACATAAATAATAAAATCAATAAGAACAATGATACAAGCAAACAATTATAACAAAGAAAACCATCCAAGACAGATTTTAACACAAGTTCATGCTTAAAGCCTAAACCTCTAGAGAAGAAATCTAGCCTCTCATGGGTGCGCAAACATCCAAGAGAAATACAAGAATAAACATGATAAAAACTAAGAAAAACAAGAAAGAAAATAGAGTACACCAATCTCCTCGCTTGCTGCCCCTTGTTTTCACTTTGTTTGCTCGAGCAACCTTCAATTAATCCTTCACTCCACTGGCCTTAATTCACTTGGAGAAGATAGAAAAGAATTAGAAAAATGTGTCAAATCAAGAATACGTTAAAAGATGGAATAAAAGATGAATCCCCTATTGCTACTTCCTTGATTTATAGTAATTTTCGTGACTTTGGGAGCAAACTAACAAGATTTGGCAATAAAATATGTCCAAATCTAGGATGGTGCGGCTGCACAAAATTCTACATCCTGAATTTGAATTTATTTCCTTCATGAAAGTTGTAGATCTTTTTTTCCTATTTCTGTCAATATTTGATTTACTCAAATCGGAGTTTTGTATGATGAAAATATGGCAAAAATAAGAATTGTGTGTCGGCTGCTGTGATTCTATGTGGCTAGTTGTGCAACCCGAAAGAATGCTTGAACAGGTCGCATAACTCTTTGGAATTTTTGTGAACTGAACTTCAAACATGCATAAATCATCGCCCATAACTTCATTTTCAGTGTTCTACCACTTTACAGAAAGCTTGCGAGAATATCGACAATTTGCTCCATTTTCTGTAATTTGTATAGACTTTGGTAGTAACTTAGTTCTTGATATATTTTAATATAAAATTACACTAAAATACAAGAAAATTGACTTAGCTTTCGAGGTTAAACCCTCTATATTAATGAGGCTTATCACGCTTGTCATACAACATTTAGATTTAACATAAAAATTGATAAAAGTAGATAAAAGTAAAGAGAATTTGGCCTAGTTTTTGAGGTAAAACACTCTCAAAAGTTTAGATGATTTAGCCCTATCAGTTCATTAGCACAATTGATTTAGAAACTATGGTGTGCAAAAAAAATTGGGTCCATACCTCATATGCTCTTTTTGTATTATGCCTGTCTGTTTTGTGAATTTCAAGGATTGGAAGAGGAAAGGCTTTATAGTGACATTGGGGCTTTGGACATTTTTTACTCCTTGGGGTTCACCCTTAACGGTCTACTATTTATGATTAGTCGTCAATAAATTTATTGATTGTGGAGACATTTAACTCTCGACAGGCACAAGTTCCTGCCGGTAATTACATCAATGGATGGGTCAGACCTTATTGAACACCTCGTTCATTCCAGGATAAATTATAATTTTAATGTATAAAAGTAATTATAAATTAGTGTTTGAATTTTGAGGACAAAATTATTTTTAAAGGAGAGAAGAATGTAATGCCATGTAATTTGAGTTAAGGTCTAATTAAAAAATTATATTTTTAAATATAATGCTACATAATTAAAATACTAAAATAAAAAGTACAACATAAACATTTATATGTTTTTCTTCTTATTTTCTTTCATGTAAATAGATTGATTTAACAATAACAAATAACTCAAAAAAAAAATAATCTCCTGGAATAGAAATTTTGTGGTCTTATTGATATACGTCTCATATATATAGCATATATATAAACTCACGACGATTGATTGATATCCGTATAATATAACATATATAAGTTAGTATGTCTTTATAAACTGACTGATTAAGCATATGGTTCGGCAGTGAAAACTCCTATCAATGATAATATAAATAATAACTTTCAAATATAACAGTCTCCATTCGCACGACTCAACACTGATAAATCTAACTAATTAGCGACTTCTCAGAAAACTACTTATGTTACTATGTACTCTATCTTTCTCTCTCCACCATCTTCACAGAGGTTAATAGAAAAGAGCTCTACATTTTTTTAATTTCTCTTTCCTTGATAACTCCCATAGGAGACCCAAAGCCGTTCAAATCACGTGGTATTTCAATCTTTTATTAAATTAGTGTTTAGTAAATCGAGTCAATACTTTTGTATATTTATTTATGTGATAAAACTTCTTGAAAACTGTATTGTTTCTGAGAATTATGTATTTGATAAGATTCCTTAGATTTATTAGTTTGGTAAAATATCTAAATCATAATCGGTAATGGTGTTGATTGTCAGAAATTATGGAATTTTATAAATCATTTTGTTAAACGATCATCGAAACGTTTCTTAATGTTTCTTCCACTTGTATTTTATCTATTTTCATTCTTTTAGAATCGGCAAACGAAAGAAGATGTTATTTCATACTACCTATATATATACACACACATATACATATATGTCTTCGTTCATATAGTTCAAATTAGTAATCGTGCCCGTGCACAGCAACGGGAGCAAATTATGTAGTAGAAAACATTAAGCTCCTTAATAAGGAGGAGAGATAATTTAAATAAAATTTGTAGAGAAAAATAGTTAAATACTATATTTATCTACAAGGTAACACATGTGAACTCGAGTGTAGTGGTAAGAATTTTGGCACCAACAGAACCCAACTGGGTTCGAATCCCGCCTTCAGCAGAAAAAAAAAGAAAAAGGGTGCGCGGTGCACAGGCTCGGTCCGCAGGTGCCGTGCGTGGTTCAGAGGCGCGGTCCACGGGTGCGGCGCGCGGTCTACGGGCACTGGGATCATATGCGGCGCGACCAATGCATACTTAAGTGTTGAAGCTCATAATTTGGAAAATTCATCTATGTGTGATCTGAAAATTCAACGGCTGAGCATCATTCCAAAAAAAAAACAGTAAATCAGAACCCTTGCAGGATCTAGACATTAAGCTCCTTAATAAGAAGGAGAGATACTGAGTTATTTTAATTATTAACCGATTAATACTAGTACTATTAACTAAAATTATTTTGAGCTTTCATCTGGGAATTTCATAAATATAACTTCATTTTTCAATTAGTTTGAGAAAGTTCAATTAGATCATTAATAAATAATAAATTTTCACCAAAGACCCTTAGAATTTTCTCACCGATGACCCTAAAATTATTTTTATTATAAATAATATAATAAGTCTAGTTCTTTACATTTACCAATGATTTAATTATATTTTCCTTGAAAAATAATTTGCAAATATAATTACCTAAAATAAGTAATGATTATATGTCTCAATCTTATTGATGATATTCAGATTTTAAATTTAACAAATATTATTTTATCAACAAACTTTGGTTAATCAGCATCATGCATAAATATTAATTTAGAAACCATGTTTTGTAGTCTAGATCTGAGTATTGAAGTAAGGAGAAACGCACAGACAACATTGAAGTGCCCCACGACAACAGGTACGAGTTTCCTGGATATTGTCAAATTGTTATTTAACATTTTGTATGCATTTTATTTATTGAGTTTTGAATTATGCATGTTGAATTGAATAGTCCCTTTGGCTTGTTTAAAGATACAATAGAATTATTCATATTGATCATTAGACTTATAAGTAGGATGTGTTGAGCATGACATTGTATAGTGTTAAATGAAACGAACATGGAATGTAACAGATAAGTTAAAGAAAAAGGGGCCAACATGTGTTAAACTTATGTTGAAATGTATACATTGGGTCTGGGTTCGACTAGACCCCTCGTTAACGTGACTGTAGGCGAAAGTGGTCCTGTCATAGGTCAAGATCTAGCATAGGGTGGATTCCCTATCTAGTGCGACAGCCAATATCTAGCGTAGGGTGAATTTTCTGTCTAGTGAGAAATTCTTCCGTTTTTGGTTGGATTTTCCAGCGGGTTGACGGTCTTCCAATATTAGTTGAATTTTCCATTGGATTGACAAATGAATGAATTAACGGAAAACTTAAAAGATAATTAAAGAGGGGGGGGGTGTGATTTAAATATGCATTAGTATGATTACATGTGAGGATATAATTTCAATATCATGTTTGTGTTAATAAGTCAATTTGACAAACTCCGGGACTGGAACTAAATTTCATACTAAGAGACTATTCGATCTCTTACTCATTCCACTTTTATGTGGGTTTTCGGAAATGATGAAGCCAACGAAGAGCTCAAATAGAAGAATGCAAATCAGGAAGTCAACGAGCAGACGTCTCAAGTATTTTTTTTTATTTTCTTTTTAGTTCAACTTTAATTCACTATTTGAAAGTAGATACATTGACTGACATGGCAATCATCGGTTTGTTTGCCATGTTTGTCTTGATCTCATGTTAAATGTATGTCATGTGCTTAATCTAATTGTGGTGTTAAAAGACTTTGTTTTATTTAAGACAAGTTACATGAGATATTATTGATAATGTATGTGATGTGCACACACCTTACGTGTAAATACATGGTGGGTTGTCTCGGAGTGTGACATTTGAGAACTGAATGATAGGGATAAAAGGGACCCATGTGTTAATTTTGGTCGTGTCTACTTGTTTTCACCAATGTGTGTCTGTGTGCACATTTAGACTTATCATGCAATGATGCATATCCACGAAAAAAAATTACTTATCATGCAATGATGCATATGCACATTTAGACTTATTTTACATTTTATTGGGTAAAGGGTAGGGTTTCTTTGGACTTGAGATTGATTGAGACCTGATTCAGGATGATTTAATGTTTGTTTGGATTTGATTAGATTCAATTGAAGGTCAATTAGGTAACTTTAGGGTCTGATGTAGGTTTAAATTTGATAAAAAAAATAGCTTAGAAGCATGTAGGATTTTTTTCGGGTACATTTGGAGTTGGTTTTAGTCAATTTGGACTTTAAATGGATAAGTTACGGTAAAAAAGGACTTCAAAGTATTTATTTGTGAATATTTTAAGTCTCAAGGTGTGTATTTGCAATTTTCTAAGGGCATGTGCCTGTAATGTAAGGATTTGGTGGGTTTTGCTGTATAAAACTGGGTGCTAGGAACTTATTTAAAGAGGTCTTTTTGGTGCCATGGGCTTATTTGTAAATTTCTAAGAACTGCATTGCAAAATTGGTTTGTCAGACGATTTTATTTGTAAAAGGGGCTTTAATTAATTGTCATTGGGCTTCGAGATCTGCTCCAAGCTTTCAGGATTTGAATATTGAGCCTCAGAATTCGTGCATTACAATTTGGTTCATTTGAATTTCTTCTGGGCTACTGACAAGTGGGCCCTAGCCTGTCAATGGCTGCTGGGTTCTAATTTATTTGAGAGGTCGTCTGGATTTGCTTCAAAACTCGTGTGGGTTCTGGTATGAATACCAAACCCTTGTCGATTGTCTCCGTTATGATGTCGTTGGGACTACGCTTCACGGCCAAGCCTGAGGTTGGCACCATCGTCATCGCCTCCTCAAGCGGAGTCGATTAGACCTCTCGTCGGTGCCGGGAGATGGTTAATTAGATGCAATGACACTATTGTTTTCATTGGTTTTAGGGTTCTTCTTTAGAGAGATTTCATTTGATCGATTCTTTTGTTGTTATTCTCGATTAACTCGTTTGTCTAGATCATTTTGAGGTCCTTGAGCTCAAGGTAGGAGCAATGGTAATTTGGAGATTGATTTGGTTCTGATTGGATTTTGGGTTTGTTGCAGTCTGCTTGATATCAAATTTAAAAATGTTAATAGATTTGGCTGGTTTGGTTAATAAATGAGCTTGTAGGAGTGTCACTTATGCTTTGCTGGTGGTATGTGTGCAGTTTGAGATCGTGGCATGTTGATCATGGTGCAGGTTTTAGTTGGATTACTGACTTTGAACATTAATTTGGATTGTTTAATTAAAGTGCTTCTCTGTTTGGTTCATGTTATCAGAGCCATTGTTTGCATGTTGTACTACATCTTTAATTGATTCTTTTAGCTCAGGGAAAGCTTCAAAGGGGTCTAATAATCACTACAAATTGGACTTTTCAGTTATCAGAAATTTGGATTTTGAGGCATGATTTTGGAGGCTTTGAAGATCGAATTTGAGGATTTCATGTTTATGGCTGTGTAGATCATACAGTAGCTGAGAGGTGGATTTAGGTTATTTACATTTCTACCCTTCTCTTTATTTTATTGGCAAGAGAGGTACTAGTTGAGTTTTGCAGTTTATAGTGGGTAGGCTGAGAGTCGCAACTTATTAATTTCTTCAATTTTTCTCTACATAGGGCATGGATCCAAGTTCATATACTTGAAAGACATTCTTTTAGGAGCATGTATATGAATATATAAATGATCACTAGAGGTTCTTATATTGACCCATAGCACACAAACTATTCTGTGCTATTGACTTTGTCAAGTATGAAAATTCATAGGCCACTTCTAAATACTGTCCAGCGCTTCTTATATTTATTTCAAACTTTTATCAATTTTATTCATGGGGCTTTCACTTAACTTTTATTTCATCAGTTCAACAGTGTAGGATTTTCCTGATAGGCAGATTTATGATTTTTGTTTTGACTAATCTAATACACCCGATTTTGATTTATTTACATAAAAATGTTCATCATAAGCATTACTACATGTATGATTTATTTGGTTATTTTTTATATTCTCTATGACTGTCTGGTATAGGGTTTTGTACTGCGAACCATATATGCAGCTGAAATAAAGAAACAAAAAGAGGAAACAAAATAAAGAAACTGAAAAGGTGAGATTCAATATAATAAATAATACAAAAATCCAATTAATACAAAATTTGTGGTCTTTATTGCTCGGCAAGGAATCCTCTACATACCTGTGAACTTGAATTTGACAGAATCAGGATCTATGTCCCCTAATTTACAAGTTCTTGACAGAAGGGCATTCTTGGCATTTTTTGAGCCACAGAGGCGTCAAATTAATTTCCTATCAATTCATGGTGCTTTCTTTGATTGTTTGATGTTCATGTATTGTCTGAGCAATGTATTGAACATGAGCAATCACCAGAACTGATACAAAGTCCCTTTGAGCATTGTTTTTCTTACCAGTAAAGGAATAAATATAAGAAACAGTGACTTCATTCGCATATTTTGATGTTTTTGAGTATGTATTTATGCAATGAAGTCTCTGGTTCTAATTTATTCTTTTACTTAGCAGGACATACCTCCCTTTTTATGTTTTTGCATGAAAAAGTGTGTTTTATTGAACTTCCTTGGTTGCTCTCATGCTCAATTTGTCTAATGACTCGGTATATTGCATTTTGTGATCATGACCACCTCATCTTCAACATTTTTGCAAATCAGTTCCTTCAGATTGTTTTATTTACAAAATATAGGGAAAATGCCTCTTCTTAACAGAAATTCCCCCCTTTTGTTGGTGATCTATGGCCTCATAAGGGAACCTTGGAATCTTGACTCATAACCTAAGAACATTGAAGTTATCCCTTCATATAAAAGGCACCACTTTTCCTATCCTATCTCCTTAAGACTCAAACTAAGGATCGTATGAACTACCTCTTCATAAGAAGACACCACTGACATACTCATTTTTCTGTGATTATAAAATAAAAGAAAAGACAAGGAAACAGAGAAGAAGAGGAAAAAAGCTTATAAGCAATGCATTTTCTTTCTTTTAGGGAAGTAATATCCTTTATTTGCCATAAAAGAACAAAATCATAAAAATAAGATAACTTTGAAACAAATTTAGACATGAAATTTACGTAACTTCCATTTCTTTATTATTTTATTTAAAACAGCGGGTTTAAAAGTAAGTTTTTATTCTTTTTATTGATCATTAGGTGTCATGATTTGTCAATCAGTCTTATGACCTGATTGCATGTCTTTTGAACACCTTCACTTGATATGTCAGCAATTTAAAAGAAACAAAGAGGAGGGATGCCAACAGTAAAGAAAAGCAATGAAAAAGAACAAAGGAACATCAAACTTCAATTTAATAAAATAATTTCCATGAAGGGATTACATCTTGACAGCATAAGCTTACAATTTAGGTATTTATTTATACCTTTTTCTTGCTTGATTGAGAACTACACAATAATTTTTCTATTAACTAGCCTAACTAGAGAAGAAGAAGGATTTTGCTCAAAGGCAGAGCTTCTAAGCATCTATTCAGGTGAATCTGGTGTCTTTTTAGCCTGGGTTTTATGTGCCTTTCATAGGCCAGAGAGGGGTTTTAGGTTTACGGTTTTGCTGATTTGTTTTTCATCATGTGGCCATCAAGTGTTTGATCACTGGATTGCATTGCATGCTTCATTTGTGAGCATTTGTTTGGCAGGAGAGCATCCAATTGAGCTTGGCCATGTCATCAACCTTGGGATTGATCTTGGATGCATGGAATGGTATCTTAGCCTTTAATGCACCGACCCTGGAGGGAAATGTTTAATTCACGCACTCCAGCACTCTTGGAGAGGTTTTTCTTCTTTTGGTATTACCTCAGGGGGAGAGTGACGCGTGTCCTGGAGACCAGACAACTCCCTAACAGCTATAGAGGCATGGTATGTTATCCCCACGCCGGTTTAAACTTAAAAATGAGCCTACTTTGTTTTATTCATCTCGTTTACTCTCTAGGTTGTGAGAATTGATCAGGTGGCATCTAAATGTGTTCCTTATTATGTGCCCATGCTCAATTTATCGTTTAATCGACAGAGTATATGTGCTTGATGCTCCTAGGATCCCATGCGATACTGACTTGTAGTGGGCATGAAATTAGGCTTTCTCCTTTCAAATTGACAATTTAAACCATGTCATGTAGATCTTTAGCACCACCTCACTGAGTTTTGAGGTATGAGTTGATCCCAAATACTCGTTTCAATTTTCAATTTCACCCTCTTCTCGGCTTCAAATTAAGTCAAAGGGAACTCTATATTTGTACAAGAGATCGACGGAGGAGGGAGGGGAGGGCACCTTGTCAAATGATAAATTGAGCATTGGCCGAGAATGACATCTTTTCTTCTTCAATTTCATGGTTGAAGATCGTCCTAGTCACGCGAAGAGAGAGGGAGAAGGGACTAACAAGGTCGGGGCCCTTGTTAGTCTCTATGGGGTTTAATGTAGGGGTGTAAACTATCGGATACGGATCGGCTAGTAGTCTTACCGTATCCTTACCCGTTATAATTTTTTAGATAAGGATACGGATCGGATATCGGATGGATATGGATATTTTTCATAACTTGTTTGTTGGCTACAAAACATATATTATATTATTAAAATATTAGTCACTAATTATGTCACAGTGTTATATTGTTCATCAAAATATATATTTATATGCAATTTATTAAATAATTGGTACAATATGCAATTTAATATCTCGAGCACAATCCTTGCAAGATTTAGGACCGCTGAACATAAATAAGAAGGGGTGTGTTTATGTTGTTTACTTACTACTTGTGTATGTATCTAGCTGCGATGCAAGGAAACAACTTAGATTTTCTATCCCTAACTTGACCATGCATAAGTGTTTTCCCTAAAGACTCAGAATTTATAGTTTCTTCATCATTAGAATCTATGTTAAATAAAAGGGTATCTTTGTCTCGGTATGAGGATCGGGTATTGGTTTCCATGTTCGATCCCTGGAGGGTTAGGAATATGGTTCCATGCAACTCTCCTGATGCATATTGAGTCTGAATATGAAGCATTTTGCCAATTCAAGTTGTCGAGATGTTGGATGCACGATAGCACTTAGAGCGTATGACGCGGAGCCAACTCTTACTGCTTACAAGTATGGTATGGTATAGTATGGTACACAATAGGACTCAAAGCATACAACGTGGTACCAACTCTTACCGCCTATGGATATGGTATGGTATATTGGCATATGCGCCTGTATGGGTATATCGGCGTATGTGGATGTATGGGTATATGCTCAACTAGTATCATATGGTCTCATCTTGAGGGCATAGTTCTAATTAGGCTTTGTTTGTGCTTAATTAGGGGATATGTAGGCTATGGGCCTGGATATGGTGCCACTCGGCTCAAGTTTAGGGAAATTGAGGTCCAAACAACGATTAATTGAGTATGGTATGGTCCCGAGAGTGTTTGGAATGGGTATAGGTATAGTTTAAACCTTATTAGGCTTTATTGGCTAGATCTAGTTCAGGAACATTGTGGTATTTAATTTCATCTTGATTTTGGTTATTGGTTTTGGTTAGAGATGATTTGGGATTTATTTGTGTTTAATTGTGTTCAATTGGAGGTTAATTGAGTAATTTCAAGGCTTGGTTAGACTTAAACATGTTCTAAATTAATTTAGGAACATGTAAAATTTTATTTGAGTCAATTTGGAGTTGGTTTGAGTCAATTCGAGATTGAAACATAAAAGTTATGAGGGATTCTCAAGTCCAATCTTCCATGGAAGTGATCAATACTTTACTCCAAAAGATTACAGATGTTCATTTTCTGGAGTTACATCTCAAGTGTGCTCTGCATCTGATATAAATATCTCTAATTAACATCTCTAATTCTTTTTTTGCTACTGCATGCACATCATCAATTGACCCCCATTTTTTAATCAATTTTGTTTTTATATTTATATGTTATTTTCTATAATAGTTTACAATAAAATGTTCAGCTAGGTACTGTAATTAAATAAATTGACACCCAATTACATCATTTTTAATTTTATATGATTAACCCAAATTTATAGTTTCAAAGTCCTGAATTGTATGTATGGTGCACTAATTGCATGAATGGTGTTCTATTTTGCAATGCATGATGTGCTAATTTGCATGCATATACGGTGTCCTGAATTGAATTTGCAATGCATGGTGTGCTAATTTTATATGATTGATCAACATAGCTAGTTTGAAGGTCCTGAATTGCATGCATATTGGTGTGTTAATATTATATGATTGATCCACATAATTTGAAGGCCCTGAATTGCATGCATACTGGTGTTCTGAATTGAATTTATAGTTTAATTGTTCTGACTCGTGTTTGTATAATATCATCCCTAATTACATACTAGTATCGTACCCGTGCGATGCAACGGGGCATATTATAAGAGAAAACACATATTTATATTAAAAAAGAAGCATTCCAATAAAACACAATAATTATTTAAAAATTGAAGGACATGATCTTTGAAGAGATTTTATATTATTCTGAATTTTTACAAAGTTACAAACTCCATCAAGTTACAAATTTTAATAAATCAATTGTACTGCTACAGAGATAAATTTCCTCAAAAATAAAGTGCAAACCAAATCTAATTATGCTATCTATTAACATTACAAGATTGTTAATGGTAATTCATTTTTAGTTGTTGTCAACTGTTCTGACAACCAATATTCAAAAATTATTTCGGGGATCATTGAATGAACCAAAATTTTTGTTCTTTTTATGAAAATGTAGGTCTAAACCTGTTCTGTATGCTTAAGATTTTTCAAGATTTTAGGAGACCTAAAACTATGTTTTTATGCATCTTTCTAGGGGCAGTTTAGAAAAACAACTTGCTAATTTAAGAGTTTTTTTTTTGTTTTTTGAAAGATGAAATTCAAATGGATATTTAAAATAGCAGAATAATACTAAAAATGCAAAACCAAATGACTGCATCACTTTACCTGCCCGAGTCAGATGCCATTAAAAAACTCCCCATTCTTTTCCACTTCCAAGGCGGCAGTTTCTGTATATATATATATCTGCACCAATATCTATATGGTGCTACAAGTACTTTTTTGATATTTTATATCTGAACTTAGAAATCCCGGAAGTAAATTTTTTTTCAGTATAATGAAACTTGTCATAAGATATCCAATTTATAATATTTAATAAAACATAACATAATACAGCCAATCACTTAAATTCACACCCTTTCCAAGTGTTTTTTTTTTTTGGGATGAAACCTGTTGGTGTATTTTATTGAATTTAAAGAAGCCTTACATTGTCACTTAGGAAAAAAGAAAAATAAATAAATTACAGTACAGGAAAATTAATGGACCTCCGTCCGATTTAGGTAAATAAGGAGAAAAAGCCTAACATTTAAATCTAAACTAAAAGGTGAAACTAAACGCTACCCTCCCATTTCCTTTTTTAAAAGAAAAGAATGGGGGTCTAATTGTAAAACTTCTGTTAGCTTCCGTTAGCTTCCGATCCTGTTCCAATTTTACCAGTAAAAATGTTTATCTGCTTGTCATTCTTCGGTGAATCTGTTGGTGCCGTTCTGTCAATATCCAGCCTCCTCCATTGATCCGTTGTCAGTATTTCCTGGGACATCAATTGTGAAGAAAGTTTCATTCAGGACTGATGAGTCCTCTTGGTGTGTATCCAATTGGGTTGTCGTTAAGACCGCTGTGTGTTGCCTCGTTTGTCTTGCCCAATTGGCCATATCCTGGAGAAAAAAAAATCATCTTATTTTTTAGCTATCAACATGTCTTCCTGTTCCGACACAAGAATCATTTTCTTCCTAATAATAAATTAGCACGAACCATACAATAAAATGCTTATATTCAACAAGGAAATTGTGCAAGTATAATTTTTTTACTATAATATCTAAGTTCAGTTTCTCACAGGTCTCAATTTTAAAAATTTCATAATCAACAGAAGCAAATAGATCAAATTATCTGACCTGTTACTGAGACATTACAACATATATAAACCCTATAATATGTTCTGCAATTAGAATTACCAAAAACACATACAAAATATTTATCTAAACTAAAACATCAAAGAAAGAATTACCATACCAAGATCATAAAGAACATTCCAGCAGCAAGGCATGCACCGAAACCATAGATCCTCTACAAAATAAGAAGTCGAAGAGGCATCAATCCACTGGAGTCTGGATCATAACAAAAATATTCAGGAGATGGTTCGTAAAGTGCGTACCATGAAACAGTTGATGTTACAACAAGTGTGCAGGAGACGCTTTGTTAAAAAGAGAAATGAATAAAAAAGCATAACAAATTAGCACATAGTCTACTAATCTTGTTAATTAGGCCATCATCGACCACGTCACTGCTAATCTTTTTAAATAACTCGTATAATGCCTCTATTTCACTTACACTAACTGCACACATAAATGCACCACCACTGTTAGTGACAGCTTTCAAGATTTTTTCCTTATTAAACCATGAAAGGTTATGACATAATAACATTTATACATTAGAATATTCAGTTTTTTGTTTCCCTTCATCGTTATGTTTGAGCCAAAAGTGTTACATAAAAGTAACCATCAGCATCACTGTGACCAGTATAGTTCTGTTTGTTTTCATTTGAGTGTTACTAATTCTTGTTCAATTCCAAAATAACAGCAAGAAGGAAAAAAACTGTTTGCAATTATAAATGCCCAAAACAAAATTTAGGTGAACAAATTTCTCAGGAGAAAGGAATGAACATACAAGAGGTTTGTTCAGCCAGGACATGGGGGTTGCCGAGGCCTTTATAAGGAGTCAAATTATCTATTCGTTAGCACTTGAGAAGAAGCTGGCATAGCTGCTTGACCTCTTCTAAGCAATCCACCATTCTATTCCATCTTCTCTTTTCTCAAATCAATGCGCTAACACATGTTATGCTCCGATATCATTAATAAAGAATAATAAACAGATTGATTGTTATGGATGAATGTTATAATTTCATGTTGACTTGGATTCACTGAAGAAGAGAGAAATTATTAACATTCATGCATATCAACAACAATGAACAAAAATGTTGAACAGTACAGATTGATTGTTAATTGTTATGGATGAATGTTATAATTTCATATTGACTTGGATTCACCGAAGAAGAGAGAGAAATTATTAAAATTCATGAAATATTTGTGTACCAGTACTCACTGGTATATGCCAATCTCAGCCTTGAACATCTAATGAATCAAAAAAACTCAATGTGATACTTGAAATACCTCTTGTTGCCTCTACTGCTCTAAGATACCCCTATTGCATAGAAAAGAATGACACTATTACATAATTTGTGCAATTGTGTTAAGAATACATTTGGATAGAAATTAATTTATCAAGTGGAAAGAAATTACAATTTTCCCATGATTGAGAAAAATTACGACATGTTTGGCAACAAAGAGCTCTTGACCTAGCATTGCTTTTGAGCAAATTGGGAAAGCTTTTCCTCTTGTTTTGAAAGATTGCTCTAAAGCTCGTTCAGTAATTGATCTACCTCTGTTACAATTCCTTTGAAGCACTGTAAGAACACATAAATTTTCAAAATTGATTTCCTATTGGATTTACTTCTAAAGTCTGACAATGCAAATATACTAAACCAAACACAAGTCAACCAATGAACCCAAAATGAATATTACCTCAAACTTACCTAACCATCCAATCGGAGGTGGAGGGAGCGCCGGCGCCATGAGCAAACACAACAAGAGGCGCCTTGTTCCCTTTCTCGTTGCTATTTTTTATCTCTTTCTCATCCACTGGAGTAGTAGAAAGAGGAGGCCGTGCCTCATAGCCGGAGTCGTTCTTACAACGGCGCTTCGAGGGGGGGTGGCTTCGGAGCCATTGGATCAGATCAAGTGGATACTCGGACTGTCTGCTTGTGGGGCCAGGCCAACTGATCACAAGCGAACCCTCACCGTTGCTCCTCGATACTGATAGAGCGAGAGAGAGATGGCTGGTCGCGGGCTGAGGCGAGAGAGCGAGAGAGATGGCGAAGAGGGATGTGAGAGAGAGAGAGAGATGGTTGAGGCGATTTGGTTTTTTCTCATTGGGAAGAAGGGTCGGGGCAGAACGGCAATTAGTTTTTTTGCGCATCCCAGCGAAAACACATTGTGATTCTGAGATTCAATCTGCACGATTTTTGATTTAGGTCCGACGGTGCAGAATAAAAATATTTGTGGCAATATGTGTAGCAATACGTGTGGCGGGTTCAATTTGAACTAAATTTAGACTTCTACACGTATAAATTATGTATTTAATCAAAGGAAGGCAGATTATTTGACTGGAGGGTTCAGATTCAATCAGAATTTAGATAAATAAATCCCAGCCATTAGAGTTTCAGGACAATAAATTCAATTTAAGGTGCATAATATAGAGGAGATATATATAGGAATTGCCAACAATAGTTTTGCCACCAAAATTCTCGAAATTTCATAACCTAAAAATATGACATTTATTAGTATAAATAAGATAACTCTGAATAATATTAAACAATTATACGTAATTATAATTTTAATATACGCAATTGTAATTTTGAACAAAAATAATATTAAAATTATTAATAGTATAAATAAGAAACTCTGAATAAAAAGACAATTATAGTCTATATATATTAAACAATAATAATTTATTATATTTATAATCATAATATTTTTGAGTGATTTCTACGTGGAAATTACACAATTTTATGTGGCAGCATCTGAAACTATATAATTGGTGCGGTTTCAAAATTTCTCTCTAAGCAAACAGCTTTATTGGATGCGGTTTATATTATTTTTCAAAGAAAAAAAAAACATTCAAGTTTTTTTGAAGTTTTATTTTTTAGTTTTAAAAAAATTCCGAATTAGATATTGATACCACTTTACATGTTTCATTCATTTTACCTTTTTCTTTTTCGTCGCGAAACCTTTTTCTTTTTTCTTTTTCTTTGTCCAAAGTGAGGAAGAAATCAAATCTAATTTGCTCCTGTCGGTAACCTTTATGTTTTCCGTTTTCACGATGCTTAACTTGTTGCATAGAAATACAAAAAGATTGTTCTAATTCGCCATGTTGGATTATTAACCTGAAAGATTTTTATTTTGATTAGTTATGTACTGTAGTGGCTGAATATTTAAAACATTTTATGAGCATCTGTGCAAGTCTTTGTTTATAATTAGGTGGGGCTGGTACAAATACCATGTACAAGCATGTGGATGAGATCTGGAGTCTTCCAAATTCGAAGTTATTAAAATTTTATAATTTTTTTTTTAAATGTTTGGTAGAGACCGGTGTTGTAAATAACAGTATGCAGTTGTCGGTCGATTAATCGGAAATAATCAAGAATAATCGGTCATATTAAGAAATAATCGTCCGATTAATTGAAAAAATCCATGATAGTTTGGTCACCGCCAACAACTAATCAGCCTAAGCTAACGTTTTTTACAATACTGGTAGAGACTACCAAATTTGTATTAGATAAATATGTTTACATGACAGTTCTACAAAATATACAACAACTGTTACTCTCCATCATTTACCCAACCCAAGTCTATTACTTGTCACATAAACAAATAAATAATCACAGAAAGAATTAACAAGCATGTGGATTAAAGAGTGTTAAATATTCTCACTCAACCGAGACCCTTCCATATTCGCAAACTCCTACCCCTACCCCTACCTCTACCTCTTCTCTTCTTCCTTGACTCTCTGATTCTAACCATCTATGGGTGAGAGTAAGGATCCAATTTACAGAATCATTTGCCGCTATAACACAGACTATTCCCTCGCCATACGTGGTGAAAATGTTGTGTTTGCTCTGACCCACCCCTTTGATCGATCCCAGGTTTGCTCATTACTCAATTTTTCTTCTTCCATTAGTAACTAATTAATTCATTATTCATTCGGTGATTTAGTTTCCCTGATTTGGCACAAAAATTAATAAACAAATTGAGTGCAGCACTGGATGAAGGACGAGAGGCATGGTGATATAAAAGACTCCGAGGATCAACCTGCATTCGCTCTGGTCAACAGAGCCACTGGTAAAGCAATTAGCCACGGTCCCAATTCCCAGCCTGTAAGTTTTCTTACAATTCATACTGATAAGGTTTTGGACTTTTGGTATTGGATTGTCAAAATAATTAATGTCAATTTCCAGATTATCTGAATTCGAAAGAAAAGCACAATTTATAAGTTTTTACTTTACAAGATAGGTGTCAAATTGTCAAATTTTCTAATTGTTCATATCAAAAATTAATTTATCTTTTTCATTTTTGTTGAAATACCCTCCTATTTTATATATACTTGTCAAAATTACAAGCTAGCTACCTGTTGCTCTCTTGAATATGAGTCTAGAGCCATTAATTATCTTTTCACGATGTGCAACTTGTTGCTTACAAATACACAAAGATTGTCCTTAATTAAGCATGTAGGAGGATTAGCCTGCAAGATTTTGATTTTGATCATTTATGTACTGCAGTATTAACACATTTAATGAGAACCTATGTTAATAATTAGATGTCGCTGGTACAATACAATGCAAATTCTTGCCACAAATCAGTGCTCTGGAGCATGTCCAAGGATGTGTACGAGGGGTTCAGGATCATTCGTAGGGTAGATGACATTTCTATCTGTTTCAAAAGCCGAGTGGAAAAATATTGCCCTCTACATGAAGGCCATCTTATTGATCTCTCTGTCCTACCAGGAAAGGGCTTTTTGAGTGTAGTTTGCCACTGGAAAGTCGAGAATATCTCACCTTCTACATGCATTCCACTCTTTAAACCATCCCAGCATACAGTCAAGATCATATGCCAAGCAAAACAGGGCTACAATCTGGCTATTGATACTGACGGAAGCACTGTTCTGTCGGTTCCCTCCAATCCCAAAGATAAATACCAGGTGTTCAGCGTTACTGTTTGTATTTATTCCTATTATTATTAAGTAACCCCTTTGTACTTTTTTCTTTTTACTCTTAATTTATAGGTCATTAATGTTGACAATTTCTGATTTTGTTTACTTTATGTTTTGTTGGTTCAAACCTTTGATAGTTTTTCCTCTGTCATGTTGTCAAACACAGTACTGGATCAAAGAAACGGCATACGGTGTACCTGTCAAAGATGAAAAGGGGCAGGAGGCCTTTGCTTTGGTGAACAAGGCCACTGGAAAAGCTATCAAGCATGGCTTCGGATATAACTATCTTGTATGCACCCACACACATCTTTTACTAGTAAAAGTCATGAAAACCTTCTCCATCCAATGATTTATTTCAATGACATAAATAATGTTATAAGTCTGTTGTCTAATACTCTTTAGTTGGTCATAACATTTATAGGTTCAGGTGTCCCCGTTCAACAGAAACTATTTGGATCCCTCGCTCCTGTGGACCGAAAGTAGTGGTGTGTCCCATGGCTTCCAACAAATAAGAATGCAAAATAGCATTGATATTTCCTTTGATATTTTTAATAAAGGTATAGGGGATTCTCCACTTCTGGGATTATCGAAAAGTGAATCAGGCGCCCATAAAAATTGGAAGATTGAAGATTTTGAGTGAACACCATTTAAAATACTATTTGTACGGACAATATTTTATCTGGCTTATTTCTCTATATAGACTGTACTTTTTCTTAATACTGAGCAACATTACTCAGGATACATGATGTTTGAGAGATATATTGGTCAATATAAATCAGAATATGCATCCTACAACTAGCTTTGAGGTCATATAATATAACTAATGTAGCTTTGAGGATGAATGTGTTAAAGAATAAACTAATAAAAAACAGAGACAGATTTTAAGGCGATATTAAATGCAACGTTGAAGGGGCAATTCTAGATCATTCTGAGCAAATGAATTATGTATTTGACGTGTTTTGGAGTCTAGATTCAGATGGTTTAACTTTAAAGTCATTTGGAGTTTTCTATAATTATTAATTGTAGTTTTAGTAACCAAGGGTCAGAATTGAGGGCTGCTGTTTATAATTCTGTTTTTACATTTATTTTATGTACGAATTTTAAGAGATTGTTCTGATGTTAAGACTCTATAAATTGAGTAGTGTTCTGTGTAGTATGCAATATAAGAACATTTGTTTAAGAGTTAATAGAAAGAAATTGGGTTCTTATTTTCTCTTCCTCCAAAAGCACTCTTTTTTACCAGAATGTACTAACATAAATTGGTTCATGTTAAAATGATTTCAATCAGTGAAAAATGAAGAGCAATTTGATGTTACTCAATTTCTTCATTGTGTGATTAATACTCTCAAAATTGATAGTGAATTTGGAGAAGGAAATTATCAAAAAAGTAGGACAAGTATTTGGAGAGATGCAGTTTAGCGGAAGGGGAGGAGGAGAGGTCGAGCCAGACTTGGTTCGGATTGAGAGTGGGGGAAGGCATAGGTGGAGAGGTGGAAAAGAGGGGAGAGGTGGGGAGGGGAGGGGAGGGAAGGGGAGAGAGGCATGAGAGGAGAGCAAATGAGAGAAAAAGGAGAGGGCAGGGGCGGCGGAAGGGTGAGGAGAGGAGGGTGGAGAATGGCAGACGGTATGTGGAAGAGAATTGTTTTATATAAAATAAAAAATAAAAAATACACCGAATTTTTATGTAGATAAAATGTCCTAATACACTGAGGAATTTTAATTAACGTGAGATTAACCATCGAAGGAAAAGTGTTATAGTCCGAGTTGTATAATAGGTGATGTGCTAATTTTAGTTTTACCTTAGTGTGCTTTTCAATAAATTGATTCGACTTGGATTAAGAAAAAAAAAAAAAAAATACAAAGAGAGTGACTTTAAAAACACATGAAGAGAGTAACTTTTCTATTTGTTATTGGTCAGACAATGATATCATTACAATTTTTTTTTTTAAAATTACATCAATTTATGTTCTCGATCTGCCTCAGGTTATGAATCCTTCCTAAAACTTTTATTTAGGATTCTTGCTTTTTCATACCGAATGTTATTTATATGTCAAAAATGTGTGCTTGTGGTTTTTTTTATTGTTTAATGGAGATCACTAATTGATTAATATAAAAGTTGGACGTATTGAGTCTGTATCCCCTCAAGTAACAAACACTACTACAAAAAAAACACTTCACCGTCAGTACAAATCACAATTTGTCATCGGTTTCCAAACTTATGGCTATCGCTCTAACATTGACAGTATATAACTATATATTGTTCTTAAATGTGATCGCATGGATTGTATATACGTATCTGATGATCTTCCGCAAACAAAATCTCATGCAGTCATGCGGACGCATATGTGGTCCATGTGAATTTGAAATAAAACCCATAAATTATTTTGCATTGAAGGAGAGTAGAACACGTCCTTTAGAATATGATAAAAAAACATAAACCACTATGCTAAACAACTTTCGTGATATAAATTTGTTTTACTTTATCTATATTCCTTTAACAATGCATGGTTGCAAATGGTATGAAGACAAAAATAAATGATATAAGAGAAACTAACTTATGTAATAACCAAATTAAACATGTTTTATATTTAAAAACACTTCATGTAAACTAAATTTCTGTAAATAAATTAACGCAATAATTAAATTATAATGCAATATTTTCTTGTAAAAATGTTGTATTACAAGACCAGAAAATTGGTATCAAGATTGGTGAAGGATTTCTTGAAAATGAACATTATCTTTTGAACTCCAACAAATTAAATCTTTATGCTTCCTTAAAATTCGTTAACTCTGAACTTTGGTATAAAAGACTTGGGCATCATTCCGACAAGATTTTAAATAGTGTCTTAGATTTTAAAAATTTGAATTGTACTAATTGTGAAATATGCAAGCTAGTAACACAAACAAAGCTTCATTTTTCTCTTTCTACTAGAAAAAGTAAAGTTGTTTTTTATTTAGTATATTCCGATGTATGGGGACCGTCCCCAATTGATTCATATAATGGATTCAAATATTTTGTTTTATTTAATGATTTTTCAAAAGCAACTTGGTTATATTTACTTAAATCTAAAGAAGTGTTTGATTATTTTTATAAATTTTTATATCTCATAGAAACACAATTTGATGCAAAATTGAAAATTGGTAGATCGGATAATGGAACTGAATTTATAATAAAAAAAATTTCAAGTCTCTTTAAAGAAAAATGAATTACATCAAACAACTTGTATAAATACCCTGAACAAAGTGGAGTATAGGAAAGAAAAAATATACACTTATTAGAGATAATACAATCTTTTTTATTTCAAAATAATGTTTCTAAAATTTATTGGTCGGATGTTGTACTTTGTGCCACTCATTTAATTAATAAATTACCTAGTGTTATTTTAAAAAACAAAATTTCATCAAAAAAATTTTATCCACAAAAAATGACTTATGACCATATGAGAGTATTTGATTGTACAAGTTTCGTACATATCAAAACAAATGACAAACTTGATTTTGTATCACAAAAACTATTTTCTTAAGATACTTATCCTATAAAAGGATTATAAATGCTGTGATGCAATTAATAAAAAATTGTAGCTTTCTAGAAACGTTCCATTTTTTTAAAATAACCATATTTCAAAGAAAATGAAATAATTCATCAAATAGTTCCAAATAATCAAAATGACTATATAGTTTTGCCTTACTTAAATGATTTGAATTTTTAGTTGAAATTAATAATCAAGAAAATGAGACTATTAGTGACATAAATGAAAATGAAATAGAAGAAAATTGAACAATTTAAAGATTATCTAGGGAATGACAACCATCAACTAGACTTAGAGATTATGTGACATGTTTGTTACAATATTCAATTGAAAATTTTGTTTCATATGACAATATCTCAACCGAATACCATATATTTCTCACTAGCATTAAAAAAAGAATTAGAACCAAAAAATTACGAAGAAGCAATTAAAACTCTATGTCACACCCCGAGACAACCCGCCACGTAATGATACGAAAGGCGTGTGCACATCACATACATTATCAATAATAAATACTCATGTAATATGTAAAAGCCAAACGAAGTCTTTTAACACCACAAGTAGTTCAATCACACAACATAAATTCAACATGAGATCAAGACAAACATGGCAAACACACCGATAATTGCCATGTCAGTCAATGTATCCACTTCTAAAGAGAGAATTTAAAGTTTAACTAAAGAAATTAAAAAGATACTCGAGCAGTCAGCTCATTGCCTTCCTGATCCGCATCCCTCCTATTCGTGCTCCTTGCCGGCTTCATCATTTCCTGGAACCCACATAAGTGGAAACGGGTGAGAGATCGAACAGTCTCTCAGTACGGGATTTAGTTCCAGTCCCGGAATTTGTCAAATTTACTTATTATTACAAATAGAATATAATTATTATATCCTCACATGTCATGAAATATTTAAAACACACACACACACACACACATACACTTCTTTAATTATCTTTCAAGTTTTCCATTAATCCATTTATTTGCCAATCCAGTGGGAAATCCATCCAACACCGGAAGATCGCCACTCCGCTGGGAAATCCAACCAACAACGGAAGACTTCTCACTAGACGGGGAATCCACCCTACGCTAGGTCTTGACCCGTGACGGGAAATCCATCCAACGCCACGTTGACGAGGGGTCTAGTCGAACCCAGACCCAATGTATACATTCCAACATGCATTCAACACATGTTGGCCCCTTTCCTTTAGCATATCCGTTACCTTTTACATTCGTCATTTAACACTACACGATATCATGCTCAACACACCCTACTTACAATTTTCATGATCGATATGAAATAATCTTATTGTAATTCTAAACAAGCCAAAGGGATCGTTCGATTCAACATGCACAATTCCAAACAATTAAATAAATAATATGCATACAAAACGGTAAGTACAATTTGACAAGGTCCAGGAAACCCGTACCTGTTATAGTGGTGTAGTTTGCTACCGCTTCTTCGTCACTCTTTATTTCAGAACTCAGACCTAGACCATGTAACACGGTTTTTAAATTAATACTTAGATATATATTTCCATTTGATTTTCATTCAAGATATAAACCAAATATATTTATTACAATCTAATCTGACTTATATAAACGAATTTAATAACATAATCAAATTCCAAACTGATTATCTGACTATTATCAACTAATTTATATATTTATATATATATAGTATAAAATACTCACATTCAAACCAAGAGAAAACAAAAAAAAAACAAAATATGACTATCTAACAGAGACATGTATATCTATATATAAGTAGTATAAAATAATCCAATTTCAATCCGAATACAACAGAAGAAATAAACAACACACAAGTCAAAGAAATATTAATTTAATGAAAATTGAAAAATATTGGTTTGCACGGATTAGGCCTCCCATAGAATATATTAAAGTTTGTTTTGAACGAATCATGTAAATAGGACATATTTGCATTTAAACCCAAATATAAATACAATATTATTTTACTCTAAGATCATGCATAAATTAAGGTTGGTTTTGACCATAACGTCTGTGTGATGGTATACATATAATAGAATTTATTTCTCAAGAAAGAAAGTATATATTAATTATAAGTTTTAGACTATTGTTCTTTGTAAATAGATAAAAATAGTTCTAGGGTTATCGGTGAGTAAATCTCTATCAATTAAAATAGTAGATGTAAATCAAAATAATTATTTGTAATAAAATTAGTTCTAGGGTTATCGGTGAAAAATCTCTAAGGTTATCGGCGAAAAAAATTACAATCTAATAAAATAATCAAATAAATAATAGCTATATATATATAACTTCATCAAGTTCGATGCACTTCGGTGTAATTTAAGAAAATCTTAGCAATCAAACTTCTGACTATCAATATATTATAACTAATTATCATTCCATGACAAATCAAAATTTGACACATCATGAATTTTTATCAAGTTAATATAATACAAATATTATCCAAATAAAATAGAAGTTCTGATTAAATAAATAAGTATAATATAAAACTTATATAAATAGAAAAAAAAATAGATAAATCAAATCGGTGAGTATAAGAATTGTCTAATTAGTTAAGCCAAAAATTGAACACTAGAATTATTTACGAATGAAAGAAAACTCACAAATATCTAACCTTTTCCCTCTTCCTTAATCTCCTGTAAAGAAACTAGCGGCGGTAAAACAAAATACTGATTAGGGTTTTATTATATATGAGTAGTGTATATTTGTAACTTAAGAATCCTAGGCGTCAATTGCCAATTAATTGGGTGGTTTGCGGCAGAAGAGACAAGGAACGAAAGCAAGGTTTATCATGTATACATGTATATAGCAGTTTTTAACTTGGATCAAAAGGCGTCTATTAATTTAAATCTCGGAAGTTATGAATTTAATCAAAAGGTGCGTCTGTTGGCATCTGTTAATTAAATTTCGGAAGTTATGAATTTAAATTTTAGATATCACAACCTTTGGACTGACGGAATAGTTGGGTCGTATTTTATGCTGAAATATTTACGGCGATCCGCTATATATACATTTTAAATCATGATCTATGTCGGAACTTATAGGAAGATTAATAAATATATATATACGCTATTTTTTTTTTCTTTGTTGTACCTTAATTTAGTATTCCGAATTATGTGGCGTTACACTCTAATTTGGTGTAAGGCTATGAACGATGAATTAAAAGCCATAGAACAAAATGAAACTTGAAAAATTGTTTCTCTACCAAAAAATAAAAAAGCAATTGGTTGTAAATGAGTATATAAAATCAAATATAATAGTGATTGCACTATAGAAAGGTATAAAGCAAAACTTTTAGTAAAAGGGTTTGCTCAAACTTATGGCATAGACTATAACGTAACTTTTGCACCGATTTCAAAAATGAATACCGTGAGCATTTTATTTTCTATTGCCATAAACAATGGTTGGGATCTTTACCAAATGGATGTCAAAAATATCTTTCCTCAAGTAACACTTGAAGAAGAGGTGTATATGACATTACCACCAGGTCATAAATTGGAAACCAATTCAAAATTGGACTGTAGGTTTAATAAATCAATTTATGGATTGAAGGAATCTCCGTGAACATGGTATGAGAAGCTTGGCTCTTATTTAATTACTTGTAATTTTCAAATTAGTAATGCCCATCATTCCTTATTTACTAAATATGACGGTATCAATACAACTATCATTTTAGTATATGTAGATGACATCATAATTACCGGAAATAATTTAGAGCAAATCCAAATAATTCAAAAATAACTAAAAGAAAAATTTGACATAAAAGATCTAGGATATCTTAAATATTTTTTAGGAATAAAGGTAGCCTTTTCGGATAACAAACTCTTTATTTCTCAAAGAAAATACATACTTGATTTATTAAAAGAAACCGGTAAGTTAGGATGTAAACTGGCCTCAACCGCGTTTGAAAACAAATGCAAATTAAATAGCGAAGACGATAAACTTTTAAAAGATATAAATCAATTTCAAAGACTTGTTGGAAAATTGATCTATCTAAGGATTACTCGTCTGGATATTTCTTTTTCCGTAAACCAAATTAGTAAATACATGCACTCATCAAGAACACCACATTTAGAAGCCGTAAATAGAATTTTGAAATTTTTAAAAAATAATCTAGGTAAGGGCATTTGGATGAAAAATAACAATTCTAATGATATATGGGGCTATTCTAATACAGATCGAGTCGAAAGCATAGATATAAAATTGACAACCGGTTTTTCCACAATTGTAGGTGAAAATCTAGTCACATGGAAAGAAGAAGGTGTTCAATTAGACTCAAAAGGTCTATTGATGTAATTAATGACGGGGCATGCATCCGTCGCGAGTTAAACGTTCTCAAAATCAATGAACTCTCTCGATGACCGATAATGAACAATATGCGATCGAGGGTGAATCCAAAAGAAATAAAAATGTCCCAAGATTTAATAACTTATAAAACTTTTCCTCCTCCAAATCCTGAAATTCATTTAAGAAGCAAGCATAATATCAAAGAGCATCTAACCTTGGGTCATGAAACATTTTTGCACCTGACGAAAAGATCAGTTGATAATGATAAAATATAATGTTGAGTAGGCACACTATATTGAAACTAATTTTATTACTCTCTCAAGATATTCTTACAACTCTACTACTTAATAATCTAACCTCCAATATTACACCCTCTACTACTTATATTATCGTACACCTCCAAACTACTACAACACTCTACTACTTATATGATCCAAGATTGCTTTCTTGCTTGGATGGTTAAAATGAGGAGCAAGGCACCCTATTTATACTTGTTCCATGAGAGTCAAAGAAACATCTAGATCTAAGATATTTTTGGTCTCTTCTAGATTTTCCTACATTTTACACTACAAGATATTTTATTTGGTAGTTTCTAGACAATTCTTGATATCTTCATGGAAACTAATTTTGGGCCTTGGGCCCCTCGGTGCTGATACTTCAACACTCCCCCTCAGCACCGACTTGGTGTTGTCTTAATCTTCGGTACTCCGCGTCCATCTGGGTCATCATGCTTCTTGTTGTTTCTTTTAATTTTCTGAGCTTGAAGTTGCTCAGACGTCTGCGGTTGATCTTCCAGAATAGTCATCTTCACAAGAGAAGTTTTTGGAATCTTCTTGTCACGCTGCTTTGGCATAAGTCGTCGCCGAGCTTTCTTCTCTCGATAGATCATCATACAAGCTGCATCTTCTTGCACAAACTCTTGTCCTATAGTCTTCTCCACAACAGCGATACTCCTCTGTGTCATCTCGTCATCATCACCCTTCTTGGTGATGGCCTCCAGTTTAGTGCTCTCTTGTGGCTTCTCCTCATCAGCCATTGCGCACCTCACAACTTCGGTCTCCTTCTTGACCGATTCTTCAACTGGTTCTTCAAAGAACCGTGACTCAAAATCGGTATCCTCATCCTCAGGCTCACCAGCCTCTTCGACGTCCTCTACGTCGGCCACCGACTGCATCGCAACAGCCGCCACTGTGTCCCACTCTTCTTCACTTGGGACCTCTTCTGTTGCCTTCTCCTTTGTGGTCACCACAAAGCTTCCTTCATTCTTCCTGAACTGACACTCTCTCGCATGTGCTCTCGTCGTCCGCAATTGTAGCACTCCACTCTTCTACTCCGGTATTCACCGCCATCGGCTCCTTTGCCCTCTTGGCCTCTAGGAGCTCCCCCTGAGCATGAACACCTCTTGTATTGTTCATGACAAACCTTCTCCATCTCAAGTTTTAGTCGATACCGGTCTCTGCTCGACTCTCCACATCGACCACTATACAAAGCCTTCTCCTCTTCGTGCTTTACCATCAAACCTGCCAGCTGCTTGGCAAGAGCTTCCTGAATGGCCAACAAATTCTCCAGTTCCAACAGGGTTGGTTGCATCACCCATCCTTGAATTGACGTGATGAAGGCGCTGTACTCCAGCCTCATGCCATTCAGGATTATCCGCCGCATTCTATCCTCGCCAATTTTTGCATTGGCGTCTAACTGCTCAATCTCCCTACACAAATTTTTTACTTTAAGAAAATACTCACTTACAGTCTTATCACCTTGGGAGATATTCATCAGCTCCCTCTCGAGCAGTTGCAGCTGACTTGTGTTCTTTCTTGAAAACAACGCGGCAAAAACATCCCATGCCTCTTTTGGTGTCTCCACATCTTCAATGTGAGATAGTAGGCTCTTGTTCACCATAGCTTTCAGCACAAATAATGCTCGGCCCACCTTCACCTTCCACTTCTTATAAGCTCGGATCAAATTCGGTGGCAGTTCGATCTCATCGCCACTGACAATCTCCCACAGATTTTGCCCTTGCAGATATGACTTAATACACGTATGCTAGTCTCTATAATTATAATTATTCAACTTCTCAATCAAACCACTCATGCCACTCAAGTCTGACATTTCGACACCACGATGTATTAAGGGGTTACACAAACCTCCTAATCAGCAGGACCTTTGACACAACAACAGACTCACGGATTATCCGAACCTTCTAGCCAACATGACCTAACCTGGCTCTGATACCACTTTGTTGAGTAGGCACACTATATTGAAACTAATTTTATTACTCTTTCAAGATATTCTTACAACTCTACTATTTAATAATCTAACCTCCAAGATTACACCCTCTACTACTTATATTATCATACACCTCTAAACTACTACAACACTCTACTACTTATATGATCCAAGATTGCTTTCTTGCTTGGATGGTTAAAATGAGGAGCAAGGCACCCTATTTATACTTGCTTCATGAGAGCCAAAGAAACATCTAGATCTAAGATATTTTTGGGCTCTTCTAGATTTTCGTACATTTTACACTACAAGATATTTTATTTGATAGTTTCTAGACAATTCTTGATATCTTCATGAAAACTAATTTTGGGCCTTGGGCCCTTCGGTGCTGATACTTCAACATATAAATTTATAATTTTAAAACTTATAATAATCTATATCTAGCGGTATTTTTAATGGAATATCAAATGATACTTTAAAATTGCATAAACTTGATATACAATCGATCTGTAAGTCCATTGCTGACAGGAAAATTAATTTATAGAATTACAAACAAGATGTTGAAAATTTGAAACTCACAAAAAAATCATACTAAACATGTAATCACTGCTGACAGGTTTATTGGGTCATATCTGGTACTGGAGACCAGCATCTCTGCAATTCTTCTTTAATTGGACCTATTATATTTACTTTGGTATTGTGCTCCATAAACTCTGAAAGTCCTGAAACGGATGACTCTGACAAATCCAGGGTTTGAAGATTGGTAAGACGGCTAAGTGTTGTTCCAAGTGAACCACCTTCCACCCAGCACACTATGAATCCCAAGTATCTCAAATTGATTAAACAGTCCAACCAGCATGATCTATCTTCCTCACTGAATTGAATGCGGGCCTGGAATACCATCAACACTCTCAGAAAATTAAACTCATAGAACATTAATGGTGCAACAGAACCAAAAAAGAATAAAGAGTGAAGGCATGGATATTTGAAACCATGCAGTGTTTTTCCTTCTTGAAAGGAAGAGAATTGATCACTCTCATAGGAGCTATGCAATGCCAAACGATGCACATGTTCAAGATTTGCATGGTGATCATCTTCTTCCCCATACCAACCAGATATGTCTATAGCATCCTCCCTCAGGATCACCTCAATAGGGGGACTTATGCCGGTATAATTATTTAATAATCCAAAATTCATCTTAGGATGTATAACAACAACACGAACTGATTGGTTTGGTTGATTATGGTAATATGTCCAAATACCACGCACAAAGCTCCTGTGAATGAAAATTTTCACATTAAAATAGAGCACCAAAGGGAGCAATGACATAAAAAAGAGGAGATAAAAAATTAAAAGAAACAAGATATTCCATAAAATGCTGTTATTATTGTATCATCCCTTAGATGGTCTAAATGGATTGTGAAGGAAACAAGATGTTATGATTTGTGATAAACAACTAAATTTGACCACTCTGCGCGCTCTTTGGCTTACACTATATATAGTATAAGTACTACCAATACGAAAACTCAAATACTTCATATACTATATAATATACATTGTAATTTCATGGTAATAATAGAATGGGCCTTCATGCCTTTTTAAAAAAAAAAATAATTAGTATACATTATTAGCAAAATTGAAAGAGGTTTTGATATATAATTGCAATCAAGCGACCAAAGAAATGAATATGTTCAACTTGTTCTCTTAATAATTGAAAGCAATTATCAATTAATAATAATAATATTTAAAGTAATACCTTTGGATGAGTTCATCTAAATAGAGCTCGGCTGTCTGCTCCATTGTTCTTCCATCCTCCTTTTGTATCATTCCTTCGGCAATCCACAACCGAATTAGTGAATTAGAATGTATCAAGTGATTGACAGGGAATAGCGCAGCCATAAATGCAAAGCAGTTCCGAAGAAGTATTGGCAATTTGTTGTAGATAGTAGTGAGAAATTCACTAAAATTGGCTGTGGTCACAATGTCCCCAGGGACTTGAAGATTGTGAGAAAATGGTTGATTGAACATTATGTGACCACTTAAAAGTAGCAAGTTCATTGGTGAATCACCAAAAGTACTGGCTGCAATTATTCTTGCTATTGGGAGGTCATCAGGGGGATACTTTTCACTGGAATTTTTTTTCTCAAAGGGCTTTCTGAATATTAGTTTTAATCTCTCTTCATAACTTAAGGATGGCAACTCATATGTAATTTCAGGATCTAAGTCGAGACATACTCTTTCATAATGATCTATTTCTTGGCAGGCTATCAACACCCGGCTCCCATTATTTTCACTGGGAAGAGCTTGTTTGAATACGTTGTACCTTTGAATATTGTCGATGACTACAAGATATCTTTTCACCTTCAAGGACTCATGGATCCTCTGGATCACATCTTTCTCATCATGGCCACCCGTCGAGTTGCCGGGCTCGAGTGTTATCAACATCTTTCTCAGGATGTCAATTGGTTTGAACAGTTCAGGATGTCGGTAATCGAAGCAGTTCATGTCAAATAGCCAGAAACAGACATCGAAGTGATTCTTCACCATAATACTAAAAAGTTCAAGATGAAAAAATAAATAAACAAATTAATGAACATTTAAAAATATCTTAATGTAGCGTGTGAAAGGACCATACACCTCAACTGGGCGTTTTAATTTCTTTAATTTTTTTTTCTTTATTTTTTTTTTCTATATATTGTTATGACTCTAAATTATTGTGTTTGTTTCAATTCAGTCCATAAACTATTGTTTGATTTGCCTTTGTACTGATTGAAGATGAAGAGGTGCTTTGGAGGTAGAGAGGAAGTAAGATAAATGGAGGAGGCCGGGATGGGGAGGGAATGCGAATGCAGAATTGCTGGGGGAGGCGATGAAGGAGAAAATAATAAGAGGACAAGGAGAACTTGCCGTTCTTAAAAAATATTCCAGGGATTTAAGTCAACAAAACAAAATAATTTGGGGCCCAATAACAAACTTCTCTCAAAAAAAAATATATCGCTGACAAATTTTGGAATAACCAAAATATTATTTCCATTAGGTGGTAAAATCTTCTATTTTGTAATAGACGGCAAAATTCTTTAATTAATATATATTTTAAAATACAAAATCATTGGTTTTGTTAGTATTCACGTAGGTAGGTACGATGCATCCATGTAATTTTTTTCCAAGTTTAATTCATTTTCATGAATACCATTTATAAGAACAATATGCTCATTAGTTTGGATTTGTGGGGAAATAGGAGAAGAAAACTTTAAATAGCTGTCCATTTTTTTTTCTTACTTCGATAATAATAGAAAGGTAATTTACATAGTGACTGTAATATTATCACTTGTCAAGGAGCTATGCAATTGAGTAGGCAAAAAATAAAAATATTTAAAAATAATTAAATTGGATATTTAACAGATTTTGTAATAAAATGCTGAACCATTATGGTACTAATTTAGAAAGATTTCCATATATAATGTATTTTATTAAATTTTGAAATTCACTATTTTGACAGAAAAATATTGTATATCAATTCATGGTAGCACTTGTGATCTCATGTGTACAAATAGAATTAATACAAGTGATGATGGACGCTAATTTTGGAGTGGTAGCGCACACAAACGAACATGCGACCAACAAACATTCTCCATTTTTTTTTTTTGAACTCCATTTGAATTTATTTATTTAGTGATCTATATATAGGCTTAATTATTCAGATTTTTCTGACATATCACTGTTATTCTAGGATTGTAGTTAGTTGTAAGTATGAAGAATTAATTAATATATATATAATTTGTGATGCTCTAAAAGGAACTGACCATTGGTAGATCTTTTCCACAAGTGCAGTTTTTCCAGCTGCCTCCGGTCCTAGGATTGCAACTTGTAAGCGTTGAAGAATGGTTGGATCAAGCAGTTTGTCAATTATGCTCTTCTGGAGGGCTTCGTAGCCGACAAGCTCTACCTCGTAGATATTAAGAAGAGATCGGGGGAAGGCCGGCAGTGTAGCATCAGCATGATTGCTGTTGGTTAAGTACATGAATGAAACATCATTGATGATGTTGAGGAGTTGTGATTGGATATCTTTCATCTCATTTGCAAGCCGGTTGAGAACGAATAGGTCCACGGGTTTAGTGCTTATTCTCTTAACAGCTTCTGGAAGGGATTGTGTTGGTATGGTTCTCCCAGCTTCTATTGAGAAATTGAGGAGGACTAATTCAATGCAGAAGCATACATCTACCACTTTAGTTATCAACTCCATGACACCCGCACCTGCACCTTGTTGATCATCATCATCATCATCATCATCAACGAGTACCAGATTGATCTTTAGCAGCATAGATTTCACCGATACCATCAGATCACCAGCTTCGCTCACAGAAGTTGCTCCACTGAGTAAAGTAGCTTCAAGATTCCACAAATCCTCAAGTTTTCGTAATGCAAACTCAACGCACGCATTTGGTTTATCAAATAGATATGGCATCTCTTTCTTTGATGAGACTGAGACTGGGAGATGGAGGAAATTGGAATTGGTGTAAAATATTTGGGGTTGGTTCATAATTAAGTGCTCTTTTTCAAATTTTATAAAGTCATGTGACAAGTGTCTCCACCAATATATAAAGAGTTTGTCCGGATTCCTTCTGTCCCTATCTTGTCCCAAGAGTATCTCTGATTGTTTGGTGAGAGAAGCTTTCTATGTTCTAGCGGAGAGGAGTGACGATGAAATGAATTAAAAGTTAGATGTGCTATGGATTGAATGAATGAACAAAGAGGTCCGAATTAAAAGTTTGTAAAACCTGAGTTTTCAGGTTATACCTAGGAAATTATGTAGATCTCTTTATGAAGTTTCTGGATTAGAGTCATAATAAGAAATCAAAGTTTCATATAAAAAATTACGTCCGTTTTGAAGTTTGAATATTATTTGCACTTTTTTGTTATATTACATTAGCCTACAATTTTTTTTATCAAAACAAATTATTTCTCCACAAATTTATAGAAGATACAGGGTTCTAAATAACGCCCTATAGCTGTACTATAATATTGTTATAGTGTTTTCGTACCATAAAAGCTAGTACGCTATTGGCGCTATAGCACGCTATATCATGCTAAAGCGGCGCAATATGGCAATACTGTCGTATTTTTAGCCATTCCACTATAATGTGATAAACGTTATTTAAACCTTTGGAAGATACAAAAAATATTTCTATTACTATTTTGATTGGTCATATTACTTCATAATTCTATATTTTAATTACCATATTTTGAGCGGCAATAAAAATATTAAAAAAAATAAAATAATTACAAATATGTTAGATAAATATAACATTTAAATGAAAATTTTAATATATGTAACAGTAATTTTAAAAAAATATTTATTTGACTTATTAATGTTATAAATAAGAAAACACTAAATATAAAAAAATTATCTACATTAAAAAATACTAATTTATAATATTTATAATGTATAATAATTTTAGTGTTTTTTACACAGAAAACAGTCTCATGTGGCAGCTTCTAAAACCATACCATTGGTGTAAGTTTCAGAATTCATCTTTTGGTGAAGCCCCATTATCGAAGTTTCAATTTTTTAATTTCTAATAAAATTTCCTATTAGATCTTGATACAACTCATCGCATGTTTCTTTCATTCTAACTTTTTTGATTCTCATGACGAGTACTGAGGATCCAAGACATCGCTTGGGAGTTGGGACTAGATCTGATCCAAGACATTTTTCTTGTTCTTTTTGTTTGTCCGAATGAGTAAGAAGTGGAATCTGATCTGCTCCTGTCGGTCACATTTTTGTCCGAATTTTTTTTTAATATCATAATCGAAAAAATAAATTAATTAAAACACCTCTGTTTTGAAAGAATTCGAATTTTACCCAGGCCGCAGAGCCAATCTGTGATCCTTTTTAAAGAGGACCGTATAGTCAATCTGTAGCCCCTGACTGAAATCTGCAGATTACCCTAACTCTTTGTTTTTTTAAAAAACATTTTTTTAATAATTAATATAAATTGACGTGCCTCTGCAAATTTGACCGGTAAAGAAAAAAGGGATCGCAGATTGTGGTCCCGAGTTTTTTAGTTTACAAATTAGCTCTGCGGTCTGGATAAAATTTAAAACGAGAGTATTTTGGTTTATCTTATTTTGAATTATGGTATTAAAAAAAATTTCGGCATTTTTGTTTCTCTTTTCGCATCTTGTTGCTTATAAATACAAAAAGATTGTTCTAATTCGGTATAGCCAGCAAGATTTTGATTCTGAATATTCTGAAAATTTCGGCATTTTTGTTTCTCTTTTCACGTATGCTCTGTACTTATCTCACATTCTCACTACTACAAAAACATGTTTACTATCGCTATTCTATTATTGGATGCTCTTCGGCACGGATAATGTATATATGTAACCAATAGTAGCGTTATAATTACTTTGAATTTTTCACTGATGGTTCGGTCTAACCAGCCAATAATGTTGATGGCCCCTCCTTTAACATTGGTTAAATTTTAAATACAATTAATATTGAGTAACTCTTCAACATCAGTTTGCCTCTTCACGATGCGTAACTTGTTGCTTATAAATACAAAAAGATTGTTCTAATTCGAGATGTTGGATTATTAGCCTGCCAGATTTTGATTATGAATATTTAACACATTTCATGAAAATCAGTGGAAGTTTTTTCGGTCAGAGTATCCTCTGTCCTTATCTCACTACTACAAAAATCATATCTACTATCGTCACTTTAACATCGGGTGTCCTTCAGCACGGATGGTGTATGTAATTATTTTGAACTTTTTAAGGACTGTTTGGTCTAACTAGGGCTGGCAAAAAAATTCGAGGATCGTGATTCGATTCGGGTTTGATTCAGGTTTGATTCGAGTTTAATTCGATTCGAAATGGGTTCGAATTGAAACGAACCAAACCAGGTTCGGTTCGGAATTAATTCAAACCAAACTCAAACCTAGCCTGGTTCGATCGAAATAGGTTCGTGATTTTTTTGTAATTTGAATCTCATAAAATCACCGGCCATCCATTTACTTAATGAAATTAAAATCCAAGATAGAGAGTCATAATTTAACTTAGCTGACACTCTCTCGCTCTCAAATCTCAATAATCTAGTTCTCTCTCCACCTCTCCCTAACTCACTCTCCCTCTAGCTCTAAAATCTAGCCGATGCTCTCGGCGACTGGCTATCTCTCCGGCTGTCACTCCTCTCTCCGGCCTAGATGACTATCTCTCCTCTCTCTTTGGTCGTCTCTCATAGTTCATACCAGGAAAGCCGTCTCTGATGTATTTTTTCATGAACAACTTTTCAACTTAAAAACACTTATTTCATAGTTCATACCGGTAAAAGGAAGCCATGTGAATTTTGTCCCGCAAGAAAAAATTAATGTATAAACTACCGGTATAACTAGGGCTGCTAAAAAATAATTTAGTTCGTGATTCGATTCGGGTTCGATTCGAAAAATTTGTAGTTCGCAATTAATTCGATTCGAAATGGGTTCGGTTCGAAACGAATCAAACCAGGTTCGGTTCGAAATTAATTCAAACCAAACTCAAACCTAAGGTAAGTTCGGTTCGGTTCGGTTCGTTGCCACCCCTAGGTCTAACCAACCGATAGCGTTGTTGGCCCCCTCCTTTGACATTGCTAAGTATTTAGTGACTCTTCGACATCAGTTTGACTCTACGGATAATGACATTGAGAGAGTGACTTTTACTATATATATCTATTGTGTTACATTAGCTGTTAGTGTTAGTACAAACCAATAACAACTTGTTATCATATTGAACCGATGACATATATTCTCAGGAGCAACGCTGTAAATAATTAGAACCTTGATTTTAGTATCCATCATATATTAACAAAATAGGTGTTTAGCCCAGTTAATAACTTCTAAATTGCTTTAAATTTTTTGTATCAATCATTAGCAAAAGGGACAAAAAGTACGCCAAAATGAACGAAATGGACAAAATTCTTGGCTCGTCCAACCTGTAAATGTCTTTTGAAGATTGTGATTATGATATTTGAAATTTTAACGCTAATACATGTACAACAGTAAAGAAATACAAAAATAAGATCATAAGTGTCACAAAGAATCTAAGACATATATATCGATCATATATTACTATATATGTTAATAGCAGGTGAATCTATTAATATTTTTTTTTTTTTTAAAAACTGGTTTTCTAGCGATTTCATTAGAAATCAAATATTGTTCTCCTTCCAACTTTAAACAATTGGAATAAGTTGTTACAAGATAACTAGAGTATACCAGTCTACTTTACGAGTGATGCATCTATGCAAAAATTTTAAACTTTCAAATTAATTTTGTATAGAGTCAAAGTGATAAAAAAAAAGTTCAAAAAATAAATGGATTAAAATTAATTTATAAACATTATAATTTGCACGCTTGACTCTATACTAAATTAGTTCGAAAGTTTAAATTTTTTGCAAGTAGACGCATCACTTGTAAGGTAGACATGTTTCAATGGTTCGAATTCATCATTTAAAGTCAATCCTATAGATTTAGAGTTGAGTTTACAATAAGATTTGGTGAACTTAGAAACACCCTAGTTATACTCTTTTCTTTTTAATTCCAGCGAATCTGTAGAAAGTCTATTTTCTAATGGTTATTGATATTTCTTGTTAGAAACAGTTAGTATATGTCGATATATATATATATATATATATATATATATGAGGAGGGTTCAAATGCACCCAAATTTTTGTGCACCCAAATGCATCCTATCATTTTTCTCCATTTTCAAAGTCCGAATAGTCAATCCGAACCGTTAGATGTGATCTATATATTAAGATGTGCTTGGAGACCAAATTTTACATTTTTTGGAATTTTTTTACTATTTATTAAGCCACTTTGAAAAATCGCTGATCCAATGGTCCAGAAAATGTAAAATCTGCGATTTTCAAAGTGGCTTAATAAATAGTAAAAAAATTCCAAAAAATGTAAAATTTGGTCTCCAAGCACATCTTAATATATAGATCACATCTAATGGTCCGGATTGACTATTCGGACTTTGAAAACGGAGACAAAGAATTTGAAAGATAGGGTGCATTTGGGTGCACAAAAATTTGGGTGCATTTGAACCCTCCTCTATATATATATATATATATATAAGTCAAATTATTCTCTAACGGTTTCTTTGTCTGAAATGGATATCCTTTGTCATGTCAAATTTTATATTTTCCATTGTTAGTCTTTCAAAATGATATGTAATATTGTCTAAAAACAAACTACTGATGATCAAAAAGTTCAACTGAATTTTTGGGGTTTCGGACGATCTTTTTTTTGCACCTACTAGAACGGAAATTTCCAGGTTATAATTAGGAAATTATGTAGATCTCTTCATGAGGTTTCCGAATTAGAGTCATAATGATAAATCAATGTTTCTCATTAAAAGTTGTCTGTTTGAAGTTCAAATTTTTATTAGAACCTAGATTGTTTATTAAATTTATTTAACCTGCAAATTATTTTTTATTAAAATAAATTATTTGTCATCACATTAATATAAGATCTCAAAATATAAAAATAAATTATTTCTATTTCTATTTTGATCGGTCATATTAATTACTCAATAATGCATCATTTTAATTTAGCGTATTACACGATATTCTATATTTATTATTTTATTTTGAATGACAATAAAAATATTAAAATCAACAACAAAAATAATTACAAATATCGGAGATAAATATAACATTTATTAGTTTAATTATTAATGAAAATTTTAATACATGTAACAATAATTTTAACCAAAATAATATTTAAATTATAAATTGTATAAATAAGAAAACTCTAAATAAAAAAAACAATCATAATCTATATTAAACAATATTAATAAGAAACCGTATCATTATGGTTCTAGAATTCCCCTATGGGAGATGGAACCGCATTATTTATTATATAAATGAGAAAATGCTAAGTCAAAAAACAATATTCATTCTTTTCTAAGTTTTAATTTTTTTATTTGAAAAAAAAAAAATCCGTATTAGATCTTGACACTTCATCACACGTTTGTTTCATTAATTGTAACTTTTTCTTTTCTTATGGGACTCCGGTCGATAACCTTTTTCGTTTTCGTTTTCGTTTTCTTTTTCTTTTTCTTTTTCTTTTTCTTTTTCTTTGTTGGAAATCAGGAAGAATTCGAATCTGATCTGTACCGGTCGGTAACCTTTTTTTTTTTCTTTTTCTTTGTTCGAAATCAGGAAGAATTCGAATCTGATCTGTTCCGGTCGGTAACCGTTTTCTCTCTCTTTTCATGATGCGTAACTTGTTGGTTGTAAATACAAAAAGATTGTTCAATATTCAAACCATTTCATGAGAATCTGTGCAAGTCTTTGTATATAATTAGGTGCCGCTGGTTCGATACAATGTGAATTCTTGCGACGAGTCCGTACTGTGGACCAGGTCCAAGCATGTGCTATATATTCCAACTCATTTCGAGACCCTTCCATATTCGCGAACTCTTACGTACACGTACCCCTTCGCTGCATCTTCCCAAGTCTCTGATTCTAACCATCGATGGATCCGATTTACAGAATCATTTGCTACTGGGGGCGGGACCATTGTCTCACCATACGTGGTGGCAATGTTGTGTTTGCTCTGATCAACCAGTTTGATCGATACCAGGTTTGCTTGTTACTCGATTTCTATTCTTCCATTAGTAACTAACTAATTAATATCGAAATTAATTGAGGGCAGCTCTGGATCAAGGACGAGAGTCATGGCGCTACAAAGGACTCCGAGGGTCAACCAGCATTTGCTGTGATCAACAATGCCACTGGTCAAGCAATTTGCCACAGTCCCATAGGCCAGCCTGTATGTCTTTTTGTATTGTTTTGTCAAATAAATAATGTGAATTTTAATTCACATTATCTGAATTCTAAATAAAATTACAATTTTTTTATTTACAAGATGGTCTCAAGTCTCAACTTTTAATTTTTTTATTTACAAGATTTTTATTTTGATCATTTATTTTTGCTAATAATTAGTTGCAGTTGGTACGATACAATGTGAATTCTTGTGATAAGTCGGTGCTGTGGACCATGTCAGGGCTGGAATTGTATAGAGGGTGTAGGACCATTCGTAGGGTGGACGACATTTCTGTCTGTATCCAAGGGGATTATATCCACGATGGCAAAGTTGCTGATATCAATGTCCCAGGAAATGATGATTTAAAGAAATTAGAGTGGAAAGTCCACTCACATCGTTGGATCTTTAAATTCGAGAATACCTCGCCTTCTTCATGCATTACTCTCTTTAGACCGTCCCAGTTCACAGTCAAGATCACTTGCCAAGCAAAGAAGGGCTACAATCTGGCAATCGATAAGGATGGCAGAACTGTTCTGTTGGTTCCCTCCAATCCGAAAGATCCATACCAGGTGTTCAATGTTACTGTTCTTATTTAGTCCTATTTTTATAGCAATTCCTTTGTACTTTTATCTCTTTATTAATCTTAAGTTTTAGGTTAAAGTGGAAAATTAATTATTTTTTTTTAGCTTCCTCGTTTACTTGTTAATTGGTTCAAACCTTTGATATTTTTTCCTCTGTCATATTGTCGAACACAGCACTGGATCAAAGAAATGGCATACGGTGTACCTGTCAAAGATGAATACGGGCAGGAGGCCTTTGCTTTGGTGAACAAGGCCACTGGAAAAGCTGTCAAGCATGGCTTCGGACATAACTATCTTGTATTCACCCACACACATCTTATACTAACGTCATTATAACCTTCTCCATTTTATGAGATAAACAATGTTCATTATTCTGTTATTTAATCGTCTTTATTTGGTTGTAACATTTATATATATATAGGTTCAGGTGGCCCTGTTCAACCGAAACTATATGGATCCCTCGCTCCTGTGGACCAGAAGCAGGTTAGATGACAACGATCCCAAATATGCACCAATAAGAACGCAACATAACCGTGACCTGGTCTTTAATATTTTGGATGACGGTCGCAAATATCCACTACTGGCGTTATCGAAAAAAATAACAAAGGAACATCGTATTGAGGATGGCAATTATCGATCATATCGACGACCACGGTATATTGACGCACTATATCCTTATTGGATAGTAGACCGCATAGTAGACAATCAACAATGGATGATTGAAGATTATGAGTGAACACCATTTATAATACTATTTGTATAGACAACCCTACTAGTAAATAGTAATACTATTGGCAGTATTATTACTAGTATTGCTTTTATTTTGTCTGGCTTAGCTTTTTTGTCTATTTAAACTGTAACGTACGTATGTGAATGCATGCTAACGAACTTCACTCAGAATCCTTTGGAATCTCGAAACATATCACAAATGCTGTCACTCATAGCAATACTAATCAACAGCTATTATCGCACATATTCTAGAATAGTAGCCAATCAAAAATGGATGATTGAAGATTATGATGAATACCATTTATAATACTATTTGTACAGACAACCCTACTAGTAATACTATTGGCAGTATTAAATGTATTATCCAAATCAACCATACAAATCAAAAACACAGATTTTAGAGAAATCCGGTTATATGATAGCGAGATATTCATAATTTCAAATCGGATTACAATGACAGTTCAAAATTGTTGTGACTTAGTCAGAATTGGAATTAAACATTGAAATCAAATACCAAGATATTTATCACAATACCTTTTCTTTTATTTTCTCAATTTTTCTCTACTTTCTATTCTTTTATTTGGTGTCTCTGTTTTTATTTCTTTCTGAATCACCAAATAGAAAGAAGGTTCTTTTGAAAGGATTTAGGAGGTCGGTTATTTCGAGGTGGTTTAATGCATGGTAACCGCGTGATAAAAATATGATTGTTTTGAATTCTAAAATGAACATGTGTATTAGAAAGGAGTTAGGGGTGCATGGGAGCTGCTCGGAGTCGATTGGTTTCTTTGTTTATTATTCAAATTTTTGAAATTAAGCAAACATATATAGAAATAAAGTGGACCAATTTTATTTCGTAATTAAGAATTAATGACGAGGGTGAACTGTTAAGTAAAAGAAAAGTTATAAAGATGTAACATCTATGATTTAAGAAATAAAGTAAAATAAAAAAATAAAATTGATTAAATTCATAATTTAGGGAATAAAACAAAAGTGGTACGTAATTTTCACTATTTCATTCCCCTCCTTTTTATTTAAAAATTATGTAGTTCACAAACTTTTTGTTTTAGAAGAGACATACTAGTGTTGTCAGTATTATAAATAATGTTTCTTACCGCAAGACCTATAATTTTTATTATATTATGAAAAAATCTTAAAAGCATGAATAATAATGACTCTATTTTACAAAATGTTACAACTGATTTGAAAGTTAAAGGGAACAAGCATTTAATTAGTAGCAACTAGAGCAAAATATTTAGAGAAACTCTAAATTATAAACAAAACACATTTAGAATTACTTGGAGAATATGATTGTCTTCAAATAATTCTCTAGTGTAACATACATACAATCAATGTCTATCCGTTGAAACTGAATTTTCATTACAACTCGAGGACTTTATGACAAATTACGTACGATAGAGGGTGATTCAACAAATGAAGCGTCCAAAAATGTGGCACATCCTCTGAACTCGTCATAACATGGGAAATAAATCTGCTGTGATTCTTTGAGAATCACAGAACCTTGCTTTTCCAAATCCGCTTGTTCATTTCTTTTAAAATTTGTGCATGGAAAATAATAGTTTCTGATAATAAATTTGGAATACCAAAGTCCTATGTTCTAAAAGAATCACAACAGATTTATTTCCCGTAACATGTCATCATATCTGCAGAACATGACCTGTACAGTCCATTAGGATTCAGATAACTCATTATTTGTAATATCCATAACCAAGACTCCACTGAATAAAGCAACTTCAAGACTCCAGACATGCTTTTGCTTTCTTAACTTCCTTTAAACATTCAAGAGGGGACATGTTTTTTTAGCTAGCCACTTTTTTCTATGTTTGCTTGATTACGAGGCTATGTCTTTCTCACTTCCCAAGGCAACTGGAGCTGGTCTTAAGTAGTACATATATTGTATTGATATCCAATTAGGAAAGGCAATTTATTTAACTTTGAAAGATAATTATATTATCAACTCTTTCTTGGGCCGGTTGGATGGTTAATTGTTGTTTGTTAAAAACGTGGCCCATTGAAGAGCTGCTTCCTACAACTATATATTAGCTAGCCCTCCAAATTAATAGTGTTGAATTTAGTTTGGGTCTAAATTAAATATCAGATGAGAGCTTGGTGGAAATAACTGGATTCAAGAAACTGTTTAGTAAAAACAATTCAAACCCTGGCCTTATTTTGTAAACCTCAATTACTTGTAAAAATTTGCTATTCAAGAAACTGTTTAGTAAATAAATTGGTTTTGATATGTAATCCTTGCCACGCTCGTGTTGGAACTAATATTTTTTATTTTGCACAATATTTTTTCCCTTGTTTTTATTTCGCATTGATCCCTCTCCATATGTTTTTTTCTCCATTTCTTTTGGCCTCTTTTTCCATTTACCAACTAACGAAGCCTCTATTTCCCTCTTCAAACCTCTATTCTCTATCTTACTGTCTAAAAGTCTCAGTCCATTTGGGGTATATATAGCAACATATTTCGATTTTAACTTCTCTATGTTCTCTATCTTTTCATGGTGTGTTTGCATTTATCTGTAAATTTTTCCGTCTGGTGTTTGTAAGACTATTATGCTTCATGGTAATGAAACGGGTTCAAGTCTTTTAAAAAAAAAAACGTTTTCTGTCTTTTATTTTATTTTCCTTTAAATATATAAAGGAAGCGGCTTCTATCTCTACCGCTTCCTCCCTCTCCTATTTCATCAAAATTCATTTCAAGATATTAATTTTATTGTATTATTATGTTTATATATAGTCAATTTATAGACACTCTTGTGATTTTTTCTTATTAAACAAAGTTAAATATTTTCTAAAAATTTCTTTTAAAATTTTGATCTCTCGTATTCTTCAAATCTCTTACAATAATTTAAAATCTTTTACATTATTCATATGAATGAAATCACCTTTTTATATAGATGATAATATGATTTTTCAAATATTTAAACTCCCCAAATAAAATCATATAATAACCATAACCAAGGTGCATAACTTGTAAAACCCAATGTTACCTAAATTACTCCGTATTAATTATCTTAAAAGACACAAAATGCAACTTTTCAAATACACTCGACTATTAAAAGCTAGTTAATTTAACAATGAAATATTATTATATTGCATCTTTAGATCGGTGAATTGCAAAGCAACGTAGCTGGTCAAATAGTACATAAACTGTTTTGACAAAATAAATGACAAATCAATGGGCCTTTAATTTTGTTTGGGCCTGAATATCAGATGAGAGCTTGTTGGAAATAATTCCTTAATTTATTAACCTCAGATTGTAGAAATTTTTAATTGAAAGTGGTTCCTATATTAGTTAAATATTATTGATGTGATTTATTCAAGAAAAATTATAGATTTAAGTTTTTATGAAAACAAATTGTAAAGTCACACTGCATGTTTTTTTTCTGGAATACAGATGAAAATTGAGCTTCTAATTACCTTCAAATTAATATTTACAAGGATTATCTCAGTGGTATGTTGAATTTGTTAGCTCTTATACAAAGAAAAATTATCTTAGGTAGTATACTAAAAATGTTTAATTGACAAATTTTAAAATTTTTAAGAGATCAATTATTGAGTAATTTTTTTCTGAACTCATTAGCTGAAAACGACGAAAGAGATCGATTAATTAATTCCACGCCAAATCTGTTCTTTTAGCACACAACTCTTGTTAGGGAATCATATTCAAGCTAAGTATCGTAGCACAAATCAAAATAATTGAAATATATACAAAAGTAAAAGATAAGAGATACGAACAATGTACCCATGTGAAAGGTTTAAATTTGAAATCCAGTTCGGTGATTTTTAGTGAATATTTAAATTAAAAAATTTGTCCGGCATTTCTACTTCAGAAAAAGAACAAAATTAGTATGTAGTTAAGCTTATCAAATTAGTTGGTGAAATTAAACTTCAAATCTTATAAGTCTCTATATGATTGGGGCTAGTGTCCTTATTCAACAATAATCTAAAATAATAAAAATGAATGTATTAAAATAAATTATAAATATTTTATTGTTTTACATTTAACTTTTTACTGAATCAATACAAATCCAATAATTTAAAAGTACATCGTTAAACAGTTTAAATTTGTCATTTCAGAAAGATTTATTTAAACATTCTTCTCAACAAAAAAAAATATACAAACGAACAAAACTTCATACAGAACATACACATCAATTCAGCTCGTACTTTACATAGAAATCATGGCCGAATTAAGTAGCCCTAAATCCAAATTGTAACGACAATATTTTTGCACCAGACAGCCCGTACATAAACATTATTTAATTAATCTCGTGCACGTAGATCAATGGAAATTAATAAATGGCTGTGTCTCATCTTTCAAGGTGACTGACCCACCGTTGTGAGCTGGTCAAAGGGCAGAAAAGGCAATCACTTGATAGATTTAATCATCTTCAAAATTAAAGATAAATCTTAAAATCTAATATTAAATATAAGCATGATTTATAATATGTTTATAATATATAACATAACTTAGCATATGTTTCACCATATATCAAAATGATTTGAATTGAGACTTGACAAATTCCTTTAAATACTTACAACAAGTATCTCTATCGTATGTTGAATTTGTTAGCTCTTATAAAGAAAAAATATATTTAATTGACAATTTTTCACATTTTTAAGAGATCAATTAATAAATACATT